>NC_059473.1:45702372-46005402 GCF_018139145.2 Gymnogyps californianus
TTTACCTTGTTCCACACATTTGTTTTCGTTTCTCCAGCTATCAAATACAGTTCTCACACAGATCAATCTCTCTCACAACCCCTTCTGCAATGGAAGGGAAATAGACTGAAGCTAGGACAGAAATTTAATGAGATACAGGGCACATGTAAAATGTGACAGATGCACAATTGCTCATGTCACATGACTTTCATTCAGATATGTAAGAGCTACCAAATAACTCAGAAGATGATGACTTTTCATGCAGACATACATATCAAAGGTTTCTTACCCATTTAAAAGGCAGGTGATTTTTTTTGATATCTTCAAAAACAAGTGAATATTTCCAAACCCCAAGTCTAGACTTGGATTCCCACATCTAAGTACCTAAACAAACATAACTGGGTACTCTCTCTACATCTCCATTGATTTCGAAGGTGTTTATTGGTACCCCACACATTTTGCAAAATCTGGCCACTTTTACTTAAGTATTCATTTAGGAGACAGCATTTAAGCATGAAATCCCAACCCAAATCTTCTGCTCTTGTGGCTTTATAGCACTCTTTCTTGGGCTCAATTCATGACCCTCAACCATTTACATGACTTAAGCTCACTTATGGCAGAACTTGGTGGTTCTTGAAAGAGTTGGATTGTTGAAGCCCACTTTAGTCATGGTAATGATATAAAGCCCCAGCAGAGCCTTCACTTGGAGTGGAAAGAAGTGAGATGAAGAAATACACTTTCTGTGGAAGAACAAGGGTCCCACAAGAAGATGCTCAGCTGACTTTCAATGAGCTAGATCAGGCAACTATAGTAAACTTTTCCTTTACAATCCCTCTTAACTGGCTCAAGTGATGAGCTGAAGTTATCTAAGCAAAACTTCTTGCACTTCAGATATTCATACAGACACGTGTCTTCACTGAACACAGTTTCATTATCTTAACTCTGACCACTTTTGCACATCTCCTGTTTACTAACAAAAGGTAAGCGATTTGCAAGGTCCACCATGGAAGTGATGGCAATGGTATTTACACTCTCAAAAGAGCAGCTAGTGATTTAATGTATAAACTCTAGGAGTGGCTTGATGTATATTGGTGACTGGAAAAGAGAGAGCCTGAAAGATTATTAAACATGCTATCTATTTATTCTTTTCTTGAAGGATACTGTCCTCAACAACTGTCAATCCACTGCTCAGAATACAGGCTATATTTTAAAAGTAAAAAACAATATCAAGTAATCTGTATACTTAATGGGTGGTTAGCCTTCTTTGGGGTGAAATTATTAGATACTGAACATATTTTCCTTTTTTTGTCAATGCATATTTTCCCTTTTTTCTGTAGGTGCAAGGCTATTAAAAGAGTACTGTTCTTAATCAAACAGATTAACATTCTATTAAGCTACTTGAGAACAGATGCATTTTGTAGGCTGCAGTCAAAAGTACTGCATTTGTTAAAAAAAAAAAAAAAAAAACAAAAAAAAAAACCCAAAACACCACCAGCAAAAGAGACGCTCTAGTGAATAAGCTAGGTTCCCTCCCCAACCCCCAGAAAAGAACACACACACACACAAAAAAAAAAAAAAAATCACAAGAGGAATATATTCCAAACTTTCCTTAAGAAAATAAAGAAAAAAGAAAAGGGGGGGGGGACATTTTAATTGATAAAATCGATACTTTTTTAAACTTGAATATTCATTAAAGCTGTTTTAGTCTGAGTTTTCTTCATTACTTCTATTATAGAAGTGGTCAAAAATTACATTTCTAACAGTTCTACCTTAGTTTTAAGTGTTTTGAATCTAGGTTGTTTCTATTTGAAACATTACCTAGCAAAATGATATGTTTCAGCTGAAGAAAAACTTTAGAAGCTTATTTGAATTCATGCTGCACAGACTTGATTCTCTATGGTTTCAAAGGCATCCAAAAAAGTGCATCTATGACCCAGATGCAAATTTTACCTCTGTCTACAATGCAAACTTAAAACAGTCTTTAAACTTTCCTTAGAGAGCCTTTCTTTAGGTTATGATATGTAAGGAGTAATCTGAGCATCTATACGAAGACCCAAAAAAAGAGAAACAGTCTCTCAAGTTACTTCCTTAAGAGGGAAGGGGGGGGGGGGGGAAGGCAGAAAGCCTCTTGGGCTCTTGCTTACTTTTTTAATTACTAAAGCTGTAAAGCAGGTGGAGTTAATTACTTGAAGTCCACAGAACCTTTAAAAACACAAGTATCTATAACCACTTTATTAGCATAAATATAAAAAGATTTTAAAGATATAGTATCTTAAGGACTTCTTTCTAGTAAAACCATTAGAGATTTTCTCTTCCCACCACTATTAAAAGAAATTCCTAGCCCTTAATTACTTGGGATAAACTATTTTTAGAATAATACCATTTGTACGTATTGCAAAACTGTCACTGGTTCAGGACTGAATCTTCGCCATTCGGGGGCTTGGCCAGCACTGCGGTGGGTTTTTTGGTGGAGTTTTTCATTGGGTTTATTTGGTGAGTTTTAGGGGATTTTGTTGGGGGCTTTTTTTCTTTAATTCTTAACGGCAGGAAGGGAAATTTTAGAAGCTTGGAAACACCGCGACAGTCTGTTAGAGACAGAGAAGCTGATGGCAAGCTCTGAAGTGCATGTTAAATGCACCGGTACAGCTGCAGTGATATACTTGGACTTCATGCATGTGTCCTCAGCATAGGCTGGGAAGAACACTTACCTCAACAGCAAAACTTTGAAGCCTGTAGCCTGGTTGCAACAGAGAACCTAGACGGTAACAGGCCCAGGTCTATGTAGTACTGAGGAAGGCAATCCTTACATACAAAAGCAACAAATTATATTACAATATTTGACAGTTCTTAAATCTGCTAAGGGTAGTTTGAAACGGTCAAATACTGTTCGTTAAAAAAATGCTTCCAAAATGTAAAGCAGTGCCAAAAAGAGGGTTTAACTTTTAATCCCACCCCTGAAATGATACTCCCCACAGAAGCAGGGTGAACACCAGCAGTTCAGCATGGAAACTTCTCCCACAAATAGCAAGAAGGAAAAAAAGCATGCTGCAAGCTCATTAACAACACCTATCAAGACACATAAAAATGTGTTGCATTTTAAGATACTGATGCAGAAAAGTCCAGGTAGACAACCCAAAAATTATACAAAAAGGCATAAATAAATTAAAACAAGCCACAACTGCAAATTCTATCTGATAAATTCTCGGAAGGAGAAAAAAGTCTATACAGATTCTCCAAGTATTTAATTGTTAAAGAGAAATTTACTTCTTTCTGGAAACCTGATATGTCAGTTAAATGCATACAGCCTAGAAGCATCAATACATGTTGTTATACCTTATATTTTATTTTTTTAATAAAGAGTATGGTTTTCAAAAAGACAACCCACAGAAAGTTCTTAAGACTTGTCTTACACTTACGAATTGGAGTATATGGAGTATAAATGTTATCAACGGGGGATTAGGCAGGACATAGACACAGCTTGATCTTCGAGGTCTGTTTCCATCATTTTTCACTCAGCTCTCTAAATTACTTTTAAATTTAAAGAGTTATGTAAAATAAATACTTCTGTATTCAAAAGTATGAGTGAGCAAATCTAAAGATCTAGAACGCTCTCTCTAACAATACAACAAAAAATAATGAGGGCAACAAGTTTATTAATTATACCTGCTCAGTAACAGAAAAGGAAGCGGCGCTAATTTGGTAGGTTGCATTTTATTAAGATACAAACTCCAATTACTTCCCATGAAATCTTTTTCCAATACAAATATACTTGTGAAAGGCAAAGTCCACTATAACAGAAGATTCCATTACAACAGCAGAGCAACATTTACTAACCATATTTCAAGGAACAGCCTAAAACTTGAGGGTGATCTACAGCCCCCTTCACAGAGCACGAGAAGGAAATATAAATGCTAGCATTTGGTTAAAAAAAGAAAAAGCATAAAAATAAGTATATTCTGCATTAGGATTCAGTTCTTAAAATGTCTCCATTGTTGTCTCGGTTTCTATTGCTTTCCACAATCCCCCCAAATAGCATTCTTTCAAAACTGTTATATAAAGAGTCATTACTTGTTAAAGATGCCCAGAATTCTGCTAAGGGATCCCTTGGCTCTGCTCAGAGTTGGGTTTTGCATAGGAACAGAGGGGTGATTTTTCAATCAGCTGTCACACCCCCAATACTTCAGGGCTTCTGGGTGTTCAAGAGCTCACACCACAGACTACAGCACCTGCAGGCGGAGCTGGAGTGATGCACACCAACCGCACGCATGCTCCCTTTTCTCTGGCCATACCACCACTGCTCCAGAGCAGTCCTATGCACTAGGGAACACAGTGATTCTTTCTTTTACCTGCATCCATTGGCAGGCTGGTGGCAAAGCTGCCGAAAATAGCCATGAACAGAGGTCTTAACAATAACACAGGATTTCCAACTTTGAACTATTTTTGGTATTATTCTAATGCAAGTTCCAAAACATTCCCTAACACTTTTATGTATGTCAATGCTGCATTAACAAGCATTTTTAAGCTTTCAGAGGTTTCCATCATATCATCCTTACCTATGTAGTTTATCTTCCAGCATCTCCATGTACTTTTCAGCATTTTCTTTTACACTGGTCACTGCAAAATAAAATTCAAAGTCAGGTAATGGTATAACTGTACAGTTTTGTATGTATTTTTTTTTAAACCAACTCATCTCTTACCCACAAATTTTGCATGCATCAGTTAGAAATGAGAATTCCATTAATCTTTTCCACATTCAAATTACAGTGTGGGTATCTTCTCTCTTTTTTTCTTGAAAGGCTATTGTATCTGTACTACATTAATATTTAGTAATTAATGCACTAACCTCTTGCTTGTGCCAGAAAAATGGTGAGAGTAACAAAGGCACAGTTTGTAGAAGTTTCCTCTTGACAAAAAAACCCCAAACAAACAAACAACAACAAAAAAAAAAACCCAAAAGCAACCACCAAAAGAACCCACACACACAAAAAAAGGAAAGAAAACCCGCACAGCTAGGTCCTCCCCTTTACCTTCAGGAGAAGCAAGCAAGCCTAACTGATTCGTTAGTCCATGCACAAGAGTCCTTTAAAATGTTATGAATCTTGTATTAAACTTCTTCTGATAGAACTGAAACACTATAGAATGGAAAGAATCACCACTCAAAATTGTTATGAGATTTGGGGTTTTTTTTGTGGTTTGATGTTTTGGGGTTTTTTGTTTGTTTGCTTGTTTTTAAACTTAAGATCTAGATATTGCCTGCAATATGAGTCCCTATAACTTCTTCACTCAGAAGAAACTCCAATAAACTACTTACCATAACGCACAATAATAAAGCCATTCTTTTGGATGACCCTTAGTACTCCGTGTACCTTGGTACCTCATGGGTACGAATGGAGGAAAAGGTAAATCCCCTCCAGGAAAATGGAGGATTTTAGAGGACAATCATTTCCACATTGTAACAACTTTTTTCCCCCCTCCCTAACACCTGCTTGCCAATTCCAAGTCTAGTACGACTGTTAATCAGTTGGTCACTTTTAAACTCTTAACTCATTGTACATCAATTAAATATATATTTTATATATATTATATAATATATATTATATAATATATAATATATTTATATATTATATCTAATATATAATATATAATGATTATAATATAATATATTATAATATATTATATTTTTTATATATATGAAGATGCATTCTACAGAGGATCATTGTTTTTATGGGCAAAGCTTGCTACATGGATCAGGTACCCTGTGAATTTACCCATCCATCTCCCCCGTCTTCCCTACAATACAATGCTTCCAAGCACAGCTTACACTTATCAAGTGCTTCACATATTTCTCACTTTTCCCTCTTATTTTTTGTATTTTTTTTCTTCACAAAGTAGAACGGCACACACTAAAGCCTAATCTGAAAACTCTGTGTTAACCAAATCAGCTGTGCTGAAGTTGTGTTCACACACACATACACACACAGAGGAGCTCACTAACTGAAACCACTTAGGTAATACCATTAGCAGCAAGCATCAGGGTCAATGTAACATCGACTGCAGAAGGTGGTGTTCACCTGGTCACACAGCAGTCACACATGAGTGTGCACAGGCACAGTCTGCATCCCAATGACAAATATAGGACACATTTTGCAAAGGTCATTTACTTTTTGGGGTTTTTTTCATTTATTTTACAAGAAAGTTTATTGGATTAGCAAAAAAAAAAACCCCAAAACCCACAACCCTCCAAAAAAAAAAAAAAAACAAACAAAAAAACCAACACCAAACCCCAAACCCAAAACAAAAAAAAACCCAACCCACCACAACCCTAGTATCCTGGAATGCACCACAATTTTGTTCATAACATCTTTAATCCAGATTCACTGTCAGAACAGGTTCTGCAACATAACATCTTGAGCCAGCAGGATTCTGGAAGATTATATTGTACATAGACAACTGCATTCATTTATATATTCACAGACTCATTTCACCATTAGAAGAGTGCTGGTGGATGTTATGCAAAAGGTTATATAAGGATTTTTGCAATGGCACTGGAGACTAAATAAGTTTCCTTAGCTTGTAGCAGTTTTATAACAATTATAGGGCTTAGTAGAAGTTCCCAGTTTCCCTACCATGCCTTTATTCCTACGCTTCCTGCAGAACTGCAGAGAGCGTACAAGACTGCAAGTCTTCCTTTAACGACACACTACAGCTTTATATAAACTACCAGCACTTTTTCCAAACTCCCTATCCGTCAATTCCCAATGCACTGACCTGAGGTTCAGCACACGCTTTGATAGCGGATAGTTTAAAGGTGTATGGCTGCCGTACTTCCCCTTCTCTTGCCATTGTCACAATATCCTTCAACGTGAGCTGTTACAACTCAGGGGCTTATTCTTTCAGATAAAGAAGTCAGCAGATATTACTAATTTTTGGAGAGGGTTGAGAAGAGGTGGAGAATCTGTTTCACACTCACTTTGTTTCTAACCGATATAGTGACTTCTTATGTTACATGAAAGATAAACCTTGCTTTCAATTTCTCCTGCTGTGCTTGTCACTTTTTAATTGGGTATGATCTGATAGAGTAATTCGCACTTTCACAGTTCAGTCCTGCCCCTACATGCAATTTTACAATGCCCTTGAAGCACACAGCTTAATATATCAGCATTATTCAATGACAAAAAGTAATGGACAAGAATACACCGCTAGTCAAAAGTAGGTCAATAAAAAGCTAACACTCATTTGGAAATCACCTCACATCACTAAACCCTACTCTCTCCTGTCAAATGTTTTAACTATGTTAAAAGAAATGCAAACTTTACTGCTGAAAGAGAAAGCTCCCTAGACTAGCTTTGTCTCCTTGCCTTCTTCTGCATGTAATTGGAAGAGCTGTGACCTGGAGATTTTGCTGGAAGGAAAACACTGCTTAAAAATCCGATGGAGGTTACTTCCCTCGTAACAAACTGCAAGCAGCACTGCAACAGAAATACTGTCAGCCTTTTAGATCACCCATTTGAAACAGAAGACAAGCAACAAATTAGCAGATTTTTTGTTCTAATTTAATGAATCTATTCACCATCACTTCAAAGTAAAAAAACACAAACAGGAAGCTGTGTGCGCCTTCAATCTAGCTAAGAAAGTACTAGATGACAGAGAAAAAAAGTAATAATAATTTATGAGACTCTTTTCTGCATAAATATGCCAAATGGTTTATTTTTACATTTAAATGAATGGGATTGCTTTTTTCATCAGTTCTCTGGGGATTTACATGCTTAGCTCATATTGGCCTTGAGGGGAGTTATTAAAATAAAGAAGTATAAATACTCACAGAAGATCAGACACCAGGGTATTTGCTAAGATTAAAAATAGACTTTTCTTGTGAAGCTTTAATTGAAGAAAAGTGATTCAGCATTTCTTTCTCTTATTTTATCATATATTTTTCTTCCTCCTTACAGCAGCAGACAAAGTCCAGTCTTGGAATCAGTTCTGGTCAGATGTAGCTGAGGGGCAGCGGTGAGCTCCTGTGGTGACCTTTTGGTTGTTACAGAGCATAAATCTGCCATTTTAGAAGCTGCATAAATATCTTCCAATAATTAACCTACATAGTGTTCTTTTAAAATAACATCATGTTTTGTTTCTCATCTGAAAGCAGCCCCACTGGGGTAATGCTATTTCTATTACTTACAAATATTATTTGAGCCTGCACATGAAAGTGTATCATCATTTTTATCCTTCAGTCTTGGTCCTCACAAATTGAGCTTACAAAGACCTATGGACCATGACATATACTTTGGATTTTATGATCAGTATTTTCAAAAACTTTCTAAAACCAAGTATCTGACTGGAGATACCTTGAACCCAGTGTCCATACGGAAGCTCCGGATGTGGATGCTTGGCACCTAAGAAGAATAAGTCTTTAAAATTTAATGAGGTGCCTCAAAAAATTGGTAGCCAATATCATAGCAGTTTTTAAGTGCTAGCCTACAGGTCTGTAGTTCTCTACCAGACAAGTGATCCACACCTTGAGTCCCAGAGATACAAAGTTCAAATTTAATTTTTTGCCTTCCATTCTAAAAGGCATTATTTCTTTTTTTTCTTGTCTCTTTTTTTTGGGGGGTGGGTGGAGAGTGAGGGTGAATAGTGACACACGTTTTTACACAAAATTAAAGGTTGGAACAGCTGCAATGGCTGCTAGCAGATCTAGACGCAGCATGAAAAGAACTGCCAGACATTACCTGTGTACACGACAAACCTGAAGCCTACACAATTAGCCTCTCTGATCCACAAGCATTACATTCCTTCTCAAATACTTTATTAGTCAGGTAGAGCAAAACTCCCGCTGGCTTCAATGAGATTTTTGCCCGACTTAGGGATCTAGGATGAGATTTGGCTCTTAAGAACGATATAAAAATAGAAGTAACTGCATGGACATGCATTGATCCACCTGGGGTAAACTCTGAGGGCAGAATTAGGTGTGACCAAGGTTGACAGGTTGCTTGTCCTGTCACTATTCTATTTTTTAAATGTAGAAATGATTATTAATGCTAAGAGAAAAGCAAAAGCAGAACATGATTAGTTGAAAATATCTGAACTTTTGTGTCGTGGAAGATGTGCTGCATTAATGTGTGAAGTTGGGGTCTGAAAAACTGCAGAATGGCTTCGATACATTTAAAGGTTAACTTGAAAAGCCAGTCATACTTCAGAGATGACGTGTCAGCTGCTCAACTACATGTCAAGATGATTTATCAAGCCCCAGTAACAAGATTTTAGATTACAGAAGGGTAAGGAATTTTGAATCTTGCAGACAGACAGGGGAAAAACCCAAAGAACAAGCTCTGCATAAAGAACAACGGCCTCTCTCCAGTGCATTATTCCCAGGGAACTCAAGTAGAAAGAACAGAAAAGGCCAGGATTAAAGAGAGGAAAGTAGGTGCCTTGATAAAGATGTGCAAATACTCCAAAAAAGCTAACATTCTGGGTTAAGTCAATCAACCAAATTCTATGCTGGTTCACTGACTGTCTTCCAGTAATGAAGTAAATACCAAGATATGTAGTTACTACCTGTCTCTTCCAGCAATTGTGGTTTGTTCTAAGGAATGTGCTAATCCTCTAAATATCATTGCAGAGCAACACAAAATTAGCCTGAGGAAATTACTGCCACCAGAAATGAGGTGGCCAAAATTTAGGCGGAGTCTAAATGGACTGGCTATTCCTTGAATAGGAAGACTACATAAAGGTGAACTGGAAAGACAAAAATTGGTACCAAACTTCTATGAAATTAAAGCCACACATTTAAAGACATAACCCAATCTTACTTGATGGAGTTGAAGATACTATCTGCCTAATTGGAGATGATTCCATAACTCAACCACAAGGTTTTTTCCTCCTTCTGAAAACAGCTGGCCTGGAGAATAGGATACTGTCCTGCCACACAAACGCAAAGCTGTGCTTTGTGGTGACATGCCACCAGCAGGTAGTTCAAGCACAGCAGTTCTGCTGGGACTGAGTTGTGTGAATGCAGCAGGGCTGCACTATGTGGGGCTGCTAGACAGCCTCAATCCTTCTGGATGGAAGAGAGTCTGCAGCAACTGCTGGGTGATTTGGTAATGTTGATCTTACCATAATCCCATCCCACAAGAGGACAGGGGGCTTTCAAGGATCTACTGTCAAATGCCACTCCACGGCTTTCACAGCTCTCGGAGAGATGCAGTATGTTGCATCTTGTCCATATGAAGATTTCTGCCATCAGCTTCAGTTGCCTCTCCAGCACTAGATGCTCAACTGCTCTGATACCATAGGGAAACTCTTCTGATATATAGAAACAAACAATTAAAGGTTCTAGCTTGAGCATCACTGTCTTAAAATACTTTGCTCACTCTTACATTTAAAATCTTATAGTATACTGCCACTTCATACCCTCCACCTTTGTAAAAATATGGGAAGTAATAAAAATATATGAAGAGTAATAAAGAAATACAAAATTGGCAGAACACAGGACAGCAGAGCATTTTCCCACTTAGGCTGCACTGAAACAGGAAAAAAGGAAAAGTACAGAGTGGACAATTCATCTTCCTCAGGAAGTTCCCTTTGGGGTTGTTGATACAGAAGGTCTACTGTTAACTTTCTCTCAAACACATGGGTACATCCTGTACAGCAGGAAGCGTACAGTCTAACCTCTAGACATGCTGGGAGTGGGTGGGCACTGCAATACCCAAGACAACCAGCTTCCATCTGCTTGTCTCTCTGCCTACAAGGCTCTCAACATATTTACAGCTGGCTTAATTTGTAGGCCTTGGTGCAACAATGAATTTGAGCCCGCAACGAGTCAAGTGATACCTTGCCTTTGATGTAAAAAATTACAGCTAAACACATATAGTATACAGAAAATATTCATCTTAACAGAGAAGCCATGTCCTGCCCTCAGGTGAGATGTTAGGGCAGATATAAGGTAGAGAAAATCTCAGCATGAACAGAAGTTTGACAAAGAAATAAAAACCAGAAAAATAGATCTTATAATGAGAAATGACAGGAGGTGCCAGCAGCTCTGCCTATAACAACTTACAATTCTGTCTCTCTGGGCATGGCATAAAAGGTTTGCAGAGCAGGAAAGGAGGCGGGGGGAAATGACCCTGCATAAAAAGGCACATTTGAAAACCAGACATTCCCAGAATTTACCTCCTGAACCTTCTTCATTGTATGTGGTACTTTTCATCCAAAGAGACAGGTGACCCTTCAAGTTCTGTGATGATTAAATTGCCTAAATTGAAGAGAATTACCATACTTTCACAGGGTTTCTAAGCTTCTTTCAGATTTCTGTAAAATCTGGCGAGCCTGACACACAGTGGGTCCTCCAGTGCTACATGTGGGAGACAGCAGGGGGAAGGCGGCAAATTACTTTCTAAATACTTTCAGTAAATAATCTACCTTCTAAAAAAAAAAAATCAGCTGAAATTTTATGAATTGTTTTATTATGCAGTATCAAAGCAAGCATACCGCTTCTAAATTAAAGGGGCATAGGTGAAATGTTGGCCCAGCAGTGACGAGAGCACTGAAGTTATATGACAACAGACCTGCCTTGATACTTTAAGAAGCTATATAAAGTGTAGGGAGGGTTATAAAGTGATTAGTGCAAGACCACCCACCTGTCCAGCCACAGCTCTGGGAGCAGCCTCCAGGCCTTCCAACTTAAACTTCTCTCCCGCATATACCTACCACCTCTGGGGTAACCACAGGCCAGGTGCAGACCCCCCCCTCACAGGTTTGGTTACTTTTCCACAAATGATTCAAAAGCTACAAATGTTTGGGGTGCACCAAATAGAGCTTTAAATTGGCTGCAGACCTGGAGAAAACCATTCCTACTTCTTCACACGCTTGGTACCAGATGGCAACATTCTCACTGCAGAGAACTGCATCTGAACTCAAACCCAAACTATCTCTGCTTTACACTGCTGACATAAATAAGCCAACCTCCCCCAGAAAGGTTTTCTTCATTACAGACAGGTTTTACTTTATTTAAAATTATTTAAGATGTGCAACCATGCACAATTTTTAGCTCCAGAGTGACTCCATAGCACCGCTTCTGGAAGGATGCTGTAGATCCGCACTGAGAGTGTCCTCAGGGGACAGAGGCTCCTGAATTCTCCTACAGGCAAGGTGAGGGTTGAGTTTTACTCTCCCATCCCACTACATGGATAGGACCCTCCTGTTTTGCTAGCTTCTCTGCAGCCACCCAAGTCACCATTTACATAGAACATTACACAATAATTTATCAATGTACCTTAGCACTGAAAGTATCATATCCTTTCCAAAAACCACGAGGAAAGTTTCCTTTCACTTTCCATTCCTATTTCCCTTCTATTCTTCACTGAGCAATTGGGGAGAAATGAAGGGGAAGGCAGAGGGAGAGAGAGCAATCTGCTTACATTTTCTTCACATTTTCTCTTACCTGGTTTTCCTCTCTGCCTGTTTGCAACCTATTACTTCAATCCTCTGCTGACCATCTGTTCAGGCACCCCACCCCCACCCCACCCCCCAAAATTTTCTTTTTTCTCATTTCTCCTTGCAAAGTAAAGCCTGAACATCAAGGAGAGCCATGTGTCCAGCTTGCCTTCTGTGGACTGTCAGCAGTCACAAGAGATCATCTGGAAACCATTACACAAGCTAACAAGGCAACCAGACTCGACATGTGCATAGGCACCAAAAGAGTTCAAACTTGTTACTTGAATTGCCACAAGTTTTTCCTGAAAGCAAGATTTATTTTAACACTGTTAGATAAAACAAAAAGACCCAGAATGAGCCATTTATATAGCTATCCAAGACAAACAACAGAGAACAATTAGGCTTTATGCAGGGGCTAAGCTCCATGACAATAACTGACAACACCTAATGCCTATATTATGAAAAGGAGGAACAGTTGAAACGTTTTTTTGCCTGAGGAGACAAACTATAAGACAAGTGACATCATGATTCAATTTTTGGCTTAACAGGATACCTTATGGCTAATAGGGATGATCCGCAGACCATTGGACATGTCACAGCCATTCAGCGATATCAAGGCTTCTAAAATATACAGTAGCTGGTTTAAGTTCTCCCGCAGTGGCTGTTCTGCTGAACTTTTGAGTACTCAGTATTAAACCTAATGTTTTAGTCCCTGAATTGCAACTAAAAAATTATATTAAATGAGTAACCCACTTTGGCTTTTTAATTTAAGGTCACAAAGGAAAGACGGTCAAAGACTTCTTTGAATCCCTCTAACCCCTCCAGAATTTTTTTTCCAAAAGGAACCTGCAAAATTTCATGCTAGTCTTAACATTGCTAATTATCTTTTATCCAGATCAACACGTTGGCTAGTCAGACTATACAAATTAGTAAGAACCCAGGCACCTACAGAGAGACAGCCCTCAGCCAGAGGATAAAATATATTTTGTACTTCAACAAATACAATTATTTAATGTAGAAGATGTTTGTGCTCAAAACTTCTTTATGGAACAAAAACACAGCACTGCAGCACAGCCAAAAAAAAAAAAAAAATTGGAATTTGCTCCCAAATGCTGCCATAGAATCTGACTACTAAAAAAGATGAAAGGGAGAGCTCAGTACAAGCATAAGAGCTTTGAAAAGTAACAAAAAAGAAAAAAAAAAGTGTTAAAAAAAGGCCAGTGTTACCACTGACAAAGGAAAATGACAAACACTTATCCTCACTCCAGTAGAACAAATGGCTGCTAAGACATCAGTCCTTCAGATTATTTTAAAGAAAGCAAAACAGAGCTCAAAGGTATATACTGAAGGTTAGAAGTAACACAAATTGCAATAGCGATGAGAAAGAGGAATATTCAAGCATTGCAAGCTATTTTTTAACAACCTTGAAATGACATCAAATAAAGCAGTGAATTCCTGTACCAACACTTACAAATGATAACTGCAAATAGCAGTAACTTGCATTTTTGCACTGCTGTTCTCTCCAAGGATCTAGAACAGGTCTTCGAACTACAGAGAAGCAGCAATTTCTTTTTTGAAAAATAGCTGACAATGAACAGCGGTACAGAGAAACAGTGTCCCACATAGTCTGATACACTGTGGTTTTCAGAAACCCTTTGTACACTGCTTGGCCACTGTTGGCTATACCAGGCATCTTTTCTGCAATGCAATTATAGGGCTTCTAAACAAGAAAAAATGTGAAGCTGCCCAGCAGAGAGGCTGAGCAGAGCCTGTTCTGTAGCCATTCCAGGCACAAGGACTAAAACAGCCTTAATATATCGTTTTCCTTAATCCCTAATAATCTTTGCCTTGGCTGCCTCCTCCTCCTGGCATTATGCAACCTGCACACAACTGCTTACGAGTTTCATTAAACCCATCAGTAATATTTGGCTACACTTGACATATCAATGTAAAAATGATGCTTTTGACCACGAACATGCAGCAACGCCTTAAAAGCCTCTCTGCTACTAACATACAAAGCTGGAGCAGAGATTTACAAAATGTAATTAGGAAAATTACAGCAGGTGAGCAAAATAAATGCAGCTACAAAAATGTATGTGCACTAAGTGCTCATACTGATCCTGAGCACCCAAAAGGGCAGTCACAGACACAAGTGCACACTGTTGAGTGGGCAGACATTTTTTGAACTGCTTTCAAGACAGGATCATTAATTTAATCGGCTGACTTAAAAATATTGCTTACACTATAAAATCTTTGTTAGCTCTCATTAACTTTCTAGTGCAAAACTCTACTACACTAGAGCTCTTGAGAGCGACAGTGTAGTATATCTAAGTGTTAATATCTCTAAGTTAAGGTGGTCCCAACAAAGGCATAAGATTTCCCATAAGATGATAAAGTACATTTTATAAATGAGTTGCACACACCACTTTCAACTGCACAATAAGGGATTCCAATGACATTCCAGTGGAAGACAAAACCTACTACATTGCAGATTACCACGTAATTTCCACCTATGCTACTCTATATTTCATATCTTTTTTTCCTTGATACCCTCTTCTGTCACCAAAGCCAGACATAAATCTGCATCTTCCCCTTATCTAGATAAACTATAAAATATGAGCTCCCTGAGACCTTTTTTTGGCAAAAAAAGATACTTAATTCATACTTTGCTTAGAGAGATGATGAAAAAAAGCAGTCTTATTTCTAGTTCAAAATCTCTGGATTGAAGCAGACAGTTTCAGCATCAATAGAAAATCTTTTATTTTAATTAAACCCTAAGACCTCTGTTTGAGTAATGTCTGTAAAAGAAGGGAATTAAAGACCTTGTCCTACGCATGGAGTCTCAGCATTGCTACATTGTAAGTAGGATGAGTGGATTCATTCTTCAAAGCAGCACAATGCTTTAATGCAGTGGCTTTTTTTTTTTTTTTTCCCCCACTGAAAATAACCATTTCTGGTGGAGCTGACACTTTTTCTTGACTTTTGACTATGATTTTCTTTTTTTGTACATTTTGTCTGCCATATTACCCTAGCTGTCTCCCTCCCTGACTCCTAAGTCTACATTGTTTGTGTCTCATTTTCTCCTCCATTCTTCTTTTTTCTTTCCACTCCTCTGCCTTTCAAATTCCTCTTTTTCAGTTCTTGCCAGCTTTGCTCTTTCACTTAAGCTGTAAATCATTCATTACCACAGGGAATTTTACTTCTGGTTTTGCTCTCCATACCAAACTTGCAGTGCTTAAGTTACTGCCAGAAAAGAAAACTTTTAGCACAATCTAATAAGGACTCTCAAGTCAGTAGTTTGTGGACACTTTACTGGTCATTCTGGTGATGTTGAAATAACTTCCCAATGGCTGATGCAGACTCTTTCTACAGTAGCTTAATTTAACATTTTCTAATACCAAGTGTTCTTGGGTATGAATTCACATGCTTAGTTGATCTAATCTTCACGACCCAAATTATTTTTTGAGTGGCACCTGGAAAGTTTTAATTTCTTAAGTTTTGAAGACATGAGCTAGAAGTCCAACTCTGGTAAAAGTCAAGGTCCAAATCTTCAGGACATCCCAAAACCCATAGCAACAGCAACAGCAGTATTATGAGACTGCTCCAAAAA
Organism: Gymnogyps californianus; assembly: GCF_018139145.2. NCBI lineage: Eukaryota > Metazoa > Chordata > Aves > Accipitriformes > Cathartidae > Gymnogyps > Gymnogyps californianus. Next base: position 45,718,394 of record NC_059473.1, read on the forward strand.
TGTACAGAAGTAGGATTTTATGCCTCCTCTCTCAACCTTCTCTTCTCACTAAGGTGCAAGAGCAGCAATAACTCTTACTTCTTCTGGCCACTCTCAGGAGAAACTAGTCAGCTCTTCAGACAACATCCACCCGTTTCTCATCACTCCTTCATGGAAAAGGTAGCCAGGTAGATGGAATTGTCTGCAAGCTACTAGCTGGACCACACCAAATTTGGGCTGTGATGCCTAGGGAATGAAATTTTCCACCAGTGCCACAGCCTGAACATAGAGAGGATGACTTGGGTTTCCTGCTCAGGTATCTGGTCTAATTATTGGGCAATTAACAGTGTAAGAGAGACAGTCTGCCCAGGAACAGACTGGAGTAGTGCCAGAAAGAGAAGTGGATGGAGTCAAATAGGAAAAAAAAAGTCATAATGAAGAGCAGGTTGGAAAGTGCTGCTGGAAGAACTAGGCCCAAGTGGAACTCCGTTGGTCTGAACTGGTCTGCAGCTGATGAGTACATTACAGCTCACTTTCTAGGGCACTCTGTGCAAGTCTGAGTAGAGCCAAGTGCTACAGAGCACCAGATTGGACAATATTTCTTCAACTTAGCTGCTGCCTCTTTGCTCGGCTGACTGACTGACATGTCAGTTGAACAGTTAGAGTGGTTTGCCTGTCTTTCCCCCACCCCCCAACTGAATTGTAAAGGTTGGGCCAAAATGCCCACAGTCTAATAGAAGTGGACTTGTACCAGCCTGTATGTTTATGCGAAGCTGAGGAACATTCAACGGTTTTCTGAACTGTAAGGTCTCCCATAGATTTTGCTGCTCACACCAGGTCAAGTTGTAGAAATGAGAAATGCTCACACAGCAATGGTTCCACAGTGTTGGATTGCAAGAGGCTTTTTCATTTGTGCTGTTTGTGCATTTTAGCCATGGAACTTCCAGCGATATCAGTAGGAGTCACACAGCTAAATCCCCAAGCAACACTTTCGGAAGATGACTTATATTTAAAGGAGGATTAGAAGAAAATACTTCTTACACCAATTTCCATGTAACATTATCAGTCTTAAATTCAGAGAAATATGGAATCATTTGGGGGAAATACATGATTCACTGGGTATCAATTTTTCCATCCAATTAGACTGGGCAGCTATGCTGAGTGTTTAACACATACCCATGCTTCCCCCTCCCTTTCCACAGAGTGCATATATTAAACACAAGTTAAGACTTCTGGGTTTTCAACTTTGTTGATTTTACATTCCTTTTGGGATTTAAAGTACTATTTTGTTTAATTATTTTTCCTCTACTCATCCACAGTATTGAATGACAGTAATAATGAGCTCAGAATCATTGTACAAATCCCAGTAGGAACCATTCATGGTTTGCTAATAGGACATTATATTTGCATTACCAAGTTCAGTTCAAAGCACATTGTGTAAATTAGCTCTGAGGGTTACTACCACAAATCTAAAACCAGAACATCAGGTCAATTAGCACAGCTCTAAAGCACATTAGTTTGGGTGAAAACATAAGGGGTATGATTAAAATTCTAGGAAATCCTCTCCCTTCTTGGGCTAAGTGCCTCTCAAAAGAAGTCTGGTTTCGCTTCTGGGAGAAACCAGAATGCCTCAGCTCACAGCAGTGTGGTCTGATGCCAGTGATCGCGATGCCTGATAAGCAATACTGGCCTGTTCTAAAGAGGGGGCAAAATTAACTTGCAGGAGGCATGGAAATCCTCAGAACCCCATAGAGACACTTTTTTCCCCATCCAAATTAAAAGAACAGGTGAGTATGAGGAAGACTTGGAGGATATGGGAATTTAACATAGAATATATTGCTTACACGAAAATGCAACTAACACAGAAAAGCTATTTAGTTTCTACCACAGAGATAAACCTAGCACCACCAAGCCTACAGCCACAGACCAAAAAGTCACAGTTTAATAATGATGAGAGGAGGCCCACAACAAATTAAGGCAGGGAGTTCCCAGTAACAAGTACTGTAGGACTACTTACCTTTTGGGCAAACAGCGTACATATATATACACACACTATATAATGTGTGTACACACACACACCCCCCATGGAAGTAGTTAATGAACTTCAGAGACCACATACAGCATCTTTGGATCAAACTACTGGAACAGAAGCATACAGACACAACAGGAGAAGGGGTATCCTAATGTTCTACCTCAGGACTACAACTCTGATGAAGCCAAAGGATGTCACATAAAAATAAAAGAAAGGGCCAAAGGATATTATTTTGGTCAAGTCAGTTGATTGGTCTAAACCCTCTAGTCAATTCAGGTCAGTCTTATCAAGCCGTCAAGTCAGCACAGTACATGGGCTATACCTCTGCCCAGCCAAAGATGATCTTAAGATTCATTCCTTGGATCATTTTGTGGTTAGTTTCTGAAATTTCAGGTAAACAACTGCCTTATAAAGCTACTTATTCTGTAAATGCTAACCCATAATGCATCATTATCCTCTGCAGAAACATACTTAAAATAACAGCTAGGTGACTTCAAAAATTATATAATCTTAAACCAAATTATTGGATTTCACATTATACAAAAGAAATCATTCAATGGACAGGTTTCATAGTCAACTGCATAAAAATGGTCATTCCTCATACACTAAGATGGATATAGCTGTGACACAGAGAAGGATTTAATCATTAATATTTGTAATTCCTTTCTTTGTACTGCATACACATCTGTTTGGCAACTGCCTAATGGATGTATAGGGGCTGAACTCACCAAAGTTTCTGACAAGCCCTGGAAGAAATGACTGTGATATATGCAGAACCAGGTACAAAGGTATAAAAAAAAAAAAGAGATACTAGAAAACAAATTTGGATGTTTAAGTCAAGTACCTCTGTGAAATGCTTCCAGGTCCATGAACATGACCAGCTAAATAGCTGTAATCTCCTCATCGATGAAGTGGTGAGAATGAAAGGATTTGCCTGTATGAGACACTGGGCATGCTTTTTGGGAGAAAAAAGCACACAAATACATAACAGATTCCACTCTACCTGCAATGCAAACTGATGTGTGAAACGGAAAATAGGCTTTTAGTGAATTATAAATAGCTGGCAAGGACTTATGAATACTCAGCTGGGTGAAAAATGCTTTATATGGAAGACAGTAACACATGAAAGATCAGAAGCCATCCGTAAATTGAAAGAAAATGAATATATTGTCAGAATACAAACAAACAAAAGGCATATTTCAGAAAGTAAGCACTATAAGATGCTTACTATTGCATGAAAACTCAGCAGCAAAAACAGATGAGCTAGAGTGCCCAGCAAAGTAAAAGCTATTTGGTATAATAAGTGCTTCTGAAACCAGGTAGAGTACCACAAATCAATAGACTGCTTATTGTATCTATCTATTTAGTAGCACAGGAAGGCTTAGATTAGCCTTAGAAGGATTAGATTACAAGCACAAATGAATTTGCAGAGGCAGGGAAGCAACATATTACTGCAAGATTCAACAGGATCTACTGTGAAGAAAACTCTGTCTTTAAAGGACTATTCAGCTGAATTTGACTTCTCCAAATTTTTTAAAATCAACTCATGAGTATTTTCTTTCCTTATTTCAATTACAGCTGTTCATTTCAATTTGCTGTTCTTTTCCATTGGGTTCTTGATGGCTAATGTTTCTTTCATCACATTTTATATCCATTAAAGAGGCAGAGAAACGGCCAAATATTGGGGGGGGGGGGGGAAGGGGGGCGGGGATTTTCTGTCATTTTGCATTTCTATATCCCCACAGAAATATCAATTAGAAGTTTCTCTTTAACATATATAGACGCACAAATGTATGGGAATTTGTATCAGACTTTTCTTCAAGATGCATCCGCTCAGGGTCAGGGCAAGCACAGAGGGGGAAAAAAGCTTCTCTGCTTTCTCTGTGTTTCACATGAGACTGTCAGTCTGCTATCATTTCCTAATGAGTGGTGTAACTATTATTCTTAACTGTGTATTATTCTAATTTGCAGCATTTTTAAATTACCCAAAGAGAAGGGAGATGTCCAAAGGGGAACCATTCCCTAAGAAAATGCATTTGAGTAGTAGCAATTAAATACTCACTTTCTAAAAAGTTGTGAGGCAGAATTGCGTAATAATTATTCATTTCAAATTATCCCAGAGAACCTTAGATTTTTTTTTTTTAATAGCTTCATTCTCTGGTCTTCCCCAGAAGATACTTAAACAGGACACAACACTGCAATCAGCAGCAGGAAGTGAGCATTGCTTCGCTAAAACAAAGTGGGGCACGTCAGCAAAGGAAAATACAGCTGCCTAACCTTGATTTCTGGCATTGCATCTTTGCTCAAAATATATTCTTGTGGGAAGTTCTGTGACATCTGGACAGCTACGATCCTTTGAAAAGCATTAACATATTGATGTTTTCATAATTTTTTTTTAACAGGGTTTTGAACACTTGTTCTCTCACCAAACTGGATGATCTATAAGAGTTACTGGCCAGCTGAACTGGTCAAATAGACAAGAGGGGGCCAGGTATGGTCATTTCAGAAAACTCTGATGCTTCAACTCCTACTGCCTGAAGTTACCACCTCTTCCTGCTGGGCTTCTTAACGATTTCTTAAAATCCACTCTCTATGGTTTGAGGAGCTCTCCTCAAAACTTTTTCCATCCTGCCTTCACTCACTACTGTAGTCATTCATTTTCTATTTGGAACACAGGAATTTCTCGTTCATGAAGGTTCAGGACCAGGAGCACACCATGCAGCAGACACCCCAGGGGGTGGTCTCCAGCACAAAGCACCCTGGCAGGACTGGAGCCCTACAGAGGGTGAACAGTGCCACCTTCTGACCCGCTGCCCTGAGCTCCTGGGGCATGCCAGCCTTCTCCTGCAGTCAGTCAGGCATGTAATGACTTACCCAGATTCAGATGGCAGGACAGACCTGCCGAGCTTGCACGGTGCAAGGAGGAGCGGAGAGGCAGACAAAATGAAGGAGAATGGAAAGAAACCCTTGCGTAACAGCTTCTGTCACCCTGCCATAAAAATCACCTTGTAGTCTAGTAAGAATCATCTTTGATTAACCTTTTATCTCCTGGCCTCCTTAGCTAAGAAATCAGCAACAAAGGCGTTAAATGACATTGGATTTCTTGTATTTGATTTGTACTGTTTTGAGACTTCATCAGTTCTGAAAGGTGTTAATGTAATCTGCTTTCTGCTGGGGCATGGGAAATATAACACAGATATAACTCATCCCATTTATAACAAAAATAAAAGTCATTATCCTACTTCGTCAATTATTTGAAGAATATTTGTTGTTTTGACCTAAACTTTCCAAGAAACAGACTCTGCAGTTTCAGTGTTTACCTATTGTGCATCTTTTATTTACAGTGGTTTCTAGGAGAGGAATGCTACTCTCAAGTACATTTTTATGATGGACTTCAGTTTTCCCTGAGGGCAATTTCATCCTTAGAAACACCACAATAATGCAAAGGTTCTTTAGACAGAGGAAAAATATACAGGCACCCTAATAGGCTATAAATCCTTTCCACAAACTTCTGCTGGTTTTTTAAGACTCTTAAATTATCTCTGGTGCTGTGGATTGGGTAATCATGGCATTCCAGATGTGGAGGAAGGGATCAGATGGGCAACAGAGAAAAAAACCCCTTCACTGTTCAAAAAAGTCTATTTCAGGAAAAAACTTCTTACAAAAAGCACAGAGGCAGCAATGTACTTTGGCTACCAGGATGGGAATTCTAGCTGATGGGAACCACAACTATTTCAGATCAAGGAGCTTCAGAGTAAAGTGACAGCTTGTATGTCTGGACTGTATTTAAGGGCAAATCTCAGCCTCTTGTAAGTGTGCTTTGTCCACTGCAACTGCTGAAACAAAGCGAGGATTCTCATTTTTGCCTAAAACAGTGAGCAGATGAAATGTCTTCTGGACTGGCCAAGATAGTTAATAGAAGACCCCTTTGGGAATTATCTCCTGGCAAAAAGAGAGCAGCTTTCAGGCTACTCAGGCTTCTGCCCAGGATCAGACGCTCCCTACCCAGCAGCCTCCAGATGACAGCTGCTGCTTACCTCTTCCATGAGGAAGCTCCTGTGCCAAGAACTGCTCAATGTCCTGCCTTTAAATGAGCACCATTTGCTGCTGGATCCCAAAAACTAAGTGATGTTCTTCACAGGTGAACTGTTTCACTATTTCACAGTTACACGAATAGACCCAGAAAGACATGGGTACTGTGTCAGCATCAGCTGAGAGAATATGAGGCAGAGACAGGAGCTGAATCCAAGTGTCCAGCTGCTCAGTTTGTTGCTCCAAACTGCAGGCTACTTCAACAGACCCACAGCCTAAGTCTATTAAACGCATAACCAAAATTAAGGCTATTTCTGGTGTTTCATTTCTAAAAGCATTACTGAGGCAAAAACAAATCCCACCCCTCAGCAGTAGAAGAGGATACGCTGCACCCTGCCAATACATATTTCACCACAGGTGATGGGCCAGATCATCATATCACCTGAAGGACCACAATGATTCAGAAGCTCAGTGGGGCTATCCTCAATACCAGAAATAGTCAGTGTTCAGGGAGATTGCTTTCCAGCCTCCTGCATAGGGATACACCACCCCTCACCAAAGGAGACCTGAGACATGCCAACAGTTCGTGGAGGGCAGGGTACCCTAGGTGGCAGATCTGCCAACTGATTGTGATTGACAATGCCTACCAAGGGGGCCCTCAAACTCTCCTCAAAGGGAGACTGTAACTTGCAGAGGTCAAAGCAAAAAGTTAATCGGCTGGTACATACCACAGAAGCAAACTCTCACTCCTCTCATCCTCTCAGCAGGGCTCTGCTTCTGACCTGCCTTTCTCCTCATTTTTTTTTTCCACTTCCATTCACCCTTCTTCAAAAGACTGTTAACAAAGGTATTTCATCTATCTGCAGCCACAGCTTTAAGTATCTGCATCAACTGTCTATATTCCTATAGTGTTAGTGTCAGCATTCACCTTAACCCAGAAACCACATGCAGAACATTTGCAGCTAAGGTGGGCTGGTAGGGAAGGCAGCCTTTGGGGAAGGAGGCATGTCAAGGCATATCGTAGCACAGGAACTGCTGCAGAGAGAGGACTTAGGAGGTACCAGGGTGCTTCATTTTGAATCTGACAGCTGTTGGAAGAGAAGGGGAAAAACAACAAAACAGAAATGGGAAGATCCCCTGGCACAAAACAAACTTCCCCGTCTGTTCTGCACAGAATTAAGGTCTCTGCATCTTTGAAAGAATAGCCGATATAAGTAATTTCAGCAAAATCCTGTTTTAGCTGCTTTACTTCATATGCTTCCAGCTCAACACTACTATCCCCTCACATACTTAAACAGCCAACACATACAAAGGCCAGACTCAGTGTGAACAGCTGTTCCTAGTGCTGCATCAGCACAACTCACCACAGGCAAGTTATTCTCCATAGGACATAATAGGGAACACCCAATCCAAGCACAAGTCAAATGGTATTTCAATTCAATGCTTTTGTTTAGATTTCTTCCTATTGCTATCATTTTTCACATTTCCCTTTATAATTTTAATGGAAATTCTTCTGCCCCCAAGCACGACATTTTCAGACTTTCTAGTAGAACTAATCAAAAAATTAAGAGATATCCCTCAAAAAGCCCCTTGAAAAACTTATTTCTGTTCTGATCAGCTTTAGCTAAGTTGAAATATTTATTGATTTATCAGTGGAATGAAGAGATAAAAAGAAAAACAGAACGTCCTCAAGAATGAATGCAACACAACACAAAAAGCAGGGGGGACCCACCTTAGCAGAAGCATCTTCACAACTGACTTATCTTAAAAACACCAAAATCTTTCAAAAAAAACACAAACCAAGTTTGAGATACAAGTTTCAAGCACTTCTATGTTATCTAGGTGTGATATTCCTCATAAGAGACAGAAAGCCCCCTTCTTCCAGAGAAGACGTGCACACTTGGAGAAATGAAGAAAAAAATCACCTATCCTATTACTCACCCTGACGTTCATTTTTAGTAAGTTCAGTTACTAATTCTCTCACTGACAGTGTTCTGCTTTGAATCCTTTTTTCTGGTCATCTGCTGAGATCAGCACCTCTCAGCACTTCCAGCTCTTGGGGAGCAAAACTACAACTCCAAGACCTCCCTTTAATTGCCCTTCCTGAGCAACTAAACCTTTTCTCCAATAATAATGGATTTTGAGATCAACAACTTCCCACAGCATTCAGTGATATTACTAAAACTCTGCTTCAAAACAGCCCCAAAACATCAGCATACTGCATAAAAATAATGATAATTAAAGACAGCATCCTTTTTAAATTGTTGTCAGGAACAAGGAGCAAAACTCTGAATTTCTAAAGAAACAAAATCTTTTCATTCCAGGATTTAAAAGGACTCTCTCATCTCTTCCACGAAGATTGTATCAGATTTGACATAGAGAATGCCGGAACAAATTACCAATGGGGTGAGGCATTGCAGATTGAATCAAAGAGTTCAAATAGATAGTGCTCACAGTACTGCCACTGGAAAAAAGAAGCAAAAATCTCTTTGCCTCAATCACAGTTCCTTTGTCCACCTGCATAAAACTCCCAGACAGTCTGGAAGCCTACTGCTTCAACTCCTGATGAGCATTCATGGTTCACAGTAGGTGACTTGCACAAGAAGATGTAACAAGGATAGAGCAAGGGGTCAGAGGGTTGAACTCCTCCTAATGACAACCCCTGTGGAAGGGGAAGTCAAATACGAAATGTAGCGGTTCTGGGGCTCAACTGGGATACACAGAATTGGCTCAAATGAGATAGCAAAGCTATGGCAATAGTTTTCTTGTGTGATACCCTTCACGCTACTCTCATACAAGTAATCATAGATGGATTTATGTTTATAATAATTTTAAGAAGCAGGAAGTTATCGTTTTCTTTAACTGAATAACACTGCTTTCTGATGAAACTTAAAAATGTATGACTCAGTAGCATTAATCTGAAGAACGGCACTATTTTATTAATACTACCTTTACTTCTTAGAGATTTGTTTTATATTAAGCAATAAAACACAAAACATGAAGATAAACTTATACTAGTGCAGTTCAAATATAAATTATTTTTCCATTTAAATGTTTTAGAAGCGTCCAGAAAAAGCAAAAAAAAAAAAAAAAAGAAAAAAATTCAGGTCAAGTGAGGATAACTTTATCCTTCTTGCTGATAAACAAGGCTTTGCACATATTGCCTCAGAATGTGTTTTATCTAGTTAACACAAACAGCTTTCATATGGGAATTAGGGACAAAACTCATTGCTTGCTAATCTCTTGATTGTTTTCAATTGAGATAAACTAAAAACTGCCATGGGCAGTTTCAAAACAGTACCGTTTACTTGTAGAAAACATATCCATTTCCATCTCAAAATATTCCTAAAGTTGCACTTAAGCAAGGAGTATTTGATAAAGCTTGTTAGAAACCACATTTTAAAGGAAAAAAAAATGGTTTTGGAGTACAGACACACACACAAATAATATCATGGTAACGATCTAAAAGCAAGGCTACTTCAAAGAAGCCAGATTATTCTTCAAGAAAATAAGAAGTTTATCAATCAGATTTTCTCTTCGTAATCAAGTCATTCACTGTTCTGGACACTATTAACAGACACATTTAGCTCAGCAGTAGAGGTACATCAACCTGAATTAAATATTTTTGTGAGTTCTAATCGCTTTGTCTGGACTCAGGCTACTCCAGACTTGGAACACTGGAAAGACCTTCCAAAAAAAGAAACTTCATCAATCCAAAGACAGCACTTCAGGGATTTCAGGTTTTAAGGATACGACAGGTCCCTCTGTATAGTCCTAGAGCCATGAGATTGGGACAAGCATGGTTCTAACCGATGTGCTTTCTGACACCATATGCAATGTTGACCTTGTTCGACCTCAAGGTTTCTGGCTGGAGATGGGGGTCAGAAAATGGAATTTGCATCTTTGTAACAGACTGACCATGATAACAAGACAGTGTGAAGGACAGCATACATCTCTCACTGAGATGAACTATTTCATTAGCCCGAGGTGAGCTGGTTGGTTTTGCTGACCTCAGACATACAAACTGCTCTGAGTACTGTCAGTAGCTGATGTCCTCAATCCTTCACCAGCGTAAGACTAATGAATCACCATGGTCCGTTCACATCTAGGGCACAGGAAAAAGAAAAGCAGAGGCCTGACTTATGTACGTCTAGAAGGCAAAGAAAGTGAATGAAATGCGACAATACCTGCTACACCTGGTGAGGAACCACCTGACTTCACACAGGCTTTTATAACACCTCAGTGATTGCCCCTGCACTGCTGGACAACATCCACCATCCCACAGCTGGATCTCCTTGGATTTTTTTTTTCCTTTTTTCCCCTTTCCCCCTCCCCTTTTTTTTTTTTTAAAGCCAACACTGGTATTAGAACAAACCTAAGACACAAGAATGTGTTCTGGGACATATGGGCAGTGATTGACCTACTCCTATTTGTCCAACCACCCCTTCACAAGGAGCTTACTCTGTAATAGAGGCCTACAACTGAATTGTAGAGAGAGTCCTATCCATCCTTGCAGGTCAGGGGGGATTTTTGGGGTGGGGGTGAACCTCAGCAACTTTCCCTCACTGTCTGCCAACTTTTCCTAGAACTGACTGTACTGTCAGAGCACCTCACATCCAACAAAGTCACCTGGGGTCAGACTAGAAAAATGCGGACACACGCCAGTGGTGCATCATCAGGAGGCAGAGAACAGCTGAAATTGCTCTAGGGAGCATTTTCTGGAGAAATGTAATCAGATCAGTGAAGCCATAGAAAGTTTGTGAGTTTACCAGTAGCAAGTATTAGGGGAAAACCAGAGCAGAAAGTGTCCTGACAGAAAGAGAACCAGCCTAGCTATCAGATGAACACAAACCGACCACCTGATGGAGCAGAAGGAGAAAGAAAACCAAAGAGAAGAGTAACAAGAGCTTTATTTTTGCAGTCACGGTTGTGATTGCAAATGATTAGGCCAGCACAGTGCTTCGAATCACAAGCATAACATTGCGTACCAACTGTTCTCCAATCACACCATTTGGAGATGAAACAGGGTTCGTTTTAATGCTGCCCTTCAATACCGGCAAGAAAATGCTACGTTTTTACAAAGTAAAAAATGGGCCCTGACAGAATAAAAGATGGAATAAGCCAAGACAGGCAGCATATAGATGAAGTCATTTTGTTGTAAAACATTGGCTGCCTGGAAATCTGTACGACTGTATTTTTGAAATATAAATTCAAAGTCAGTATCAAAAGAAAATCAGAATTTCCAGTTCGCTGTTTTAGAGCCCTCAGAATCCTCTAGTCCTAGTCAAGATACAAAATGTGAGCTCTTTCTTGCTATGTTACAGAAAAATCAATGAATGCAGTTTTGGACCATTCACTGCATACTATAAGAATCTAAGTAGAAAGTAAAACTGAACAAAACAAAGAAACCCACCAATGTTAGCATGCAACACCTCAGAGCTAAGCAAAGACCTTCCTCCTGCAATTGAAATTAAACAATCTCTCTCCTTTATCGGTGATCCCCATACTAAAAAGAATTATCTCGGTTTATCAGTGTGTAAGGATGCTGGGGAGGTTTTTACCTACACTCTACACTTCTCAGTTACTCAGTTCTTCTGAATCCTAATATTGGCTGAAGGAGAACCAATTAGTATAAAATTCAAATTTATTTCTTTGTAATTATACAGGCCATAAAATCCCTTGCTTTCAGGCACGCTTTTATACATGCATGAGTGAAGTGCCATCACTTCATCTTCCTTATAGTTCTTTTTCTTCCTTAGTTACAGTTGCGTATTGCTGGCCAAGCTACAAAAACTGAATTTTCACTCAATTCTAAGACAATTCTCATTTCTTCTGGAAGAGAGCTCTATAGCTCTATAGTATTAGTCCAGTTATAATAATTATTATGCAAATCCCTCAACTCCGCATGGTTACCCAGCCTTAGAACTCATTACAGATTCATTAGAAACACAGTTGCTCCATCTTCTCTTCCCGATACTTTGAAATTTAATAATTACCATGAACTAGGGGATAATGGTGCAATACAAACATTATACTCACCACAAAGCTTTTGTGCTGGTGCACAGGATTCCTTCATGCTTAATTTGTTATTAATCATACTTTAGATTATAGTCACTGTTTTTTTAAAAAACACTGAAAAAATTCCTTATTTGAAAAAACAGCGTGCATCATCTTCCAAGTAATTCCTACTCTGCTCACACATTTTACCAAAAATATTGAGACACAAGCAGAATTTAATTACTCTTCACAGCAACTGGAGTTTCAGACTACTTTTTTTTTTTTTTTTTTTTGAAGGGGACACGGAAAAGCTCAGAAGAGAGTAAGGCAACCGAGGGTTAGGGCGAGAGTGCAGACAGCTTGAAAGGGGGCAACATCAGCAGTGGTGGTAGTTACTTCTCTCAGGGGCACAGATGCTGAGGTGAGGGAAGCAATCACGATGCAGGACTGACAGGATGAAATGCAATACTAGAACACTGTGCCTTGATTTACAGAGGTAAGAATTATGCACTAGCCTAAACAAACAGGAAGTACCTCCAACCATATTTAAGCACAAAAGTAAACTGCAACGACGTCTCAAAAGTATAAAAATTTATAATTTGGGTGCTTTGATGCTGTTTAAACCTGGAGAAGTTCCAAGTTTCATTATTTTTTAGGTTACTACTATTAACATTATTGCATGCAGCAATAGTTAAATCTCAAAGGTAAATAAGGAGTGGGTGATTCAAACAAACATTCATAGTAAAATTGGTGACTTGATACAGTCTTTAAAAATGGAGGGGATTTTAATTAGGCAAAATTGACAGTGATGAACAACAAAGACAAAAACCAAATTCCTGCTGTGGACATGAATTGTCCTTAACTAATCAGTGTAATCAAATGCTTAAAAAGTCTTCACACTGGAGCTGCACACGGCAGTTTCCCAGGAGAGGAGCAGGGAAATTTCCCCTTAACATAAGGGAGATACCAAAAGGTTAAAAAAAAAGTGTGTTACTATTCTTTACTTCACTGTCACTGGGGCAGGCAAATACAACGATGAGCTTCACCTACTACATAGTTTGAACCCCCACAACAGCTTCATCTGTTACGATCCCTTTTGTTGTTCCAGATAAATGAAGAAGATATCGCAAAAGGTACCGAAAACCATTATCACAGCAAACTGGAGAAGAACAAAAGCAACCACGGCAAGTTCACCGCAGAATGCTGATGGCAGCCCAAGCTTGGAGATTATATAATGAACTTCTGCAAAACTTCACAGCAAGGCTGTTTTTCAGGCAATACAAATATGCTGAAGGCTGGGGAAAAAAGGAAGAGGGAGGAAAGCAGGATGATTCATTCAGCTCTTTTTGTGTGAGAGAAGTGGCCTGTACTTGTTCACTGAAGGATAACTCAAAACGCATCTACGCCAAGCTGTGCAATGAGGGAGTGAAAGCAAAAAAACCCTACCACTGCTGTCTAAGAGTGACAGAATTAAGGATGAAAACAAAGCATTCAAAAAGAAACCCAAGATACACGTACATACAAATAGATATTCTTTTTTTCTTTTGTGGAAAAAACGAGGGAGGGTCTGCAAAAAATTGCTTGGTGCATGATCAATACATTCATATCCATACATACTGCAGCAATAAGCATCCCAAAAGTAGTTCTCTCAGTAACTTAGCGAAGCGTGTTTTTGCATTAACAATTCAATTCTAATCTCCTTCTCCTCTTAATGTCCCCAAAGAGATTCAATAAAGCAACTTCATCTGAAGCATGCCATCTAGAACAATGACTAAAAAGGGTACACTAAAAACAAACTAAAATTGCAGTGCAGAGGCTGATCTGACCATTAAATGTAAAGCATGAGAAGATAATTGATACATCCACTTTGAAGTGATAACAAAGCAATCACCAGCGTATTAGAAGTCACGTGATTGCCTGACTACTGTAACAGTAAAAGACCTATCAGATATGAGACAAACATTTCATGGAGATCTCCCCGACATTGTTTCTCTTCAGGAGTGATTGATCTGAACACACTTCCTTAAGCCACAGTTAAAAACTAGCAGCACAGTAGTTAAAACTAGTGGTACAAGTCTTCAAGTTATAGTTCAGGGGAAAAAAGCGTGGGGAAAAAATTCAAGTACGAATCCCCGTTCCATAAAATCTAATGTTAGACTTCAATGTTTAACAGGAAGCTTGATCTGTTTAGAAACAGTCTCCTATAGATCATGAAAGCTACTCTCTTAAGAGATCATTTTGCAAGTCCTGATTTTTAATTTCTTACGGAATTAGCTGACTGCAATTGGTCATTTACCTTCTGAAGTCACCATCCTTCACTTATAATGGTATTGGTATTTCCACCACACCACTTACAGCTAAGTTTTTTTGCCATGCAGTTTAACTGGTTTTATTGAGAATACGGTAACTTTAATTCCCAAGAGAGGTAAAGACAAGCCTTATGCAGTATATCCTGATACCAGTCCTGCGTCTTACATTTAAATTGTCCTCTTCACAGGGGATGGTTTTCTACATTGTAATTTTAACTTATTCCATAATTGCTGCAGTAATTTGTAGACAGGACATTAGAGCAGTCGCATAAGAAATACAATGCTATCTTAGCAAAAATGACAGACAGCGCTGACTCACAGTTGGCAAGAATGGAATAGATTCAAAAGTAATTTACCAGTCCTTTGTACTGTAAATTTTGATGTTGTTTCAGTAGAGATTAATGGACAAAGGTTTTGCTTTAAAAACAAACTTGAAAAATATTTTCAAGAAAAAGTCTAGGGGAAACTAACTTTTTGCATACATATTCTTTATGTTATTACTTCTTGTTTCTAGTATATGTTTGATGTTTTAAAAACATGTAAGTGTTAAACTGGAAGTAATTAAGGACTTACGAAACCTGTAGCATTGAAACCTTCCAGAAAGCCTTCTACGCAAGTGATTTGACACAATACACTGTTAGGTCTTTCTAACCAAGAGGAGTCAGTTCATAGCAAAATATAAAGGACTCGCTTCAAACATTTTCATCTCTACTAAAATGTAACCTACTCCACAAGCTCTCTGAGGACATAGAATATATCATCCTGGTAATCTGTTGGTAGTCTAAACCACTCAACATGCCTCCAAGTTCACTAACCTTTGAGTTCCACCATCAGCTAAAGCCTCCCGGGTTTAGTATCCCTGTTTTGGCAAGAGCACAACGCTCAATGTCTATCTCAGGTATCAGTCTAGTCAAAATGTTCCACTGCTCATTAGAGAGGAAAGAGATCACCAGGAAATATTACTGTCTTTCCTCTTGGTTAGAGACTAAGAAGACTGGCAGTAAACCTAGGCTCCCTTTCCTTCCCTGGCAGTCTGGATATTCTCCAACAAAGTGAAATCTGTCAGTCTCTGTCCCTCCAGGTGATAAAAGAAATTAAATACTGCCTATACTTTAAAGGACAACCAGCTTTGCTTGGGGTTTTAGAAAAAATAAAAAAAAAAGAAATTAAAAATCGCTTTGTCCTGTCTTCAGGAGAGGGCTGCAGGCTATGGACTCAAACAGAAAGAAACATTTCCCTGAAGGTCTGGACTAAATACCTAAGCCCTGGAGAGACACAAGCCTGGGGACTCATCTCTCTCCTTAGTCTTTCTTACCGGCTAGCTCTAAGCAGTTGCTGCAGATCCCTATCCAAGGCACTAATTCTCCCCAAGCACTGTGTAGGATGCCCATAGGCATGACAGCGTGCTGTACCACACACTGGAGGGCCTAGCATCTAGAAGCCAGCGATCTGCCTTGCAGCACTCAGTTCTTTCAGATCAAGTCCTCAATAACTTATTAAAGACCAGTAGGAAAAGCCACATGACGTGGTCTGAAAGAGACATTAAGAGAGCATTTGCCTGGCACACACTAAGGGCAAAGTCAGACTAAACAATGTAACTCTCTCCTGGACTCAGCCCTGTGTAAAAGGATCTTTATCTCGGAGGGGATGAAAGACTAATTAATTTGTGCTTTAAGAAACCCTTCAGAAACTTGGAAGAATGATGCTACTCTGCTTGCAAAGCGTTCATTCTTCTTCGGTTAATTTAATTCAGACTCCTTTTCCCTTAGCATATATCAGTGCATCCCCCAGTAAGATACACTGAATAAAGCATGGAAGTAGAAGACGCTTTGCAGTTCAAGGCTGATGACTGTGTATATTACTTCAACGCATTCTTTTTATATTCTGTATGTGCTAGGCTGACTGAAAAGCTAAGGAATAAATTAAAACTTTAGACTGTAATGAGGCAAGCAGTTTTGCCCTTTGTTCCTCTCTGCTGTCCTCAACATGCCAGAAGGTTGGGAACGATACATGCCTGCTCATCTGTGGTGGACTGTGATCACCTACAACAAAAAAGAACTAGGTACAGCTGGGAGGCTTAATTTCCTTTCATATTATCAGGAGATCCAGGCTTGCTCCAAATTAGGGTAAAATAGAACATTGGGAGCATCCTACCACACCTCCTGCTCAAAACCAGGATCTGCCTCCAACTAGGTACTTGAGGGAGAGCACCTAAACACTGAAGAATAACTATCCCAGATACTAGGATACTAACCCAGACACTGAGAACAAACTATCCCAAAGCAGTGCTAAACAAGGACCACGGCTTGCCAGCCTGGGGACCAGTCAGACACTCTCCACCAGCACTTACGTACGGAAGTGAACAGTACAAGGACAATTTATCCTGCCAGTTAACCAAGACCACAGGCCTTGCACAGGAATGCAGGGACCAAAGATACAAATCCTACTGCATCAAATACACAACTGGAGAGCAAGCAATACCATCACGTTGTTCTCTGGGACAGTTTTAATCTTGGATTATGACTAGAACAAAGCCTGGCTTTAAATCAGTCTTAATCCGCACTTCTACTTTTTAGCTAATCTTCAAAAGACGTGATTCTCTTTGGATAGCAATCCTTAAAAGAGGTTCATCCACAACCAAATCATGCTGTATGTCAGAATATATACTGTATGTTCTGAGAGCACACGACATAAACATTAAACAGTTATAACCTACCAGAGTTGTACCTTTATATTTATTATCTTCATATTTATTTTATTAGAAAATAGTAAGCTAAGTTTCTATAGTGATTTTAATATATTTATACCACACTCAGCTTGAATGAAAGTGAGTTCTTTTTAAAAGGCACAAAGAGAACACTGCAAAATAGTATTAATTCACTAAATAAATTACTTTCAATGACTTGGGTGCATATGAAGGAAGCTAGGTTTATCCAAAACTGTATTTTAAAATGATCAAAAGGAACCATTGCCTCAAATTAGGGAGTGGACATAACCAGTTCCGGGTCCCAAATTCTTCCAAGATTACAGCCGTGGCAGACCTGTGTGTCCAAACACAGCTTTTATTTGCAGATTGGAAGAGGGGAAACAAGTTTCTTACTAGTTTAACTCAGTCAGTTCCTCAGTGTTCAATAAACCAGCCACTAAACTGAATCAGTCAAACTGAAACAGAAAATTATCTCAAAGCTCCTGCAGGAGAGGCAAGAAAGATAAAGTGATGTCAAAAGTTCAGTTTCAAACTGAGATCCCAGGTGCTTGGAGTCCAAACTACCCTTCAGATCAGCAGCTGCCCTTTCCTGTTAAAATTTTAACTGGAAATAGTTCCATTCTGTGCACGACCAGCTAAATATGAAAAATGTATTAACATGTCATAGCAAGCTTAGTTCTTTAGTGCTTCATAATAAGATGTCCCGGTTTCGGCTGGGATAGAGTTAATTTTCTTCTTAGTAGCTGGTACAGTGTTGTGTTCTGGATTTAGTGTGAGAATAATGTTGATAACACACTGATGTTTTAGTTGTTGCTAAGTAGCGCTTATCTTAAACCAAGGATTTTTCAGTTTCCCATGCTCTGCAAGTGAGCAGGTGTACAAGAAGCTGGGAGGAAGCACAGCCAGGACAGCTGACCTGAACTAGCCAAAGGGGTATTCCATACCATAGAACATCATGCCCAGTATATAAACGGTAGGGAGCTGGCCAGGAGGAGCGGATCGCTGCTGGGGCATCGGTCAGCAGGTGGTGAGCAACTGCATTGTGCATCACTTGTCTTTTCTTGGGTGTTATTTTTTTTGTTGTTATATTCCTTTTCATTACAATTATCATATTATTATTATTCTTAGTTAGTAGTGTATTTTATTTTACTTCAATTATTGAACTGTTCTTATCTCAACTCACGACTTTTACTTTTTTTTGCTCCTCCTCACCCAACTGGGAGGGGGTAGGGGGAAGCAGCTGCGGAGTGCTTAGTTGCTGGCTAGGGTTAAACCACAACATAAGATCAAACCCAATTTCAGACCATTTTTTTTCACCTTTGGTACTAAATCCACCCTGATTTATTTGTTGGGGGTCTGTAGCTGGCGGCTGGGATCAGCAGCCTGACGCGGTGCTGCGCTGCACGGGGCACCATCCTGGAGCCAGGACAGGCCGCACTTCCCAGCCTCTTCTCCCTCACCATTGCCCTTCTGTCTTCTCATATCTTCTGCTACACAGAGGATATGAACCACAGCTGCAATTCCCTCAATGCACCTCAAAATAATGAGGGTTTACTACAGGAGCACTCTTCCTTTATCCTTCCCAAGGCCTCATATCCTGATTGCAACCCCCCACCCTCTCCAGTGTGAGGATTTATTTATTTTAATCACAAGCAAATAAGGCACACCTACAGAGCATCAGTTCTTCTAGCTGCCACTTCCCCAGGGACATCTCCACTGCCAATATATTCAATTTGGTGTTAATAAACCATAATGAGTCAGCAGAAATCACTCCTATCCCAACCATCCCCCCCCGAGGGTGCCAGCAGATGTTCAAAGGAGAGATCATCAGCAGGGCACTGCCAATCACCTCAGTATTATTTTAACCTCACTTGTCTGTTCAGCTTTTAACTGTCTATGTTATAAAGAGGGGATAAAAGAAACAAATCTTTTTGGTGTATATAGTTCACTCCTGTGGAGATAAAAATCTAGACAATCCCATTCACACTTGCATGGAAAAACATAAATAATATCGCTTTATCACCTGAAATGATACAAAGCCATTGTCATCTGAATCAATTGGTCTCCTGTTTGCTACACAATATAGCACAATAAAGCTCAAGGGGTTTTGCGCACATTTGCAGATGCATCAATTCCCAGAGCAGAGAGCTGAAAGTCCCCCTCCACAGAGCTCTGGTGCAGGCACGTCTGAAATATTGCATTCAGCTCTGGACACCTCATTACCAGAAAGATAACACATTAGAGAGAGTTATTAGAGAAGCAACAAAAATGATAAGTGGAGATTGAAGAGACTGATTACATCAAGACATTAGAAGTTAACTGCATAAAGGTTGGCTAAGGAACAACTTTCTAGGGGACAGAGTAACAGCCTGTAAATATTTGAAGGATACGTATGCCAATAAGGAAAATGAATTATTTAGGATAGCAAAAACTAGATATAATTAGGAATAACAAGATGAAATTAAGAAAGGTCTGACTCTCGAAAAGAAAAGAAGGGTAATAGAAGGCAGGCTTTGAGAAGTCTATCGCCTGGATGACTTAATAGGTCTTTTGTATCCCTACCTCCTGTAACTCCATGATAATAACGATGAAGCGAAAGAAAGGACTCGAAGTATGAAATCCAATTAATTCTTTGCCAGTAGGCAAACCATCTTTATCAGATATTTTGGCTTAGCAATAAGCTTAAGCTTGGCATGATAGATCCTACCTGTCAGTTAGTCAGATGTAGCTTTTTGTAAAGTCTTTGGGGAAGCCAAGAGTATTTTTATACTTTCATTAAAACACAGACTACATCCATCAAAGGAGGAAGTTATATTAAAAAGATCTGTGGCATTTTCAGACTAATCTGTGCATCTGACCGGTGCCATATTTAGCATTATCTAATCTGTTTTGTGCATCTAACAGACTGCAAACCCTTTGGGGCAGAAATCCCATCCTCCTCTTTCTTTATATTACACAGCACCGAGTGTGTTGACAGCGCTCAACAAATAACAGCCAGTTCCAAGGGAGGGAAGAAGTCTGTGCTAGCACACACTGTGCAGTGTTATTTTCAAGGGATGAACCCTTACATTAGTAATGGGGCTGGGAGTCTTCACATACATTCCAGTAGAAGAATAACTCATACTTCTCTGAGGAAGAAAAAGAACTTTACAAACACAGAAAATGCCTCAGAACACTCAAAAAAAAAATCTATCATTTGGATAGGTACGGAAATTGGCAGGAAGCGGTGACAAAGAGGATACAAAGTATTTAGGAAAGGAAGAAAATAAATATTGAGACTAAAATTTAGTACTTATGAGGAAGGACCCTCTTTAAAGACACATACAGACAATTTGTATGCATTGTGATGCCATCTTTAAAAGCACAGTCAGGCATCACTTCTCAAATAACAACAATTCATCACTAGCGCTACATTTAAAACAACCCGTATCAGTGTACTTTTCTATTTCCCAAGCAAACGTTTCATCCAGAGCTCACACTATTTATTGACACTACTTTGGCTCATGTGAAACTCTTGTAGAAGCAGGTACCATCCAAGGAGCCAACAAGTCTGCTCTCCATTTTAGCATCTGCCAAAGTTAATTTTTGAAAGAGCATACAGGGACATACATAGTTATATATTGATACGTTGCCCTTTAAGGCGTTCTGAATTAAAACATAACAAGCCACAGACTATTTATAAGATCAGTGGGAGCAAGTTATTGCTGGCAGCCTGCATGGTACACCTGGATACTCCTCTGACAAACTCCTTTTAATATTTAATATTTCATCCGCATATTAATATATTACAGACTCCTCATGGTTATAAACTGCAGCTTGGAATCACGTACCACTAACAACTCTATTCTCCATCATCTTGCATGTTTGTTTTTGGGCAGAGATGCTGCCTGTGCTGCTCTTAGATGAACTTTCTTCTGAGAAGCAATGCCAGTGCCAAATGAAATACTGATGGCCAAGGAAGGGACAGGTTCTACAGAGATGCTTTTGTTTTTTAAATGATCCTAGTTAAGTGTATGAAGCATCTGTTGTGTGCTTCCCCTTTACACAAAACGGATATTCAGGAAAGTAATTTACATTAAAGTAGTACAGTGAGGGAGATGAACACTCCTACCTCATTTGCCACAGCCTTCAAATGCTGCGTGCATTTACAGAGTTGCTAACTTCAGAGACAGTTGCACTGTAGCTTCTCTTTCCAAGGATAACATTAGCTAGAAGAATTTAAAATACATATTCAGAAAATTGCATTTCTCTGGCTCAGTTTCATAATCCTTAATACTTGATCAAATCAATCCCAGGTTTTGATGGAAAACTTGGGACGACTTCTGTTCATAGGAATTTATTTTTCCTGTCAAATTCTCATTTAGTGTGAGAACTACACTTTTAAAAAAATATTGCAAGACTTTACTGAGATGGAAAAATATATTTTTTACTCAGTTTTCATTAAACAATTAACAATCCAAGATTTAAAAAAAACCTGTCTAAAAAGATATTGGAAGCAACATATAGAAAATAAGATGTAAATCTTATTTTTATAATCACTTATGTCATTAAACAGCCTAAATTCTAGTCCAAGTCAATGGGACTTCAGCACGTGGGATAATTTACTCCACTGGACAAGCCAAGTGAAGGGAGACTCTCAAGACACACAATAGTATCTCAGGCTAGCTTGCTGCCAGCTTCACCACCTCAGCTGTCAAGTAGCACTTGCAGGCAGATACATTTTTTGCAACTCCTAAAAGTCAGGGGCAAACACAACCACAATGACAGATAGATTTTGTAATACTGGTGAGAAACAAACTCTAAATGAAGAGGGATAGGAGAACTTTTGTCATCTCAAGTGATTTTAAGTATTTTTAATACTATTCGTCCAATATTAGCTATAAATTCCATCTACAGTGGTTATGTGGCTGCCAGAAAAATTAAAAACCCAGCTGAAGATGAACAACTTCTAACCTTACATTCAGTTTTGTCAAACCTAATTGAACCTTTCACGTTGCCCTGCAACTGACTTAGACATTTGTGGTAACAACCACTCAGAAAGCTACAGAGTAGCTGATCTTCTAAAAAACTTACACTAAAAAGGAAATTTAAAGCCACGCTTCCAACATTATTTTAAATATTTATCTACACTGCTGTTATCTTTTGGGAGGTTTTGGGGGGATTTCTTTTCCTAGCTTTTTAAAATACTTTTTTAGGGTGCCTTAAATATATGCCAATTGCACTGAAAACAAAAACTTTTAGCATACTGCTACCACAGCGACAAGTAAAGGCATAACTGCAACAAATCCCATCAAAAAAATTCAAGATTGGGATTGCATTGGAAAGCCTATCCTTGCAAGATTCCCAAAGCAATTTTTTGTTTCTTTCTTTAGAAATCAGTTAAAGACCCAGAAGAGGATCATCATAGTCTGAATGAGTTGATTATCAGCGGAAAGAAGAGACAAAAAAAAATGCAGGGAGGGAAGATGGGTGAAGGAAAAGAGTAGTGGCAGCAGTTGCGTAAGGTGTTGGATACTACAGACAACATACAACTGAAAAGTTCTCCCTATGAAGGCCAATATTATTTTGTTGCTTTCAATTCATGACCCTTTAGAATTAAACAAGGAAACTGAACATTGCTAGGGGCTCTCTGGTTTGGAGCTCAGAGGACAGCCCTGTGCCCACCATGCTGGAACTGTCTGAAAACCAACGTGCAACAGCTGCATTTAACATGAAGTCAATTTTATCATGAGGGAACCTAAACTAAAACCTACTCGTGGCAGAAGGATGTAGTGACCAGCAGCATAGAAAAAAGAAATGCTATCTGTTCTGCTGTTAGTATATACATGTTCTTGCAAAAACTAGAAGACAATTCAGAGACAGAGGGAAACCAACGAGCCCCCCACACAGTGCCTACAAAACTCCCACTAACACTACTGTTTTGACAGCCCCAGAGACCCTCCGCACACAATTTAGCTCTTCCAAGTTCTGAGCTATCACACCACCTTCACGATTAAAGTGACAAAAAGCCAAAAATTACTTAATGTTTCAATGGAGTCCTCTTGGCAAAACCAATGAATACTAATAAGCATTTTCCACAAGATTTTGCAGCCCTTCAAACTTATCGTGAAGATCAAACCATCATTTTTAGCTTGACTATAACTTTACAATTTAATGCCTTGTATGCACATATTACATTACATGCTAAGATAGTTTATAAGACACATTAGTTATTTGGCATAAGCTCTGGACACTCCATAAACTCCTCCCCAAAAGCATTTTTGTCATAAAACCTTTCAAGGGGAGAAGTTTAATTATATTCTGAATTCCAGAGATCTCTGTAAATAGTTTCACACTAATCTCATCCATATCTGACAGCAAAAGCAGTAACACAACTCTTGGAATTACTTTTATAAATTTCTACACAAAACTAACCACTTGTCTTCACAGCAGCTTCCATGGGAACTTTGCTTTGCAGCATGGTCCTGAGGAATCAAACCCAGCTGAAATGGGGACTGTAACACAGTAACCTGCTTACTAAGGGTTTTCACAAGACACTACCAACCTCTTTTTGTATCGCCCTCTAATGCTTCCATCCCATTCATACCCAACTCCCTCATTTCACCCTGACACTAGAAGTTCCCATCATCTCCATACAAATCCATAGCCAAGTGTTTCAGGAGGTCACACTGTAATTGAGGGTTGATTTTTTTTCCTAAACTGATTGTCCTGGTTTCAGCTGGGATAGAGTTAATTTTCTTCTTAGTAGCTGGTACAGTGCTGCGGTTTGGATTTAGTGTGAGAATAATGTTGATAACACACTGAAGTTTTAGTTGTTGCTAAGTAGCGCTTATCCTAAGTTAAGGATTTTCAGTTTCCCATGCTCTGCCAGCAAGCAGGCGTGCAAGAAGCTGGGAGGAAGCACAGCCAGGACAGCTGACCCGAACTAGCCAAAGGGGTATTCCATACCATAGAACATCATGCCCAGTATGTAAACAGGGGGGGGAGTTGACTGGGAAGGGCGGATCGCTGCTCGGGCATCGGTCAGCAAGTGATGAGCAACTGCATTGTGCATCACTTGTCTTTTCTTGGGTGTTATTTATCTTTTTTTTTATATATTTCTTTTCATTACAATTGTTACTATTATTATTCTTAGTTAGTAGTATATTTTATTTTACTTTAGTCATTAAACTGTTCTTATCTCAACCCACAAGTTTTACCTTCTTTTTTTCCTCCTCCCCATCCCACCGGGAGGGGGGAGGGGGAAGCGGCTGCATATTGCTTAGTTGCTGGCTGGGGTTAAACCACAACACTGATCTTCATAAATTGTTTTCAGTTGTGCTCACAGCACAACATTTAAAATTGAGATACAGAAAGACAAATCCTGGTGTCTATGATCCTGGTAGAAATCTTGCTGTTTGTCACAGGTCCATAAGCACACCTACAGAAACCCCTCCTGAAGCGCCTGTTTCCCTTGGGAAAGGCAAGTTAGAAACGGCCAAATCCACAGAATTAGGTTCTGGGAAAAAAAAAAAACAGGTTTGCATGGTATTGCTGCATCAGTAATTGCACTCTGAATAGGCAAAACTATATGTATACAGGCAGAGATATGGATGTACGCTTTCCACTATCCACACATAACAACACAAATTTGGCTTCACATTCCTACCCTTGTCCAGTCTCAGTGAGAACTGGAGACACCAGGGCACAGCAGGGTAGGCATTTTGGACACGCTAGATTAACTGTGTGCATGCACACACATCAAACGAGTAAACTTAGAGCGGCCTTTTAAGGACAATCGCCTAATTTAATTTCTTTCCACCTAGATAACCTTTCTGGGTGGAAGACAAAGATGTGTCCCAGCACACACAGACCAAACAGATTGTACTGAGCAAAACAGAGCTGTACTCAAAATTCAACAGACAAAAGGCTTGATGGGAAGTCCTTTATAAGAGAGACTTAAATAACTCATGACATGTCACACAAACCCATGGGAAGAGAAATTGCTGACTGCAAGGCTTTGGGTTCAAAAAACACAGAGGCTCTAGATCCTGCCCACCACTTTGAAATTCTCTTACACAATATTTCCAGGATAGTTGAGTGATGATGACTTAACTTTCAAGAGCTATTCTCATTCTTTCCTTAAGTTGTCATTTAAATAGTGCATAAAAGGGGTTCAGAAACCTGTGTTCATTAAAACTGTCCACATTTAATCTTATACCAGGTGCTCTTCTCCAAAGAAAAATGAAAGAAGTCCAGAGAGCAATGCAATCCAACTGCAAGTCCAATGGCAGGTTTTCCTGTCTTCCATACAATAGAATTAGTAAAGTGAACTCATAAAAAAATAAAAGGAAAAAAAAAATGTCAGTATGGTTGACTATGAAACTCACATTTTCCTCTTACTGCTAAACAAATGGCTAAACACTAGCACCGAAAGGAAAATGGCTGCATACCTGAACATAACAAATCATATTTTGAAACAGTAATTCGCCTGCAACATTTGTATTGATTCTCACAGATAATAATATCTCCCCCTAAAACATTTCATGTTGTCTTCACTCCATTGATCAGGAGTGGTTTATAGATGTTTTGATCAGTCTGATGAGGCTTTTAGCTACACACATGCATCCTGCAATTTTGTTGAGCTCCAAAAACACGCAGGTACTGCATACTAAGTAAAAAGAATCCATATTTTTGTTATGGGCTGTTTCCTTCTATATATCCACTACCTTGCTAAGAACATGCTACACTGGATTTACCAGCAACAATCAGCTGTTTGTGTCTTCTACAAGAGAGTAACTGTATCGAAAAGGAAGGTTTTTCCCAACACGTATTTTATATGTTTGGGAAATTACTGATATTTTTAGGTTCCCTGTTGATACAGATCCAGATATTTTTTCATCCTAGCACATTGTCACCGAGTTCTAGTTCAGACTGATGGATAATACATTAACTCTTACTGACATAGTAAGCCTGACACCATATCAGCACGGTATGTTGCATAGGCATATCAAGATACAGGTGAGCAATAACACTAATGAAAACTGGAATTGCATTTATAACACAGATCCTAAAATCAAAAGGTTGTATTAAGGTAAGTAGTCAAGAGACAGACACTTGAGGGCTATTAAAATCATTAACAACGTATGTCATCTTAATGGATTACAAACACGTTAAATCTGACACTCTAAAGTCAGTGTACATACACACCACAACATGAGCATTAGTACTCACAGTTACAGCATCCCCCTGATTCCATTTCACTATTCCAATGAACCTAAAACCTGACTTTCAGGGAACAAACCTAAGAGAGAATTAAAGTACCATGCTTATAATGCAGTGCTAGTTCTCATGTGCAATTCCCATCAAGGTATAAAATACCACGACAGGTTGAGCTGTAGCTGTAGGAAAGCAGACACGACCAACAACTCATTTTATCTAGACTACCAACAACTCAGAAATCTGCCGTAAGCGGAACCATCTTGAAGATGGAAATCGAGACATAGAAGGGCCTGCCTCTCATTAGCAATTACTTGAAGCATTCGGCTGTCCTTCTGAAACTAAGCACGGTTGTTACAAACCAAATAAACTCTTAGCAAGCTCAAATCCCACAAGCAACAAAGGAAAAAAAGGGTGCTTCCACCTCTGTCAGTAAAAATCATCATGGACAAAAGGCTAATTTTATGCACACAGTGGCTACACAGAAACAAATCTACAGCAGTGTCAATGCACCCGCTTGTTTCCTCCCTGTACTGACATTTGAGGAGGTTCATCCTCTAGGAAAAAGCACTTTATGCAGCTCAATCACTCATTACTGTACAGACATTTTAAAATTTGGCTTCATTACATGTCACAGCATCACCAGCACTGACCAGGGATAATAATTCAGTTTCAAAGCAGCATCCTGATATTTTGAAGTTAGGTCAGGCAATGCCCAGACTCATCTGGTCACTGCCTCAAGAAACATTAATTCTCTCAAAGCATCTGTTTACAAGTAAGAAGGTGGATCCACCCACCCCAGGAAATCTGGTGCAGAGACAAGGAGGGCTAGAGGCTCAGCATGATCTCTCTACTCCTCCACCACCTCTTTCTGTGAAGAAATCAGCATCCAAGATTGCTCTGAATCAAGCCACACACGGACCTGTAACATGAACATCCCATTTCCCAGACCACTGTATTTACGATCTGTTTTGCATCCTTTGCTTGAGGAAGTTTTAGTCAGAAGTCTCAGCAAAACATTCTGTGATGCTCCAACAAATCAAAAAACTTAGCAAAGTTTTTACAAAAAGTCTTCTCACCAGTTCTGCTTATTACACAGCCTGTACCATGTGCTTTTCCATTCAGCATCCAAAAGAAAAAAATGTCTCACACTTCTCAGTACTCTGTTTTTGAATAAGTGTATAGGAAATGTAGAATATCATTATTCCATTATGCAGCAGCAGAAGTAGCACAAAATACATGTGTGCTCTGCTCCCTCTGTGCTCCTATGATAATTTTAAGAGTCTATTATTAGTGTGATTAACAAGGTTCAGCTCAGTCCTATCACTTTAGCAGCACACACGAGGTCTGTGAGCATACCTGTTTGTGAGACTTTCCCACCCAATTATGAGTTGGTCTTTTCCTCTTTTGGAATTAACTCTGTGCCTGTAAGCGCAACTTGAACAAAATTTTGAGTTTGTGAGGCATCCTCCTCCATGTGAAACAGCTCCAGCTCTTCCATACTGCACTATTGCTTTAAAAATTTACCATCAGGAAAGGTGCCAACATAATATCCTAATTTAAATGGTTATTTTTCCCCTTGTTAAATCTTCAAGCATTTTGAATACAGCACCAGGGTATAATAGAATGTGAATAAGTAATGAAAGATAAAGAAGTGGATTTAAATAAAATATCCCCTATTACCATTCTTAATTCTTATCTATTGTTAAGACGACAGCCATCTGGCATATTACAGCAAGGTGTGCATTCAAGAAGAACCCAGACAGAACAAAATGCAATTCAAAACCCAGAATAACAATCATAAATCAGGTTTTAAGAGGACGCCTGGCTACCAAGAAATACTGCAACCGTGCCGATTTATCTTATTCCAGCCTGCATTTTGCTGGACGCAAGGCTGGTGATCCGAAGTTGAGGGTAGGATTCTGGGGGACGCTGCTGTGAAGGGTCTCCGGCAAGAGGGGCTCCGCTCCCGCAGCCCACTCGCAACCGTGCGGCGCGCGTCTCTCGCGGCAATACCGCCCTCTCGTGCTGCCAGGACGGCAGAGGAGGCTCTCGGCCTCTGAAAGGCTGTCATTACTTTAATTGCAGATTAATTACAGCTTTTCACCAAGGTCAAAAAGGAACATTTGGAGGCAGCATAAATGGTATTATGTGGAAAATACATAATGTTAAAAAGCTTTTTTTTTTTTTAATGTAAAAGTTGACATTCGCTGCCTTAATGAGTACAGAGCTTGCCTCTCTCAGTGTAAAACCCTGCAGTAAAGCATCTCTCTCGTGTACGAAAATAATGACCCTTTAACCCACACACTAAACAAAATTCAACAAACATGAGGCTTTTCTCTAAATTAAATCATTCTTGAAAATACTTTCCATTGAAATTAATTCTTCCCCAAATGCGACTGGCCAATAATGTTACGCTACCTGTAATTATATTTATGTGATATTTGTAAGAACATCAAACTTTTAAATGGATCCAATTCAGAGGTAATGGAAACAGCAGTGCAGAGTGGCTGTTGAGTGCAAGCAATAAATCATATAAATTGCATAATTACAACTTCCCATGGCTCCAGAGACAGTTTGCACTAGGAAAAACAATGAATGATAAAGCAGGATAAGGTTTATAACCCCTAAAAGGGGAAAGCTCTAGTATGATAGTCAGGACACAGAGGTGATAGCACAGTTCCTCCTCCAGAGCACGTTCAACTACTGGGGACCCACCCCCCCCTCCAACCTTGCCCCTGTCCTGCGGGTCAGGGGAGCTAGAGAGATGGGATTCAAATCCTAGACACAGGAGAAACTGAATCCAGATATTGCACACTGAGATAGCGCCTTAACCATTGGGCCACTGATCTCCCACCTCTTCTTTAAAGGGGAAAAAAAAAAAACTGAATTCACCTGATTCTGGAGGTTTGCAAGGGGAGGCAACTTAAGCTTTGCTTTTGGCTGAAGGAAACAATTTCATGCATTACTAAATCAAGAGCCTCTTCCAATCTACAATACCTTCTCTTCAAATGTATCCTTGGTTTTCGTGCCTCCTCCCTGCTCCCGATTAAATTCTTTCATTGAAGCTTTTTTTTTTTTCCCTTCCTCAATTTTCCAGTTCATTAGACAAAATGAAAAATAGATTATTTGCAGTATCCAAATCACAGCTGCCCCCTCAGGACAACGGAAGAACAGCCCCTTCCTTTTTTCTTCTTCATTGCAGCTGATTTACTACCAGTCACAACTGAGCTGAGCCAGTACCATACCCTGCCAGGCAGGGAAGTGCCTTCTCGGTGCTCTCTGATAACGCAGGCACAAAGTAAGTGGCAAAATAAGAACTGGCATAAGGCTTCTCGTAATACTTAGTTAAGCTGGCGTAGCTGATGATACAAGGCTCCAGTGAATGCTACAACAGTTTAACTTAATGTTACTTTCTCTCTGCTAGCAAATTGCTCCCATTTTCCAACCAATTTATGGCCCACAGACCTACTCTGCTGTTATAACTGTTTACAGTAAATCAGATTTGCCTGTGATTGTTGAAGCAATAACTCTTAGCAAAGGAGGCAGCAAGAACATATTTCAATCTAATAAAATAAATGATGGCAGATTAAGCTCTCTTAAAGAATGCCTTATCAAAACCTACAGAAAGACTGTCATTCCACAGAGGTGGGGGGGTGGTTGGCGAAGCTGGGAAGAGTTAAAGAGCTTGCTGTCACTCACACATAGTGTGCCAAAAATAACAAAAATAATGTGTGAAGAAAGCAATCACCTACAGTAGAAATGGGGAACAAAAGCTAAATGAGTTTTGCCTGTGCTAGTGACCTTAGACTGCTAGACAGTCAGATAACTTTTCCTACCTAACCTCTTATTACAGAGTTATTCTTGGACAGCAACTCTTCTGTTGCTTTTTACCTATTTTATAACATTAAAAGCTCACAATACTCAGACTCAAACTACTCCCTGAAGAATAACCTACATAGTGTAGCAGAATTCTTCATTAAACGATCATTTTAGGTACGTTGTTTCCAGAAATGTATCTTTTTGCCTTTTTAAACTTTACAGCTAATGTAATTGCCAGAAATATCTTGGGTATACAAGTTTATCACCAGTTCTACTGTTCAGCAGCAAAACACCATGCAGGAAGTAAAGACAGAAAGAAAGAAACAATAATTCCAAAGCCAAGTCATCTTCGGCTCCCTGATGCTTAACACAGGAGAAATACTCCTCTGCGTGATCATCATACTCTGCCTGGAGAGCTTAGTACTTCATCACAGCTCAACATGGTCCTTTTTCTAACAGGGAACTGAAAGAATAGATGGGAACCTGGAAAACACTGCTGAAGGAAACACACATTTGTGATGTGCGATGACACAACTAAGCCAGGGTTACCCAGCCACAAACCCTTTAAGCACCACATTGAACAGGGATAATAGACAGGTGTCCTGGTTTCGGCTGGGATAGAGTTAATTTTCTTCTTAGTAGCTGGTACAGTGCTGTGGTTTGGATTTAGTGTGAGAATGATGTTGATAACACACTGAAGTTTTAGTTGTTGCTAAGTAGCACTTATCTTAAGCCAAGGACTTTTCAGTTTCCCATGCTCTGCCAGCAAGCAGGTGTGCAAGAAGCTGGGAGGGAGCAGAGCCAGGGCAGCTGACCCGAACTAGCCAAAGGGGTATTACATACCATGGAACGTCATGCCCAGTATATAAACAGCGGGGGGTGGGGGGGGGTTGGCCAGGAGGAGCGGATCGCTGCTCGGGCATTGGTCAGCAGGTGGTGAGCAATTGCACTGTGCATCACTGGTTTTTTCCTTTTTTCCCCCCCCCCCCTTTTTCCCCCCTCTTTTTTTTGTTATATTCCTTTTCATTACTATTATTATTATATTTCATTATTATTAGTAATATTATATTTTACTTTAGTTATTAAACTGTTCTTATCTCAACCCATGAGTTTTGCCTTCTTTCCTGAGTCTCCTTCCCATCCCACTGGGAGCTGGGGGGTGGGGGGAGTGAGGGAGCGACTGCGTGGTGCTTAGCTGCTGGCTGGGGTTAAACCACGACAGCAGGGTAACAAAAATAGCAGGTTTGTGATACAGAAACTGTACAACAGTGTATGTCCACCCGAGAGCTGCGCAGAGCGTTGTCTCTAGCCTGGTTATCATTAACAAGAGCAGACCACCTTATAGCAAGGGAGAGCAGTACTTTGAGTGAAGACACTTCATCGCAGCATCCACCTGTTCTGGGACAGGAAAAGGACCTGGCAGTATAGAGCACTACTTAACTAAACAGAGATGGGTCTCCTTCTGCTTTGAGCATCTCAGATACGTTGCTGGTGGGAGGGGGGAGTGAAATACTGTCAGTTAGTCCCTGCTGGTTTACACCACACAAATAGTAAAATACAGCCTGAAGAAATTTCTTGGGATAGCAAGAAGGTATGCACACAGGAGAAAGCAGCAGAAATAGCTTCCCATTTGGCTTATTCTCTTCCACTAAACTTGTAGGCTGGAAAAATACTTGTCAGCAAGTATTGGCAATTTTTAGAGCAATCGTCTAACAACCAAGTCCAAAAATCATGCAAGTAGAATGAAGAATCTTTCTGTAACTCAGGTTTGCTACACGTGGATTGAAACAAGGAACCAGCCTCCCCTGTTTTTTTAAAAAGAAGTAATATTAACCATCAAATGTGGAAAGCTCGGTTGAACTGGGGAAAAATAAAGATGATAAAAATAATTTACAGAATAGAAAATGAAATTAACAGCAAAGTCTGTCCATGCAGCTTACTTCAGGAACCATTTGCATCAGAAAAACTATCAGAAATGAGAGAATAGCATAATAAATTAAATGAAATTATTTTGCACATACACAGATATAAATAAAAAGACTACTGAAAATGCAAAAGGTTTGAACAGAGATGAGAAAAAAAAGTAAGAGATAAATAAAGGAAAAATACATGTCAACTGGACTTAGGAAGATGAAGGTTTACAATGAAAGTAAACATATAACAAAAGTAGGAAGAACAATTAAGGAAAAAAAAGGAACAATTGTAAACAACTTAATGCCCAGATTTTACAGGTTAAAACTTTTTTCCTGCTGCAGAGATGCATGGCATTTATCAGAGATGGAGAAGTATTAAGTACATGCTTCGCAGAACGCTTAATGCTAGAAAGAGGGTATGAAATAAACATAGGAATGCCAAAGACAACAGACTCTGGGGGTTCAGAACTTTTAAAACAACTCCCAAAACCCAAGACAATTTTAAAAGATACAGATTTTCTTACTACTTTATATTTCTTTGAAAGGCATAAAAGGATGCCTGGTACCCTACCTAGGGGGAGGCTACAGAAGCAGAACTAACTAATAAATGTATACCCTGATGGTTCTCAGCTGCTGTTCAGCATTTTAGCGCTGTGACAAAGTATTCTAACACAGGAAAAGATCCTGGTGCCCCGGTACTTTACCCTGCAAAACTGTGAATACATCTTCCATTTAGACCAGTGAATATTGGTTTTCAAGGTCAGGCAGGCAGCTTGTAAAATGCTCTACGCTTTTAGAGTGTTCTGTGTTTTCCTGCAGTCTCCGTTTCCCTAACCAATCCACTCATACGCTACATAAGTAACCTCAGCAGGGGTCACCATGAAAGGCAAAATGCAAGCAGCATAAGAATGAGATAACACCTACATACTGTGCCTTTGAAGAATTAAACAAGTCAGAGAAGACTTGGACATGGCAGCTTCTTTAAGAATAAATAAATCAGGTAGAGAGAGTGGTCTTGGTGACCACTGCCCTGGAAAAGGTGTGAAATTGTGCTCCACGTGATTAGGAGCTCAGATGAACAGAACTTTAATGAATTATTGAATTGTAAGAAAACAATTTCATATAGCGTAAGCTGGACAAGAAAATAAACCATGTAGAGATTGAAAGAAGTATTGGGAGCTAGTAAATTAAAAATGAAAGAAAAAAGGGGGAAGGAAGAGAACCAGGAGTTACTGCAGAACCCAGTGAATTGCAACACTAATCGAAAATGTTAGTAACATTCTATATTGGGCTTCATTCATCTAAAAAATAACAAAATAGGAATAGCTTCTCTAGTTATCACTATATTGATAAAACAACAGTTCCAGAACACAAGTCTAACAGAGATTAATGCATTTACTGATCCTGGTCATCTGCAAAACACAGGCAGCAAGATTTCTCTGAATTCATTCCAGCTGGAACTAGGTATAAAAAAAACCAGTTACTGGGAATTTACAACAATCTTTGCTGAACTCCGGCAAAAGCTAATTGTCCTGTGTCCTGTCAGTTAAAAGGTGAATGACTCATTTTTTTAATCTAAAGTTGTCAAGCTTCAATTGCTAGCCATTAGAAGTGACCACTTCTGCTTTTCTCTGTCACCATAATGATCTTTCCACTATGAAGTTCTAGTCTCTGAGTAGGCAGTTGCAGACTGTCACCAAATGATCTCAGACTTCTGTTCATTAACCTGAGCAGATGCACTAAGCACCTTGAGCCTTCCATGACTAGGCCTGTCTCCCAACCCTTTAATCTCCCATGACTGCTCTACAAATTCTCTTCAATTTTTGAAAGTACTGACTTCATTCCATCATTGAGCGCCACCTATGACATTCTGAAAGATATGAAACACAAATATTAAAAAAATTACAAGTTCTAGTTTTTGTCGACTTTAGGGAAACAGATACTCACAATATTTTAAAAAAAGGGGGGGGGGGTGTGATAAAAAATGAGAAAGACTAGTTCAAATGACAATCTAAAATTTCTTCTTTTCTTCCAACTGCTGTCCAAACCAATTCTGTGATCAGTGCAAACACACTCACATTTCACTCAAGACAAACTCCGGGCAATGGAGAGTGCTCTTACCTAACAGAACAAAAGTATAATACTGTCTCAGGCTGCCTGCGACAGCAGAACAAAGAGGGCTCATACCTGCAACTGGTTTTAACCAGCCTCGTTGGCAAAAACTATTCTGCTACATGGGCTTTATTTTTCAATTTCATCTGGTTATAACCCATACTTCAGACAGGTTGTAGGCAAAAACTTTTTGAGATTGACCAATTTGCTCATGAAGCATCTTCGGGCTACGACACTGACACACCATTCACACTTTTTTGGGCTGGCAAAAGACTAAGCCAAGTACTTGCAAAAACTGTTGAAAGCTCTGTTCAGCACCAGAAAGTTGCAGGAATAGTTGTGTTTCTCTCTAGAGTTTTGTTATTTTTAATTTTTCCCAAGACTGTCATTACTTAGCACATAAAAAGAAAGCACACAGAGAAAAAAGAGCTAAGCTAACAAAGATTCACATCTATGCCTTTGTAATGCCATCTAAGGTGCTAAAAACGACAATACCATTTTGTGTATTTCAGCCAGTATCTAAGGCTTATTTAGAGGGCATCTCTCCCACTAGAATAATATCCTCCCACCTAAGAATGCGGCTGACTACTTCATGAGCTAATGAACGATGGTATGTTACGCTGGTACTTACACAGCTTTTTTCACAGGTACTGAATAGAAGGAATAAACTTCATACCGGGGTTTTAACATTTTTCTGCTGGGACATGCAAATTTTCATTTTGATCACTAGATGAGAATTAACAAGAACATTTATATACCCACAAGATTGTATACTGGAAACCTGAAAATACAAGAGCAATACATTTCATTCAGGTCATTCTTTTGCTGCAGTTACAAGAATAAATGCTACAGGTGATTCTGTTGGAAACGCCACACTGCAAATGCTCTGACTCCTAAAAAAAATTATTTTTCTCCTAACTACAGAGAAACACTGTCCTAAAATAAAAAATTCATTGCAAAAGTCAAAGGGCTATAAGTTCACTGAACTAAAATCAAAGTAATTAGCTTTTAGCTTAAAAACTACAAAATAAAATACCTATTTCTTCTTTAACAGGAAAGGCCTACCTACTGCAAAATATATCAGTTTGTGATAAAACTGAAGGATTTCCTAGTTAAAAGAATTTCTGACCAATTTCTGCTCTTTCTTACGTGGACAGCACTTCCATCAAAGTAAGAGGACCTGCACCGAAGCAGCTCAGATCAGAAATGGATGCTGCAGCTTCAATATAGCAGAATGCCAAAGGTGAAACCCTGAATTCTGCTGAAACTGGAGGCAAAACTCTTACTGATATCAATGGATCAGAATTTCTGCCTCCATATATTTTCACAATTCGCCCTCAAACAAAACATTAAAAATCAAGAATACAAGAGATCTGCAATTCCTGCTGTTTTCTGCAGGATTTAACATTTTCCAAAGGTTCTTAAAGTCAAGCCCACAGGAGACACGGCTGGTGCCTGTTTGCTTTTCTCTGGCACAGAAAATTTTTCTCTTTACAATGTTTTAGAATACAGGAACAGGGAAAAAAATTAGTAGAGAAAATGTTACTATGACTTCTGATCTAGATACAGGATTGTTTATCTGCACAAAAATACACATAGTTTCAGCCTGTCATTTCCAGCTCGCATTGTTAATTATATTTCAATGCACCTCACTAGATAAGAGGTATAATCCAGCCAAAAGTGTATAAAGGTTGTAGTCCAAATTATGCAATGTGTCTTCCAGCTGATAATTCCAACAGGTAATGAACTGTTTAATCTTATGCAGCTTGGCAAACACTGCCTGTTTATCTTTACCCAAGCCTTCAACATGCACATCAAACCAAACATATCTTCCGCAAATACGACGACTGAATCTTCTTTTCAGTTAGCATCATTCAAAGTTTTAATTATAGTCTGACTACTACAATATTTTTGTATAAAGAAATAAACCAGGGTTCGAACGCAAAACCAAAAAAAAGGTTAGTCTTTCAAACATCCAGTTTGATGTATTTCTTACATAATCTCAGCCTATCAGTTGAAATCTGGCAGGTAATGAGAAAGAATACTAATCACTAGCACCTGCTGCACATGGACCACAGATTCTGTGCAATTATAGGTGACAAAACCCCTGGTCTTATACTACAGCCTGCTACTACCGTCTCCTGTGCTTAAGTATTGAGCCCGCGGACCACAGACCTCACAACATAATTGTAACAGAAGCAGTCATTACCTCCACTCCTCATACAAGGAAACAGTGGCACAAATCAACTGAAACGTGAGCAAACTCTCTCTGTTCCTGCTCCAGTGAGAAGAGAAATCAAACTGAAGGACACAGAGTTCCAGCTCCTGACTCCAGGCATTAGCAATTCCTTGGTTTTCTGCCTTTTACTCCACTTTATGTCTCCAAGGACAGAAGGAGGAAGAAAATTCTTGGATGAAAACTTTCAATTCCTGAACAGGAGATCCAAGGTACTTAAGTCTGCTCTAAACAATATGATTTCCATTGCCTCAGAGTAATCAGTTAGGATTTAAGGGAAGTACAGAAAAAGACAAAAAGCTTAGAGAAAAAAACCCAAGAATTGTAAATACATTTTCTCTGGGGAATCACAGTCAGAACAAATAATCTCTCTTTCTTCCATTTAAATTCTCTGTATTCCACTTTTGTATCTTAGTAAAAGGTGTGAATTGGAAGAGGTTTTCTATTGTAAAGCGTTCTTTAGGATAATGCATGCAGCATTAAAATAATTTGGGGGACAAAAACAGCTGTTCTAGAGAGGATTACAATTTCAGTGGGGTTTTTTTGGTTTGTTTTTTTTTGTTGTTTTTTCGGTTTTTTTTTTTTTAAATCATCAGATATTATACCTCCCCCACCTTTCGATAAATATTTTCCATTACTCCAGATTTGGTTATACTTCTGCATATCTGTGGGTATAAAGCCTGCAGCATGCTTGGAACCCTGTGGTGATTCAAGTGACAAACTATACAGCAGATAATAATTATATACTTAAAATGAATGAAATGACTAAGTGAAAAGTCAGGCGAGGATGGCAACATCCCTATTTTACAATATCTTAATTACAGGAACCTTCATTTAGCTTGTATCTTTACTACTGTATTTGCAAATACCTCAAAGAAAACCTTAAACCAATAACAAGAAGAAAGAATGAGGCAGAAAGATCTAACTACTCTGCATCTGACAATCAACAGGAACAAAAACGGGAAAAAAAACCCTGTATTTCATGAGGGACATCTTGTATTCCAAATGGAATTGTATCCCTGGGGTTTCTTTTGCTTAGATGTTCGTACTCCTAGATGCTGTATCTGAATACTGCCAGTCAATATCAAAGCAAAGATGAAAGGCAACGTCTCAGAAAATTATCTGACTTTTCATTCAGTCACTGAGGTGAATTCACCATCGATGTAAGGAGGTACAATTCTTTACAAATTGCATACATTTATGCAAGCACAGAATTAGACTTGTACACTGTAACTTGAGAACACTGCCAAAATTCTTGAATGAAAACTTTTGGGTGGAAATGTATTGATGTGCTAAGATTTTGAATCAAAATACATACATCCGAAAAAATACTTGTAACTAAGAAGTTAAACAATATCTTCACTCTCTGGTTCTGCTGCAGTATAATCCTGTTCTGTGACACTGATTTTACATCAGTGATCCCAGATGACCCAAAACAACATTTTCTTGCTTACAGCTAAAAAAATTAAATAAAGTCCAAAATATTAACTGAATGTAAAATGCTGTACTATTTTTATCTTCAATCTACAGAAAGCCTGAATCTTTGGAAGGATAACTGCCTGAGATTGGTTTCACTGAAGTGCTACTTGAAAACAAACTGATGTTATTCCTTAAATATCCTATCCATCTCTATACTCGTCCTCAAAAGAAAGTAAATGAGGCAAAGCATCCTAAAGAGCCCTTTACACATTTTTTGGGACCTGAAAATATCATGCCATGTTAACATAACTTGAACAATGTCAAAAAGATGAAGAAAATAAAAGCAAAACCCTGCTGTATGACACTGAGAATAAAAACCAAAATTAATATAACTTAAAATAAAGAAACCTGTGAATGCTAGGCCAACTGTTTACTAACTTTGTCAATAAAACTTCAGGTTTTTAAGAGGCCAAACACTGTTTTCATACTTCCAACCTGCTAATGTTTCAGGATCAAGTTGTCAAATACACGGTGTAATCCCATCCAACAGGTCCTGACCAAATACATACAGGCAGTACCTACATGAAATGGCAAAATGAACAGAACCACAAAACCAATTACCTGAGTGTCTCAGTTACCTCATCTGTGAGACAATGAAAGCAGTATTTACCTTTCTTTGAAAAGTAATTCAAATCTGTTACGTGTAACTACATATATCAGCAGTTTTCTTGGTCCTCTTCTGAGCACTCCACTGTCCTCAGACAGGCTCCACCTTTCTGCCTGTTTCTGAGCAGCTCCAGTCAGACACAACTTCATCTTTCTGCCAAAACTGGAATTCTCTTAATACAATATGTAGAAATAGCAGCTGTACACCATCAGGAAAAAAAGAGAGCTTCATAATGAAATAAAACAGAAAGTTCAGTAGCATGACAGTACTATCTGCTCAAACTCCAGAAGAAGTGGCAAACCTTAAAGAATGTCTGTTGGTTGTCACCAGGGCTAAAGTAGTTAGAATTGCATACAGGAACCTGTTCCATCTGTCCGATGAATAGAAGACACTTTTTCTTTCCTTTTTAATCCTAGCTTTCTAGCATCTTAGCATCTCATTCCTTCTGAAACTAGCTATAGCCATTAAAAAAAAAAATTGTGAAAGTTCAATCTGAGCACTGTATCTCAGAAGACGCAGCTGCAGAATTAGAATCTAATGAAGAATGATTAAAATTGGTGGTATACACCTCCAAATTTATTCCAGATTCACTCATCAGTGTTGCTTCACATTTATCCTGTTGCAACTCGATCAGCTGAAGCAGCTGAACTAAAAAGCAGAGTAATGCAGAAACCTAGAGCAGAGATGGCAAACCAGGAATAATTTGATATTACACACACCCCAAAAGTTTAATGCACTGTGTATATAGCTGGCAATAGCATTTCAGATGTAAAGGAAGAAGTTGCCTTGCATACTACCAGAACTTTCTGCTTGCTTGTTTGTATGTACACCAGCACATTAAAGTATGCGTGTTGCATTACAGGGCTGAGGCTGCCCATCTCTCATTGCAGCAGAAGGCTGTTCAGTAACACTTTTCACTGTCGGATTGCACTTCCATAATTCCAACAGAGCCACTCTATATTTCTGTGGCACTACAACTTAGGAAACCTTGATGTCTTTACTGCTTATTCTAGTTAAAGATGAGATCGTCCCTTTCCCTGAAGAGAGACAGCATAAAACTTCAGACTAAGCTCTATTTCTTGCACCTGGTACATAACCACCTCTATGACTGCAAAACCAGTACCTGGTCATTTCAGGAGTTATTATTCTGTGTGTAACTAGGTCATACTGCTGTCTACAAAGAAAGAGTATTACACAGGTATATAAAACATTTCAATAAAGTTAATACCATCAGATCTCAGAAGAAAGAGATAGAAAAGAAGCTCACCCTTCAGCACCAACAGAGAAATGGCCTAATCAAAAGACCCCCATAGATATCGGTGGGCTTTGAACCAAGCTGCTGTGTCAGTTCAAGTTGCCTGAACACATATTTCATACTTCCTGCATTACAGATATTTGCATCTAATTATAGAGTGTTTAGATTAAATTTACTACCTCCATTGCATTTATATATACTAAACCTCTATCCTCCAAGTGAAAATCAAAGTATTTTACATATTTAAATGAACACCAGACAAGATGACCCTTATAATCACCATTATAAGAAACACAATTACAAGTGACTCAAAACATATGGCAAACTTATTTATGCCAAAACAGACTGGTTTCCAATCTTTTCAATCTTGACAAAAATTGATGTCTAAAATAAAAATGTATTACACGTTTTAGTTATAGGAAATGCTTAGCAGAACTTACTCTTTATATGTTACTAAATTCTACAGATAATTTTATTTAAAAAGGCAATTCCATAACACAAAAAACCCTCAACTACTTAGAATTAAATATTATTTAACAGAGATGATGTTACTAAAAATGATTTTACTTATTTTATATAGATTTTGTGGAAGCATGACAGAATGAAAACCATTAGTCTGAATTTGATCCTCAAAGCTTGATAACAATTCGAAATGCAGTGACTACCACTACAGAATTATAAGACCAAAAGATGTATATGGGTATACTTAACCTGAAAGATCCCAAGTGCTTTAAAAATGACCCAAGAAAATGAGAATCATGCTTACAATCAACGAAATGCAGACAAGCACACAATATGCATAACAGTACAAGTCCAAGCAAATTCAGAAATACCAATTTTCCAAATGAAACAGCAGAGAGAATACTGATGAGCAGAGTGCAATTACTCATGCTGTATTTGGCCATGACAACACAAAAGGAGCTCTGCAAGGCTGGGCTTCTTGGGTTTTTTGTTGCTGTTTTTTTCCTTTTCTTTTCTTACATTGACCTGGCTTTTACATGCTGCCTGACAGAAGGCTGCTGAGCGCTTCTTCGGAGCATCAGTTGAATGTCAGCTCAGAATAAAGGATGCTACCAGCTGCAGTGCCAGTCCTGTTCCTGCATCACCACCAAGGGTTTTACACTTTCTGTGAAAGCTAAATAGAGTGAACGCTGCCTAAATCTGACAAGATCACTGTTTAAACAGAGATGGCCATAGACATAAGCAATAAGCCATTCTATTTCACCACTCACTTGAATGACAACAAGCATTTCATATAAGTATGACATGCAGAATGTAATGACCTTGCACAAATTAGAAGTGGACATACAATGAGACTCAGAACAGCTTCTTCCTCATGGAAGCCCATCTGTTACACGCTATGTGTTCTCCTTTAATGATTTATTTAAACAGAAGCAATCAAAAGGTTCAGCTTTTCAGTTTAGAATCAGATAATCACTTAGACACAGAATGAACTGTGGAAACATATGGAAAGCCTATTTGGTGCAGAAAAACCAGCACTGAGGAAAAAAGTTAAAACCACCACCCAAAAAATCAGTAAAGCAAAACGTGGAATCATTTTTGTCATGTCATAGGCAGATACTGAATTGGTATTTTTTGAAATCATTAAAAGCAGTATAAAGTTTTTAATAATCTTTAAACATTTTCAAAAAGAATTACAAAAATCAGTTAGGAAGAGAAATAGAGAAGCTTTTGTATAACAGCTATGATTAAAAACAAATATTTAAACTAAAAAAAAAAGAAAGGTGTTCCAGTGGGAAGCACATTGCATGTGCTTTTATTGTAAGACTTTCAGTGTTGAATCTGTCAGAATAAAAATGTGTCTTTGAAAGAGAATAAAAATGCTTTGCAGTAAATGGTCATTAACAGTTTGGCAAATCACATCCTATACAATTGTTTATGAAGCCAGAACCTGCTTTTCATAAATATTTCAGTATGCAAAGCCAGTATTACTTTAAGCAGCACCACCAGTGGTTTCTGCTGTCCACATGATACTAAGCTTTAGACTAATTAATTGCATCCTCCATAATGGCCAAATATGCAGCTTTTTGAACAATGACTGTAAAAAGACCAGGAGAATTTTTGTTATTCTTCGAAGTACATTCTGAACACATTTTATTCTTAAGTAGCTAAGCCAAAACATACTTTTTTTTTTAAAAAGCAAATTAAAAAAATGGACTTGGATAGGTTTCTTTTCTGTTAGAGGACAAAAAACTCCAAGATATTCTGTGCAAGCATGCAGAGTATGTGCATTGAACAAGAGAAAGAAAAACTGAGTCTGAAAGAAAATTCCAGCTTCCTAAGAAACCCCTCTGCTACATCGAATTCATTATTTAATAAATATATCTGTTCAATTCCAGAAAGCTTCGCTCTACAGGCAGGCTGGTAAGAGCTTTAGGACTTACACGAGCAATTTCTAAGACAATAAAACTCAATGATGTCAACGAGAGTTGAGCAGTAGAAACTGAAGTATCAGCCTCCAAACAATAGTAAAAAAAAAAAAAAAAAGGGTTAAAAAGCTATTTTGATGTGCATGATAGCCTTTATTTTATATTTCCCCTAGAAATTAATTCAGTATAGAAATTCTACTTAAGATGACTTGGCAAGCACAACCTAGCAATTAGATCACGAAATACAGTCCCCCCTAGTTTTGTGCATACATACATTATTTACCAGGAGATGCTTTCCCAAAAGTGTAATAGGGGCAGAAAATGGCTGAGTGCAGCCAGAAAAGGAATTCAGCAAATGAGGCAGGAAAACCTGCCCGTCAGTACCGGTAATGAGGAAACCAAGACAAGAGGGTAGGTTTCGTTTCCAGCCCTGGGTTAAAAATGCCAATTAACCCAAGCCAGGATTTATAAGCGCAATCCAGCAGTTTGGCAGACAGGCAAGTAATTAAGCCTGACTTGTCTGGAATATGGGTTTAGTTGTTTTGGGCTGCAAAGCAGTTCTCTCCCTTGCCATAATAGAACCTTCTGACTTTGTAAGGCAGATCTGCTCAACAGTAAAGCACAAGACCTTCAGCGATTTTTCCAGAACCATTATGTCTTAGGCTATAGCAATACCTGAAGTCTAGAAGAATGTAAAGCTCACACACAGTATCACTTGATTTCAAATCTGCTTATTGCAAGTGATTAATTCAATCATGATTGATGCTAGAGCAATCAGGAAACTCAGTTTCACCACCATTTCAGGTAAAATTACATGACCTCTGTGTCCCTGGCTTTCCCACCTGTAAAATGGCAATAAGTTGATCACTTTTATACAAGTGTTCTGATGCCCTCAGAAGAAAGTTACTGTCT
Source organism: Gymnogyps californianus (assembly GCF_018139145.2). Lineage (NCBI taxonomy): Eukaryota > Metazoa > Chordata > Aves > Accipitriformes > Cathartidae > Gymnogyps > Gymnogyps californianus. Next base: position 45,761,374 of record NC_059473.1, read on the forward strand.
AAAGGGCAAATTAGTACTATTCATCCTAAAATGCTAATAAATAGCATTACTTGTCAATACTTCTATTATCCAATGGGAAAAACATACTTTTGAGCATCTCTAAAAATATAAAAGGATTTTTGTCAAATCTCCGTTACAGGGAGCACTGACAGCTCTCAGCACAGTAAGCCAAGCCTGATTTTTGCACTACATCTGCAGTATCTTTTATACTTGGGCAGCTGGCACAAAGTGAGAAAATTCATTAACATGCTAATGATGTGTCCTATTTAAAATTCCAGCTCTGATTATTGTGTGATTAAGTCTCTTCCCTTGACGTCTGCTTCCTTATATCTGCATTACTGTGAGAAATGAACAATTATTAATTAAATAAAAAAATAGGTTATCAATTTATACACAAGAGAAAGACAAACATACACACATATTTTAGCATTTCAATTTCTTTGTTTAATGTTTTCTAGACAAAGTGGTATTATCTTCAGTTAAAAAAACAAAAAAACCCAAAAAACCAAAAAACCCTACAAACCAAAGCCCCACGTTTCAAAATAAGTTTTCAGGAAGTTCACAGGCACAAAAGATAACAGTTGAAGTGCCAGATGACGTAGAAATAGCCATGTGTAGGAATACCTGCGCAGAAGGTTTAAAGGTGCTATATGAAAAAAGAGGGAGGGCTCCTGATGCAGAGAAAGAAGATTATTCCTTGGAAACAACACGAAAGCAAAAATGAGAGGAGACAACAGCTCCAGTCAATCCGATTACCCTTCCTAGAGAAAAGTGAAGCATCTCCTTTCTACACCGAAAGACATATAAAACCACTAACTTATTTAAACTAGCATAAACCTTCAAAGACGAGAAGACTAAGTGACCTCTTTTTCTATGCTACTTTTGGTAACCTATGTTTAGTTTATGGATGGACACCTATTTCATAAAGATTTGAGCCAAAGTATAGCACAACTATGCTGCAAGGAGGAATCACAGGTACATCCCTACTGCACACCAGGACATGGATCAGCCAGCCTAGCCCAGATCATTTTTGCTGTTTAAGTTAGCATGGCTAATTTGGCCTGAAGGGCTCCCTAATGAACTCTGGGCAGACAGAGAGTAAAAAAAGCTGGATGACAGTAACATCCTGAGTTAGTAGAGTTAGATGGAGAAAGGATTTCTCTCCCTGGCTCATAGCTATAGAGGGAGAAGTCAAACTAACCAGGAATGAGCTGCACTGCACCAGGCAATGGCACCAACCACTCACACTAATTTAACGCACAGCACAGAGCAGCTGAGCCCTTGCTGCACTACTAGCTCAAGCAGCAAAAGCGTTTTAGGAGCCATTTTCCTGCCAGACTACGCTCTCCCAAAATCACAGTGTCACCAACAGCAGCAGGTCAACACATTCCCCCCTCACAAACCCCACACCCCTGCTGTGTCCCTTATGCCAATGCCTGCACTCCCACCACATGCTGGTGGGTCTCACGGGTATGCTAACGCCCCGCTCACGTCAGGTTTCTGGTCAGCACTGAGCTGGCGTATGGGATGGGGCAGGAACAGAAGGAAAAGGCAAAGCCACTCGTCTCAGCAGCAACACAGATTTTACTGGCTTAAATGAATCACAAAGCCAAAGGCCACGCAGTAAGTCAGCTCAGCTACCCTGACACAAATTGCACCTTTCACAGTGCAGACAAAGCCAACACAGTTATCCCCAGTTCTTTTGAACAACAGCAAAAACTAATGGTAACAAAATCGTATTCCAATTGTTTATGCTTTATTCCCCAAACATGAAAGTACTGTACAAAATAACAACTGGTTCATAAAAGTGGATGCCATCTTTAAGATACAATCTGTTTACTATTTTCCAGAGAGTATCAGAAGGCTTTTATTTGATTAAACATGTTGGTATCAAACTCATGCTAGTGTTCTCAAACCTGAGTGAGTTTCCATTTGTTAAAGAAGAAAATGGTGTAGATTACATGCAAGGGGGTAGGGACAAGGAAAAGGGAAGATCTCAGATATCAATTTATGCATCTCTGACTAGTATGTGCTTGATAGAGTTTTACTTTATACAAGGATAAATTTCTCCTTATGCCTACAGAATCACAATAAATTAAAAGAACAATCCACATAGCAAACACCTAGTGTTTTGCAATTTATTGTCATAAATTGTAGGACAGAAGAGGTCAGACCAAGATGACACCTCATTACAGCTACATAAATGCAAAGGGGAAAAAAAGAATCTATGAACTGCAACCAATTCTGTTGCTTCAGCAACAGTCTTGCACAGGTTTTGTTTAAAAACCTGCTGAATAAAAATACAAATGAGAAGTGCACGTGTATTATAGGAAGTTTAATTATCCTAGAAACAAAGGAGCAACAAAATGGACAGATTGGAAAGTCAGAACCCCCTTCAACTCACTTGCAGATCCAAGCAATAAGGAAGTATTGCCTCATATGGGTTTGAATCACACAGCTTAGGTTAACAACGCACTACTTTGAGGAATCATTTTTTAAATTTTTAACCATCTAGTTTCTAAGAAAGTTCTTGGCTAATAGAGTGTGTGTGTGTGTATATATATTCCTCTATGCAGCTTTAAAATATTGTCTTAGACATATTCTATTGCCTACAAAACTTTTTGTTTCTAAAACAGCTCTTGCCTATCCACTTGCCTATGCAGAAACTTCATGTACTTTTAAAAGAGGCACTTTCCTCTCTTCAACCAACTTACTGCTCATAAGATCCTGAAAAAGGAAAGACATTTCAAACCCCTAGAGCTTTAAAGTAGCTCTCAGATTCATAGTTAGCTGTTCAGAGGTAACTATAGTAACTGTAGTTACTACATTCGTAGTCAATTAAATGTTATTCAGCCTTTTCATTTAATCAAGCAGCAAGGCCACTTTATCTGCTTAACTTCAAGAGAGGGTACCATAGACAAGAGGATAAGTCAAGTCTAGGAATGACTTTGCTATTTTGTTGTCAGTAGCTTTCCCAGTAATTGCATAGAACTTCCCCAATTCCACTGCGACACTACAACCCAAGTACACTGCTTATAGTTATATGTGAGCTGTGTTTGGCAAGCTGTTTAACTCTCCCCTCAAGCATAAATTTACGAAGAGAACTCTCGCCTTCAAAACCAGGCATCCCTTGCACCTCGTATGTCAGACTCATCACCAAATATGTTATATATATACACACACGAAATATTTAGCTATATACACTAAATATGGTTCTTTTGTCACAGCCAACTGCATCTACTGCTTCCACATAAAAGACTACATATGTTTCTCTGTATGTGAATAAATGCACAGTATCATCATCATTATTAGAAAAATAGGCTTAGAAAAGAAAGTTTTTGAGAACTGGGCTAAGATAGATCTCCAAAAGCTGGATATTGCTGGGATATCCCTTCTCCCCCTCAACCTCCCCCACCTCCAGTGGAAACAGCTGAGAGCATATTCAGCATATTGCTTATCTAGGTCCTGGCCAAACTCTCCTCAGAAAAATCAGTATGTTTTGTGAAATGCAGGATGGTTCATCAAACCCAGTAGACTTCTAGGCGCTCATGACTGAGCAAAAGCTGTAACAGCCTGTGAACTACTTACCAAAGGCAGCCTCTCCTTGTTCAAGTTCTTGTTTCAGTCTGGTGTAATCATCTTTAATTCTCTCTAATTTTCGGACATTTCTGGCACTCAGAACCAACAGTTCATTGAGAAGTCCTTCCAGCCCTTCCTTCTCAGACGTTAATGATCTTATTTCTTCTGTCAGATCCTTCGCAGTACCGAAATTACTTCCTGCATGTTTTGTGGGGGCAGGGGGAAGAGGGAGGAAAGAGACAATGAAGCGGACACTTGCAACATCAGTAAGTTACACAGCAAACAAGGGAAATTAAGCAACTACCCAACAGCAACTGAAAGACCAATTCTGGGGAAGAAAAAAAAACAAAAAACAAACAACCTGCTTTGCAAGCATCCATTTCATTAACATACTACAAAAAGAATCATAATTGTAGCACATTTAACCTTATACACACAGAAATAGTCTGGGTTTTTATTACTGATACAATTTACATTTTTGGAGAAAACCTTTTCCTAGGGTCCACACTTCAGAAAATGTCATACTGTAATTCATTGATCATTGCGGTGTGATCCATCAGACCATTTTCTTGTTTTGGAGGACACCTCAACTCACAGTATTTTTGAAATAGATGCTATCAATCTGCTAGGCCCTGAAGTATTTCCTCCTTGAACAAAGCAGCACTATGCCTTTGTTCGTAACAAGCACCCAAAGGTTGTTTATAAATGACACATTGCATTCCTTAAATGGCATGTACCCCATGCAAAGATGATCAGGAGATGTTCTTCTGAGAGAATATATTTAAAAGTCAAAACTCTCCACTGCTGGCTCTCCCTGAAGCATGAAACCTCAGAGACAGGCAGAATACCTCAGTAACATCAGCTCACACTGCTCTGGAGTTTTTAAAAATGTTTGGCTCCTTTGGACAGGGATCCAGAGTCAAAAGTTCAATTCCCAACCAGTTTACAGTGTAGCCCAGTAACATTTGCCCACTTAACCTTTCTGAAAACCATTTTTATAAGAACCTGGAGAGGAACATTTCCTTACTTCACAAAGAAGTCTTAAGTATAAATGCACGATGACAGTGAGATGCTCAGCTATTAAATGATTTTTAAATAGCAGTAGAGTAACTATTACAATGCTACATTTTACAGCTGTACCTATGTCTTTTCAATGATTCAGCTACTTGGCCGGGGGGGGGGGAACCCCACAAAAACCTACAAAAAACCCACTGTAATCTAAAGAATACTTGACAAAAATAATTTCCATGTAGACTTGCCCAATACAAGACAAAAGATCTCTAGCACAAGATCTAAACTCTAGCATCATCCTAATTTAGCAAAAAATTGGTGGTATGATCTAATAAGTGAAGGCATCTAGTAAGTAAAGACACTTAGAAAATTTAGCCTTGAAGCAAATATTAGTGTAAAGCACATCCAATCACACATATAAGATGTCTCATCAGCTTCTGAAGTGTGTGCAATGACTTTAGACTCTGAAATAACTTTATAATACCACCAGCATTATTCAGATATAAAAGGTGTCCTTTGGCTTTTCTTTCAGGAATGTAATAAATTGTTGCTTATACACAACAGATCAATTAAAAAGTTTATTTCAGAAAACTAAGACATAATCCAAAACATCAAATCCACATCAGAGTATCCTAAATTGTGGCATTACATCCTTTTTACCTGGTGTCTCAAAACTGTTACTCACAAAGTCTTAAACAGGAATGGTTTGGCTGCTGTTCAGTTCCTTCAGGACAGGGGAGCAAGAATGGGACGCAAGTATTTACACTGGTCAGAAGATGGCAAACCACCGCCAGCTGCTGAGAGGGGATCCGTTCCTCCAGAGCGTAAGAGTGAACGGAAGCACTTCCAGCAAATAATTACAACCATCCTCCTGGAGGAAAGACGCTGCTGCAAACTCGAGTGGCTGTATGAGGACAAGTGCGCCAAAGGGAGACTGCACTTTCCAAAATTTTGGAAAAGACTGTATCAAATAAATCAGGTTTAAAGATTGAACAGTGCTAAGTATGGTAGCCTTGTTTGCTTCTTTTTAATTTACTCCTAAGGCTATGGGTAGTTTCAGTCAACCCCTTTTCCTTGCTTAAAGCTGATCTTTTTTTGTTTAAGAGTTCAGAACTCCCCTATTTCTAATTCTCAGCTAAAACCCTGTTTGCCAGTTCTATCTTACAAAGAATTATACAATTAAATAACTATAAATATGCTTTACAAATAGTAGGATCTTATGGCTTACTAGTACATTTATTGGGAAACAACAGCAAAAATTTTATTATCTTAATCTGTCACATGTTTCCAAATAGGCAAAACATGGCAGCAAGATAAGCAAGACAAAAATCACTGGAAAAATGGCAGATATTTAGATGCTTCTAAGGCAACAAGACTTACAATTAAACAGTGCACCTTCACTTCACCTGAACTCCTCCCAAGCATCAACACACAAGAGCCTTAATAAAACATGAAGGCAAGAGATTCTTCATTAGAATCTGGAGCCTCCTTTTACATTTCAGAATACAGCAAGGTATGATATTACATATGAAAGTTTTATACATATTGAATAGATCTTAATTCCCAGAGGGGAAGTTTATATCAAAACTGAGGCTATGAGGAAATGGCATCAGATATATATACCCAAAAGCCAAAACTGTCTGATGCAGCTCCCCCTGACAGCAGAAATGTCTGGAAGTCTGCAGTGAAAATTCAGAAGAGAGTATACAAACTTATGCACCACAAGTGCCATGAGTGACCTCAATCACAGCAACCAAAATAACTACTTTCTAAATGCCTTAAGAAGGTTGATTTAAAAATTAATATATAATCCCTAGCTGCCAGCATTAAAAAAACATGCCCTCCTGGGGTTTTTTGTTTGTTAAGAGACAAAGTCACACTGAATGCTGTGGAAACATTCTGAAGACATGTGTCAAAATATTTTATTCTGCTAATATCCTGAAAAAGTTAAAATTCCTCTTTTTGATGATAAAATAATTACTTTGCCTAAGTGAACACAATAACTGTTACTTTGTCAGCCACTCAGAGCTGTGTTTTATACAGCCACACCACTGGAAGAGTTCTAGCTGGGTGACGTTAGATAAATAAAGTCAGTCCTAACTCTTCCTAGAAAACTCAAAAATCACTGAAGCTAACAGGACTGCTCGCTCAGAAAATCTGTAGAGAGACAACAAAGCTAAGGAATTAATAGTCAAAGACCAAAGCTGAGCTTCTAGTCTAAACCAGGACATGAGACAGGGATTCTATGAAGGGGACTGAAGGGCAAAATGCCACTTTTCCCATCCTTCCTCCTGTCTCACAGTGACACTTACTAGCAATGTGCAATTTTAGCCACTGCATACATGTTCATATAAACACACGGGGTGCAAACTGGCATACCAAATGGGGAAACCCACAAGTTCAGAAAACTGTTTATAAACATCCAGGCTAGAAAGTCTGTTGCTCTATCAGAATCTTAAATCTATTCCATTTCAACTTGAATAAATACATGGAATCAACACTGCTTGGATAAAAAGGGGGGGAGATGAAGGGGAGGAATAACCATGTGAAGTAAAGTTGGGATTGTAATAAAATCTGAAATCATTTCACATGAACTTGGCCGAACTGATTATAATTCTACAACTACAACACTGGAAAGTCATATTTTCACTTTCCAGCTAATTTGAATATCCAGTGCTCTGAACAGGTTGAATAACATGCTTGCAGTACACTGTCATAAGGAGCTAGTATGTACGCTTAACTTTGAGGGGCTGAACCTTACTGTTATCTCAAAAGACAGCAACAAAAACCCAACTCCTTAATCTTGCCCTCTGGGGCTCTCTCCTCACATACATCCTTCATCCTCCACTCTCTACAGATAGTGACATCAGGTAAGCTCCAACGGCTTGATGTGAAGGCCAAAAATAGCAGCCAAATCAAGCAAAACAACACGAACTAGAAAAAATAAAAAAAAAATCCCCAGGCACAAAGTAGTTATGTAATTGCTTCTACTGTAAACATAAATAGTACATTTAACCTTATTTTCCTCTCCTCCCAAAATTTTACTTGCGTGGCTATATACTACAGCTAAATAGCGCTCAGCATATCAAGTATATTTTCTCTATACATAGCTACTTGCCACAAATTCATATCCATTATAACAGCTCATTGTCAGATTTTACTATATTGGGCAGATTGTTGCCCATTTAGTAGCCTCAAACTAACATATCATTATTTTGATACCTTTTGCCAGCAACAAATTGACTAAAAATATGGTTTGAAATCTGTCCCATTTTGTAAAAACCAACAATTGTGTTATTATTGAAGCTTTGTTAAATATTTCCCCTTCAAAATACAAGACAAAGTTAGTGGTCCATAACTTTTTTACTCCCACTTTTTCCTTGTATTTATGCCAGAAGTTACATATGCTCATAGTTTCCATTATTTATACTTGAAGCAGAGAGGTACGTTCCATCCCTACCGAAACCACGCTCATTGTAGTACAAGCAAAGGAGCAATTTTTGCATAACAGTAAAGCATATATACTGGACATGGGCTTGAGTTTAGGAAAGAATAGACTGGTCATTATTTATCATTATCTATAAGCTAATTCTTCATAGACTAACACTACCTTTAATAATACATAAGAACGTGAAAATTTACATTTTAGCTTAGGGCATTTGCCACCATGGTATTTATCAACAGCACTGGAATTCAAGGCTGAAAATCCTCCACCCTGTGATTAATAAGAATACAAACTGATTCCAACACCAGAAAAGAAATTGAAGAGAATAAGTATCATTCAGCTGCTCACAAAGAAAAGAGAAAAAGCTAAAAACATGACAGAAATGTAAGATTTTGGAAGCACTGCCAGTGTGTTTGCACCTCTGAAAAAACAAGTAGAAAATGAAGGACAGTCTACCATCTCCTGAAACATTTTACAAAATTCCAGCATATTTGAATCACAATTATTGTTTTTAAGCAATAACACGTGCCAACACTTTTATGAAGCATAACGCAACTGAATGATTGGTGTGATCCTGAAAGATAAAGTAAGAAAACCCATCTAGAAGCAGGCGAGAGACCCCACAGACATACATTCGGAGGAGGAATTCTCTGCGACAGAAAGCCTCTTGTACCCAGACTGAATCAGTCACCACAGAGCACCCCAAGAATAAAAAGGGGGGGGGCCCAGAGGGCAGAAAACCCAACAGCAATAAAATTTTAAATCATTAATAACAACTCAAAGGCCCAAGTGAAAATTATCAATGAGAAAAGGCACAAAAACCCTGAAGAAAAAGGCACAGATTTGGACGATGGCAATTCAGCAATACTGAGACACAACCTGTTCCAAGGAGCAATAGCTACTGGTGACTGCCAGGCCATCAGATGCTCTCGAGTGCCGGCACTAGGGGTGACAAAAGTATAGCCCAGGAGCACGTTAGTCCCAGCAACTTACTATGTGCATTAGCCAATAAACGGTTGTTGCAAGTCATTTATAATCCTCTTTCAACGTGGTAAAGGATGCCCAACTGAAAGTGACTCCAAGGCTCAAGGGTCACCCAATAGCACAGACACATGTGCACACAGGCTTCCCTACATAATCACTTCCCCCTCCCTCATAGCTCCCACTCATATTATGCCTTTCAATGTCTGGTTCTTTTGCATCTCCCCTCTCTCCTGCCTTTGCCTCCACTCACCACTGCTACCAGTGGAGAGGAAGGGACACGCTAAGAGTAGGGAAACAGCCCAGACCTGATCTCCATAATCCTGAGGGCTGCATGAAATCATCAACCCCCTTTTTACCAACCAGGCCAGGGAAGAAAATGAGAGAAGGATCAGGGAGAGAAATATTCATGCCACCTAGGTTCAGGCACCAAAAGTGCAGGCACTGAGGTTCCCTGGACACTCAGTGGAAAGAGGGACATCACTGCCCCTTTCCACAGACTGCAGAGGGGTTTTCTCATGTCCCCTCCAGACCACAGCACAGCCTTTCCATGGGGCGAGAGCACCTTCCCTTCACAGCTCTCCCCATCCAACATTTCTCCTTTGAGCACAAAACCCCGGAAAAAGAACTGCCAAAGAGATTACTCGACCTTCTCTCCTGCTCCAGGGATAGCAGCTTAGGTAACATGAGAGAAAAATAGAAAGTTGTTACATGACTGACTGACTGACTGCTGCAACAGAAGCAATGATTTTCTGCTGTCTGGTCACATATCATGCTAGAACTTCAGCTACAACAAATTATCCTTGAAGTTCACTGAAAGCCAGTAATATCCAGCAGTCTCATTTGGAAATTAGATAAAAAGACAAATAGCGTAGCTGTCTGAGGTCTGCGTGACTGTTTGAAAGTTGGTTCGGGGAGCTCACTAGCATTATTTTTTAAATGAGTTAATAGGCTTGCCAAAAAGTACATCACTTGTACCAACACACGGTGGCAATTTTTACTTCATGGAGCATAAAGTGACTGTTGTGGGAAGACATGCCAATACACAGCATTGTATGCTGGAGCCAGACATTGCGATACAGGCATGAAGAAGAATTAATCTCAATATGCCTCCGAGCCATCAACGCAGACCGCTGCTGGAAGCAAGATTCTGAAAGTGCAGAACCAGCTATATCATCTGACAAGACACAGACCTCTATCAGACTCCAATTCATCAAAAAACTAAGCCTTCATAAGAAGGCACAAAGAGGCACTGGTATTTTTGCCTCTAAGACTAGCCGAGTTCTCCAACTGTTACCAAACAACAGTGCTCAGAAACAGGAAAGATAAAAAAGCCAGAAGCACCATTGCCTTCCAATGAAAGACAAACTAAGAGCTGTATGTAGCATGTCTGGGGAAGATCTCAACATCATGTCAAGAACTTTATGCCCATACATATTTCTGCATGAAATGACAGAATACAGCACAGGCATGAAAACAAGACATCCACATTACCAAAACACACAGACGTATAGCTGAAAATGTCCTTCAGCCTGCACTGGCATCTTCCAGCCTGACTGCTCTAACATACTCATTCCCAATAGGAATGCTTAGCACCAAAGCTGGAATGCTTGGGGCTTTTTTGTTACATTTGCTTTCTGAGCCTTGCAGAACTTGCCCTAAATGATCATCAAAGAGCAGGCAAAGAGGCAACAGTCCTAGCATTAAGTTTTGTGAAAATATAGTATCTAGTATTTGTGTCATGCTATTTATAAACTACACTTCTACATTGACATAAGGAAAAAACCCTTTTCGTTGTACTGCTGGAAATCATCCCACAACAGTATTTCCAAGCAGCTCCCACTTGCAGGTATTTAATGAAAGAGAGATAGTGCTAATTATAGGATGATGACACACGATCTCTTGCTGGTATAGACAGTTTTAAGATCAGAATTTTTTTTTTTTTAACTACTTACAAGTCACCTCATTCTAACTTCTGTGTTTGGATCTAATTTGTATTTGCAAAGACATAAGGAAAGTTAATGACATGCATCTCATAGATAAGTACACAATGAATTCAGTATTTCATTCACATCTGCTTAGCTCCCTGCCAGCCACTTTCTGGCTATCTAGTCCCATGCTATTATGCATTCTCAAGAGGAAAAAAAAATTCACATAGAGCCTATGAAGACATTGTAAAATATATCAAACTACCTCTTTTATTCAAATATAGGAAACATGAAATTATGACTAAAAATTCGTTTTAGTTTACATCCTCCCATTCCCAAATTATTTTCTCACTAAGGAAAAATGAGAAATACATCATTTCTCACATATGATTTGCTCTCCTGCAAAACAGCCCAAAGTAGGAAAATAAATTTTAATAATATTTCTACGGTTACATCCACACTTGCTTACGTATCGTCCTATTTGAATTTTCTTACTGGCTTAGGATTATTTCATCTGCAGTTTATTCCCCCCAAAAATTTCACGCTAAAGAGACACACGATGCTAACAGAAAGAACAGCATATCATGTACTGCCATGTTCTTCCCATAACTGATGACAAAATTTTTATAAGCATGTTAAGAGCTACTGTAAGAAGCAACCATTATAATAATCACATGCAGGTTTCTAAGCACTGACATTAAGGTGTTTTAGTTCAATTAAAAAAAAAAATCTACTAGATGCTAAACCATAAGATTTCATTGATAAGTATTTACAAATGTGTATGTCAACAGTAACATCTCATGCAATCAGGAGAACTTGTTAGCTATAATTAGCTAAAGCTACTGACTTAAAAACCGTGAACAATATAATAAGATTCTACTAATTATGTTTGGAGAAAAATTCTGGACTAGCATCTCAGGAGTATTAACTGCAAGTTATTTATCACAACAGGCAAATGTCAATCAGAAGTAAGGGAGTTGTTGATATAAAGGATCTGTACTGTTGATAGAAATACCTCTTCAACATTTAAGTACGGGCGCTTTTTTTTCTCCATATGAAATCTTACTGGGATTTAATTAATCTACTGTATTTATTCTACGGCCTTCAATAATCTAAAGATTCACAACCCTTCTTTCTTTCTCCTCCAAATTTAATTTTACACTTCTTCCAAGGGCGAAAAAATAGGGAGGAGAGACATTTACATATGTAGCATCATCTCTTATGTCTTTACAGTATCTTTTATTATACAGTCTTAATATCCAAGGTATTGTATTGACAGGACTAATAGAATTGTTACGCTTACATTGCATTTATTGTGGTATTTTCCTTTCAAAAGAAGATCGGCTATATTCTTACATTTTCTGGTGCAAATACACCAATACTGTAAATCAATGTGTTTGGAATAGAAAGTACAGTTCACGTAGAAGATTAATGTTGTCTGAAGCTATCAAGGTAGCCATTAAAGGCTGAGGTATACATCATGCTTTCCAAGTCATCACATCATTAAGTCATCAGACGTAAGCTCTGAAAACTGATGTATCACTTAATAGCTATATACTTAAGCTCATCTAACTTAACTTCTGGGATACATCAGTCCAGATGTGTGCAACTGCATTCAGTTACTTTTTTGCTTTGACACTGTTCCAAAATCGCCTAACTATGCTTCCTCAAGGAAAATGCTACATTAAACAAAAACGATGCAACATCTGTTTAAACAGTTGTTCTCAGTATCCATTAGTACTGTTGTTTGAGGAGATTGTTTGAATGAATGATCTAACTGCTGCGGTAAAAAAGCAGAAATAACAGACATTTATCCCTGCCTGATGGTTCCAGACTAAATGAAAACCTCTAACTATGACCACCAAACTTTATTATTACTGCATATTTATATATACTCTACAATTCCCTCTGAATTTCATGCTATCCCAAGGCTGTCCTTAAATAATTGCATATTACCCAATTGAAGATTCTCCCATCTTCTAATGATTTACTATATCCAGGCTGTTCATTAACATTCTGTTAGCTGCCCGACAGTTCAAAGGATGTGTATATACAGTATCTTGCTTAAATCTTAACCAGTATTTAAAAGGTTAAGACCTACTTCTTAACTATGCTCTATTTAAGAGGTGTCATTCATTTATGCCTAACACAGGACTACACAGAAACTGAATAATTCAGCCTTCTCTATACTATCCACTGCTCACCGTTTTCGCTTTAAGTTAAAAAAAAAAAGTATTATCTCTTCCTCTTCTGCATTTACCAAATCTTTTCTTCCTGACTTGCTTCTCTGCTAGCTGCAATTCATTCTGCATCCTGTCTTTTCTCATTTTATCGCTTCATGCTCTAAGACTAAAATATTTCCTTTTTTTTTTTTTTTTTTTTTTTTTTTTTTTACTTTCAGGTCTTCAGAGAGCTAATTTTTTTTTATTCCTGTATTTCCCCTGTATCCTCTGCTTACTACTCTTCATTTAATATAAACAAGTGCCATTACATCAACTAAATGTATCCATATCTTACAATGAGATAAAGAAATTACAGTATCCACTGTTACCAAATTACCTTTCGTCCTTGATTTTCAACCAGTTCCCTCCAGAATTTTGCCTTAGTAAAAACATAGGATTGTACCATTCACAGTCATTAAAATTCCCTGAAGTAAGAGTTTTTCAGAGTAAGAATAAAAAAAGAAACAGCACTTCTTATCAGTACTAAGAAATAGCACCAATACTTCTTAAAAAGCATAGAAAGGCAGTCACAGTCGCAGTACTGTGAAAACAGTTTATAGAAAAATCAGCATTAAAATGTCTTTTGAATTCATTCCTGAAACAAGTAACCTCTTTTAATAGCTAACAAGTATAAAATATTGTTATGCATGTTTTGGAAATCATCCTCAAGTTGTCATTTATTCTCTCAAAGTGTCAGACTGAGGTACATCTTTTCTGGCCAACTGCTTCCCGCTGGCAGCACGAAGCAGTTGCACATCCAGTTTATGGGCTATCTTGTTCTCAAGGAAGTCATAAAATGGCTGGGGAAAACTTTGACCCCGTTTCTGAAAGCAAGAAAATTACCTACATTCAAACAGCCCACGGGCAGAGAAGGGTGATTGCTCAGCTTACCTTTTGCAGGTGGACACAGAGAAATAGAGAGGGTTTCCATTTCAAAAAGGTGTTAGGAGAAGCAAGGAAATTGAGCATGCTCAGCACCAGTACAAGATCTGGTCCTTAATTTCCTTTAGGGTTTTGCTCAAGCCTGACGTTATCCAATTCTGGCAAACAAACCATGCGACACTGCACACAGTTTCATTTTAAAATAATTCGTGTGTGCCAGTACTAGATTCTTGTATCTAATTGAGAAGGTAAATCACCAACAGATAGCTACAACATGTCGCCTTGACATGTATTAAAAACCCTCTAGCCTTTCTTTACTTGGTGTAACACTGGAAAATTCCTTGTACCCAAGTCTGCATTCCCTCCTATTCAGCTTCCTCTCTGAGGCAGGTGTCTAGCAGAGACACCTACTTACACATCTGCAAACAATTTGCCGAATTAGAAAACCCACTTCTTCAAACTTAAGGCAGAACTGTGCTTTGCCTTTTTTCCTTAGTGAACAGTGCAGTCATCCCAAGTAAGCGGCATGGAAAGCTGTTATGTATCAGACTGTGTAATCACATTTCAATGTTTTACTGGTTGTAAATAATACGCACAAGTGCTCCAAGGACCAAATTGCTCTTTTGCTGCCAACATTAGTTGTTTAATGATCTGAACAGCAGAAGCTGCCAATTATTGTATTCCATTTTAAAGTGTCATTTAAAGCCACACTTGTAATTATTATACCTTTGTTGTAAATTTATGCTCTTAGCTAGAGAGCTCTAGGCATATACCTTGTAATGTCCAGGAACAGCTATTGACAATTATTTATCAATTTCACCTATGGAAAAATATCATGGTCCTTGCACGTTTACTGCCTACCACACAGCATCCACTTCGCCAGTAGTTCCCAGCCGTGGAGAGGGGCCTGAAGTACCTCACGCAAGGCATGACACAGCCCAGTTCTGCTAGACTTGCCATGACTTCAAGAGATCTAGACAAGTGCACGTCAATGACTTTTCCTAATAAGTCTCAGCTATGAAAAGATCAACAACTGCTCTAACAACACTACTCATCAATGTTAGTCCTTCTCGTCACTTAAAACTTACCTGAAACAGCCAGCATTTTGGCTTCGAGTAGAGCTGGTAGTTGAGTCTCAATATCACTCACTTTCCTCCTCAAAGTACTGCACAGTTTCTGACTCGTACAAACCTAGATGGAGGCAGACAGCCATGAGATATAATTCATTCATGTAAAAGTATAAGGCAATTTAAATGGGGCTTCAAGTGTTCTTGGTTTACAGACATGACATAACATCCTACAGCAAGGTGAAGAAGCTTAATAAAAAGCGATGTCTTTACAGAAATATGCAACATGAATCAAAATTTCCAGGCTTTGTCACACATTCTATTATAAAAATAGGGAACGGTATTAGCATTAGCTACCTACCTGAGAGAGGACATGTTTCACTACTAGATACTGAGGCTGCACATAGAAGAAAGGTCATCTTACAAATTCTGTACAATTCCAGCATTAACAGTGATGCCTGGAGTGAAGCGTTTGGAGTTTAAGATGTCGTAACACAGAACGTACAGCAATTTTTATACAAAATATACCGTGCCGCACATCTTAACTGAAAAAAGGCAAAGCAGCCATCATTAATTCTCTGCACAGGCAATAAATGAGGCTACACCAGCTCAATATTACTTTGTTTCACCATCACCTGAGGTTCAGGTTTCTGATTTTTTCCTCTCTCTCTGTTTTAGCTTTTTAACTGGAAGTTCCTCCAGCAATGAGTCAGGGCTGGTATTAAAAACATCGACAGACATAGTAGAAAAAAGAAAGGAAGTTCAACTGTTTCTGTGCTTTACTTTTAAGTGTACATTACCACCTCAGAAGGGCCTTACACAGCACATGCCATTCATACAACTCCTACATATTCAAAAATGTTGGTTCTTACCCCATATTGCATCATTTGTGAAGGAAAGCAAAATGAACAAACAGAAAAATCCCTCATCAGGCGAAAGCAAATCTCTTGTTCTGAAGGCAGACATCAAACACTTGCTTAAAATTGTAGCTGACACTTGAGCAAACATTGCATTCGTTGGAACCAAGGGTAAAGCAATAGTCAAGAGAGGCACAGGCCAGTTGTGAAGAGATGAGATGTGAAATGAAATCTCCAGAGGAAAGTTTCCCTGCCCTCCCTGACTGTTTCCCCACCCCCCCTCAAAAACAAGTGTATATACCACACTTATTAACAGAAGCACAGCTATCACTTCACTTTTTAAGAGCAAAAGCTTTACAGCTCTAATGGCTTATCTGTTTGTACAATTAAAGTATAATAATTCAGATATGACACTAACTGTAAATCCTTTTAAATGGATAATACCCTCTTGCTTTAGCTGAGAGCATCTGTTAACCATAAATGGGTCACATTTTTTTTCTTGAGTCAACAGAACTATCCTCCAAGCGGTAACTGTTACTATCTAAAGACTTCAGAGTCTTCCTATTAATTTAAAAACACATATCCCTCATCACTTCTGCACCCATTATAATTTTCAATTCCCAGATATTTCACTTTGTTTCAGTACCCCCTTCCAAGTGACTTGCCTACTAATTCACTTAAAATGTTTTAAAAAACCCAAACCTGTCAGAGGTGAATAAACGTGCCCAAAGAACCCAAAGGCCATTTCTGTCTCACATCTCCAAAATAAATCTGAAAGTTTTTAATGACTTCTTTCTAAGCAGCACTCTCTCTTTAGGGGTACTGAATGGCTCAGTGAATTGCAATTAGATGGGGAATCTTTCAGCTCCAGGAGAACTGCATGAATATATCCCATGCTGGTAGTAACTTAAAGTCATTACCAGTAGACAGCTGTTTGGCAATTATGCAAAATAAGCTGGGAGGTTTAATCAGTTTCTAGTGAACACTGTCCACTTTGTAAGCACTACTGTCAGAACGAAGTTCATTGGCACTCTATTAATGGACCAAATGCAGGGACCAGAGGCTGAAAGGAAGTTCCTCTAACTCACAGAGATTATTCTGGAACATGAGGTAAGTACGTTACCAAGCCTCTGCTTCTATCTATGTCACATGTATTCTGTAGATAAATGAACAACATTAATCTTCAGAGCTATCATATGGCATAGTTCGACAAAACTAAATGAGCGACTGGGAGAGGCAAAATAATATCCTCCAAACTAATAGCACTGCTTCTACTTTACATCAGTTCTACTCTACAAGCTCCAATTGTCTTCATTTTTCCTAATTATTTTATCTTAATAACAGCTACCATTATTCATTACAGTAGCTTATTCAGCCACTGAGGAAAGGTTATTTCTTAGCTAACGAAGATGATGAACATTCACAAAGCCAGTGTCCTCCTTTGCTCCCAGGGAACATGCCATCCTCCCCTAACCAGTCTGATTGCAAGCGCCTGTGCCCCCAGCAATGCCCTTTCCCTGTTCTCAATGACCAGCTCTGCTGCAGCCCACGGACCAACGAGCTCCAAGTCTACAAAAAACTCCCTTTCAGTTTCAGGGAAGTTCTTTACAGCCAAATATTACTGTATCTATTTAAAAATCCTCTTCAGTGGTTTGTGGGGTTTTTTTAAAGCAGACTTTCAAAAAAAAAGGCTCTTGTTTAGGAATACACCTTACAAAGCTGTGTTCAGACACACAAACACTACTCAAAAAAGCAGTCTATCTGAAACCCGTAGGATGTTGGTTAGCAAAGATATGTGGAATCAAGATGAAAAGCAGCAAAATATCAAAAGCAAATTTGCCCATTGTCATCCTCTTCCATCTTGCCAGCGTATAATATTAATCTAAAGCAGCAGAAACAGGCACAAGGACACTGACTAAAGCACTGAAATTTACTCTTCCTCCAACCATCTCAAGAAAAAGTAAATTTTGAGTAACCTTCGCATTTCTTTACAACAGCACCTTGGAAAAGATAGAGAAATTCTCTTTACAACGCCTGAAGAAAAGGACAGCCCGCCTGGATCTCCCATACAGCACAATCTTGCCATTAGCAAAAGCCGGTATTAATTTCTGAAGGAAGGTGGTGGATAAGGGAGATTGTTCCCTTCATCAACAGGCTAATCTTAGCTTTTGCAGCCTCAGCTGAAAACAACACAGATGAGGCAGAAAAGGCCACATAAATACTAGTAGCACAGGGGGAAAGAAAAGACCTTTGACAAAGTAGTGTTTTCCCCATACAATGAAAAGGTTTAAAAGACCAGCTCTATTCAGTTTGAGAATAAACTAATAGGATGAGTCGATCTGAATAAATAAAATAATAAATTATTTGGAGGAGTCTCATTACATGCTTCCTATTTGTCTTCTCTAATAACTAAAAAAATATGAATGGAATGAAATTAAAATAATATTTTATCTATTGAATTTTTAAAGAAACAAACAGGCTGTGGAATTCTACCTTGCAGACTTCTCAATTGTTACCCAATGTTTCAGCTCTTATTGAAAAAGTCTCTAGATACTACAGTTATAAAATAAAACTTCAAGAGGCACACATTTTCAGGGGGGAAGGCAAAAATCTGTAACTTGTTTTAGCTTGCAGATAGCTTGAAACAACACATCACTGAGGTACCGAATGTCTCATTCATTTCAGTAGATGAGCTGTACATCAATTACAATCTTTTCCTTGCTACTTTATTCATAGTCATTTAAAAAATACGAAGGGGAACATCATGTTATAATGGTCTATATTAATTTTTCCCAAGATGCGTGCATAAGCAAGGAATAGAGGAGAATGAGCTCAAAATAAAGTAGGAGAGAAGGAGGGAGGGGTATTGAGATGCAGTCTTTAAATGGTCTTTTTAACAGTGCATGCTAGAAGTGTTGGTCAAGATGACTAGGAAGAACAGCTTATAAAGGATAAAATTTTCACTAATTTTGGTGAGTGATATTAGAGAAAGAACATGAAAGATACACTTATTTCAGAGTATAAATTCATTACTGATCAAAACCCAGAAATATTTTCCACTCCCTGTTCCATATAGACCTATATGAATTAGCTACAGTAAGTGGACATTTTTTTCTAGAGCACTCCTGCAGCAAAGATGCTCCGTGGCTCACTGAGCCATTCTGAAATAAAAAGAAAACTTTAGTATTCTCTTTCTTGGAAGGAGGCCATGAGAAATAAGAAAATTAAAGGAAAAGTATTAACATCTCTGGTTAGAA
Organism: Gymnogyps californianus; assembly: GCF_018139145.2. Taxonomy (NCBI): domain Eukaryota; kingdom Metazoa; phylum Chordata; class Aves; order Accipitriformes; family Cathartidae; genus Gymnogyps; species Gymnogyps californianus. The sequence goes on from NC_059473.1 coordinate 45,780,603, forward strand.
ACAAAAGGTATGGTAAATATGCCACATCACTTTTCTTTGTATTTTTAAAGGGGGATGAGAATTAGATTGCTAGTTTACTATTAGTGAAAGGTCAGGGAAAAGAGGTACTTCATTTATGCTCTTCCTTCACACCAACAAAACCAGTCAGCTAGGAAAGTAAGAGGCTCTGTATTAAGAGTGAAAACATTCAGCTGTGACCAGAGTTCCCTTTCATTCCATGAAGCTAAGGAGTCTGTTTCTAAATGGAGACCAGCGAGAAGACTGATCACTAGTAAACATAAGCCAAGAAACAATAGATTACTCCATCTGCTTCCTTAAGCATAATCTCTGTGGCCTGTCCAAATATAAGCTGGGGGTTTTTTTTGGAGTGTATGTTTAAAAATATTTACATGGAAAATCTGTTTAGAAGAAACACCACAAAAGCAACTTTCTAAAGCACAGACAATTTATTAAAATGCAAGCTATTATTTGCTTCTCTAAATATTCTGAAGAACTAAAAACTGACGTGTACTTACTTTGGCAGTAGTTTCTTTAATGGACTTGCTGAATGATTGTTCTTTTTCCTGAAGGCTAGAAGGGATTAAAATAAAATAAAGTTGACCTTCTCTGCTCATCACAGTCTACTACACAAGACACATTCTCATATGGAAGCACATAGGCTTTAAGTCAACTAACACTAACGTAAAAGAGCCAATACCAAGATAAAATCTATATATTTGGTTTCAGTGTTGTTAGTGACTAACCAACATTTTTTCCACCCAATTTCTACCGACTTAATCCTGTTTGTTTGCAAAACAGTTCGTACACTAGCTTTACAGTTCTTAATTAATGAGTTTATACGCATTTTACTTACCATCCGAAACACATTTATGATTATTTGTGTAACCATAATATCCTAGAAGTTCCCAGCACTGTCCAGGACTGGTGCTTTGCTAGGCTATCATCCAAACATCTAACACAAAGGAGTTTCTGACACAAAGAGTTTGCAGTTAACTATCCTCTTATAAGCAGTTTCCAAGTCTGCCAGGAAAAGTTCAACTGCAGTCACTTGTTCTCATGGTAATTTTATATGAAATGTCACTATTCGGTTTGTTTAGTTTAATAAAAAACTACAAAATATTTGTACCAAATTGATTCAGCAGTGGGCTGAAATTGAGGCATCGTCCCTGCTTATATGAACAAATTCAAGGTTTTCTTCCACATATAAAACCAGGTAGGTTTACTACTTTGATATTACCGAACATAACGTAAATCTGTGCCTTTGGTGCTTGTAAATAAATTCACAAGTTACATTTTTAACATAAAGTTCAAAAATCCAAGTCAAATCAAACATTAGGAGTTAGTATAGAGATTATTTTTGCAACTTTAATACTTCCCTCCCTCCTACTTAGCAGGCATACACTTTCATACAGTGTTCAATTACTTTATCACACGCTATTTTCTTTTCCATCAGACACCTCAATTCAGTGTACATGACAGTCAGCACTCCCCACTAGCAGCATTTCAATTCTTCCTTTTAGCTGCATTATAAAAATTGTACTTCTTTCACAACCTACCACTGATATTCTTCCCAAATAAAGAACTATTAATTTATTTCTGAGCTTTTCTTTAGTGTTTGGCACTGAAGTATCCAACCATTTCAGAAACATGACTGGGTTTATTTCAATGATACTCTCACAAGATAAGGCAGCATTGTATTCATTTTACAGGTGGAAGAAACACAAGTCACTTATTCAGAAAGCATGTTAAGACTGAGTGTCCATTTTGACACACACAGAGTCCCTGCTGCCTACCTCTATGCATTTCAGTTTTCTTTTGAGAACTTGCTCCTTCGTATTTTCCAGGTGCAGCACTCACTGAGTCCTGTTTGAAGAGTCAGCATTTATGTAAGTCTGAAGCCCAAAGCACAAGAAGTTGGACTTGGATTCAGTTACTGACCACCTACAGAAAGGCTAGCTGGACCATCTTGCCCAGCTGCACACAGGAGTGAGACAGCCTCAGAGGCAGAATTCAGCTGTCCAGCGTATCACTTAATCACATTAATGAGACAGCTATTTGCATTACTTTCCCTAATATCCTGCTTCATGGAGCACACACCTTTTCAATCTACAGCCCAGCAAGGCCAGTCACCTCATTACTGCCACATCACATGGGGTTCCCTCCAGCTCCAGATGAGGCAGTCCCCTCAGAAATAGCTCATGACAGTGTAAGTCAATGCCTGTGTAAGGCAACAAACAGAAATGCAGCTGGCTAGCTATGTAAAAGTGGTTTAACAACATTTCCCACATAGCAGTCTCCAATTTCTCCCTTTTCTACAGCAATACACAGGCAAAACACAAAATATTACGTGTGTAATGATGCCATTATCAGCTTCCTGCCTGCCTCTGGGCATGCCAGAGGGAATGAACTATTTAGCCATTTCTTTTCTCAGGCTCTGGAGCTCCCAGTGACTTTCAGCATCTCCCACAATTGGTGTCTGAGCTGGTCAGGTTATGTAAAAAAGAGCTGGGCTTTGTGTACAGATGTCAACGGGGACCAGCAAGGCTGCGGTGTGTAATTGAATGAATAATGGGTGACTGACCCAATTGTTCTGAAACTGCCTTATAAAATTCAACTCTAAAGACCCAGGCCATAATAAAATGTAAAGTGCAGTTATAGCCAGAAGAACAACAGTATAAAGATGGCACCTCTATTTAACAAATCTCTTCCGTGTGCCCTTCCTCTTATCTGTTTACTTTCCTCACAGAAAGCCCCCTCAGGTTCATACATTTCATTCCTCTACAGAACTCACACAGCTAACAGGAAGGGAGATTAATTTTTAATTTCTTTTTAAACCATACATCCAAAACAGCATTACAAACTAAGACCCATTTGTAGAGTCCATATTGCTAACAAGGATGCACAAGCCCATGCAGACTTTCAGGTCCAGGCGCTGAGCGGGAAAAAACACTCTCTTTATACCCAGATTTCTTTTTTATGAGCATCTATCAAGTCACTGAAAAATAAGTAAGGAATTGCATACTGCCGTTTCAATGACAGCAGAACTATAGTTTTAGGAGAATTTTGCAGAACTAGAGTTTTAAGAGAATTTTATATTAATCTGACACGTATCAATAAAGAATATCATTAATAAATCATCATTTTGACTCAAGCTAGTGATAGCCACATTAACCACAGACTTGAATCCAAAGAATCCTTTTGTTACAGTTACAGCACTCATGCAGACTCTTACAAGTGTATTTGTATTATTTACAGTATGAATTTCACAGTAGTATCCTGTTTTGAATCCTTGTTAGCCTTCAGAGCGATACCATAGGAATCCCTTATCCCTTTTAGAGATTAGTCCATCATACAATTCACACACAGCAATCAAAACCATGTACGAACCAGCCATAGTTACCAACTACGAACAGCTTTTAACTAAGTTTATTCCCAGGTTGTTTTCTTCTACCACAAAACACCGTCACAGAGAAGCCCCTCACGAGCTTTCCAATTAACTGACAAGCTAATGACCCGCAAGAGAAACCAGGCAAGTCAATATCGATTCATTCTACCAACAAAGGGCTTTAAGAGCCATGATCTGTTACATGTGACTTGAACCAGAAATAGTATTTTCTTTTACCACCACCCTGGAGCATCATATTTCATTTTAAAAGGGGTATTCTGTCTGCTTAAAAGTTGCTTTACTTATTACTACCAGGGAAAATGGCTTTAAAAAGAGCTCCTTGGAATAACACTGAATTCTTGCCTGGGAAGACATCCATAGTTTTGACTCATTGCTATTCTTCCCTGGCAGAACAGCTAATCAAGAATTTGACTGCTTGTCCTCACAGTCTCTGCAATCTATTATAAGGACCATTTAGAAGTTACTTCTCAAATTCAATACAAGCTAACTCCATCACAGAGAAAGCAAAGTTCTTGACCCAGCTGATGGAAGGACTAGAGTAAGACAGGAATTCAATTAATGCAAATTTAACTGACTAAATGCAGGAAAAGAAAGGTTTTCAACACTTGCAGAACTGACAGCAATCTATACGTCATGTGTAATTTCTTCATTCATGCAGATGGCCACATAAGCCTATCATTTAAATGGCTTGCAATGGATTTACACACATTAGGATCCATAATGAGGAGAGAATAAAAGGAATGTAGACTTGCTACATCCTAGGGCCTCATTGTATACACACTAGACTAGAACAGGAAAGCAGGAGCTGAGGAATTACCCTTTCTGGATGATGAATGAAGTAATATTTTGGCAAAACACGGACTTCAGCTGGAGTACTGCAAGAAGATGTGGGAATGCTGCACATTCAGGAGCTGAGGCTGACTTGGCATGTACTAACAGGCTATGAGAAAAATTTTAAGATCCAAATACTTCAAGCAAGCCAGTACCTTTTAACTATCTCATTTTAGTGACCTTAAAGAAAAATACGTACTGAGTACGTTGAATTGTAATAACACAGTTGGAACCTACTCAGACGATGATGTTCATAATCAGGAATGGTGTGCTGGCAAAACAAAGCAAGCCAATTCAAAGCAATAAGGGACAGAAGGAAGACTGGAAATCGAGTGGTCTGGTTCACATTCCTCGCTCTATCACAGGCTTCCCACATGACCGCAGAGGACATTAAATGTCATGATATAACAGATAATGTTTAAAAAGCCTTTTAAAGAATATTCTGACAAGTTATTACTTACATGCAGGAATTACAGATACTATGGAAGTGGCTTTGTTCAGAGGAAGGCTGACTAGCACAATACTGGGAAGAATGGCATTCTACTAAAGGCAGGCATGTTTCTGAATGTCTTTCCTTCCACTTTGCTAGTATGCTTCCCTTTGCATACCAGGCTATTGTGTATTTATGTTTTGCCTCCTAAGAAAAAATTCAAAGAATGAAAACGGGCAAAAGGTAAGTCATGCTGTTCTCTACAGTCAAGATATATAAATATACATACTGCTTAAACAGAAACAGTTCCTGTATTAATGACAAAATATATATACAGTGACAAAAAAGTGTAGTCAGAATGCAGTCTCCATAACTGCACAACAGAACATACCACACACGTGGTACCAGAGTAAAACAAATAAATAAATTCTGTACTGGAAATTCTTATTTTCATACAGAAACTAAGCAGCCATCTCTGATCTCTGCCTGAATAAACTGAAAGACAAAAGGATGCCCTTTAACAGCAAATATTCTTCCTTACGTTACTGTCACCTAAAAGATTATTCTAGATCCTGTTATTTCACTCCCTATCTCCACACCACAATACAGTGCTTAAGCAAAAAGCACTTTCATGTCTTTAAAACTAAGCACAAGTCAGAACAATTTAAAATTACCCATATTTGAATTTCTAATTCAAGAGCAACGGCCTAGAAGCCTACACTCAGATTGTATGCATATGAGAAAGCATGATAGGCTGGAACCCTCAATTCATATGAATATGTATTCCCTATTAAAGAGTATTTTCTTGACTATCAGCAAATTTAAACAGTTTACAGTATGTCTGAATTTGGCCCAGAGTAATGAGACTGCCTGCAAAGGACAACTTCATTCTAATGGTCACAGCCTGCAGAGACCATGACTTATCCAACTTTAAGCCTTCTAACATGATTCCTTCTCTGATTCTGAAGTCACAAGAAGCTGTACTCGTCTAGAAGATGAAAATATATAAACCAAGCTCTATACTTATAATCTTGCTTTTAACAGCAAACAGAAGCTGACCTTCCAAAAAAGCCTTTGTCCAGTCCTTTGCAAAAGAAATCAGAAGTGCTACTCGGGGAACATTTGGTGTAAACACCTGCTACAGTCTACATCAAGGCAAAAATCCAACAAAAATCTTAAGTCCAGGGACTTCATCGGGCCTTTAAGGAAGAAATCCACAACACAAAATCAAATCAAACAATCGATAACTTTCTTGTACTTTTACAGTTCCCTTGATGTGCATAGCTCTGAAAGCTTTGAAGACAAATCACAAAAAAAAAGCTTTTGAACAAAACTATACTTAACAAGAGGCAGCTTTAAGCTAGGCATGTACAACTAGGACTAAAAGAAAAAAAATAAGAAAACATACCTGTACCCAAAGTTTTCTTGAGTAAAATCAACAGACACATCATTACAGATACCGTGTGCAGTTTTCTACCAGGACAAGACCTACAAGGGTGTTGCCGGTCCTACATTTTCTACTGAATTATGCACGTTCAGAGCTAGATTGCATTAAATGCACTAAGGTGAAACAGCACTTTTTGTTTTCTTTTTAAACTCTCCACCACAAAGTTTGATTCTACCTAATCAAGGACAACAAGATCTTGGGTAACAGGATTTTCATTCTATGTGATCTGTTCATAAGCCTTGCTGGGCTACATATCTAGGTATTACCATACCAGGAAAGCAATTTTTCAGCCAAGCACATAAATTCCTTTTCATCTTCGTACAATGATCCATGGGACTTTAAACAATGAGATTTTCACAGTAGCATGTCTCCGTGTTGGGAAGCAAAATCATCCTTTAAACGTAAGTCAGGGTTTTCCAAACAAACTCTGATTTTTCCTTAGATAATGCAGCCCACAGAAAACTTCTGTAAGATGACAGAGCTGGTTAAACAATGATAAAACAACAAAATTTCTGCTGAACTGATGTGGTGAAAATCCAATTTCTCTATCTAAACTTGTCAGTGCTCTTGAGGCATGGACTTTTGACACTAAATAGAAGGAGAGAAAAGTTGTGTTTAATTTACACTGAAAATGAAATTTGTGGCAGTTGCAAGGACTAGTCACCTGAATTAGAAGTAAAATGCAAAGTGTCACCTTGGAAAGCTTCCAACCTCAAAAATTAATCTGATCTGAAACAAAAACTATCAAGAGATGTACTTTAAGGTACAGGAGCATTGGACCTTCTGCACATTTCAATCTACAGAGTTCTCCAAGCAATATGAATGAGAACCCAAAATTATGCACCTAGCTCTGAACCATCCGAGAGCTGATTTTGCTCCAGCAATTTGCTCTTCTTCTAGCTATCATTTGCAGAAGAGTATTTCCTCATTGTTGCTTTATGTCAAGGATCGCTTCAATACATGCGCTCCCCAACTCAGAATTTATCAAGAGGCAGAACTAGAAGTACACTTTCCCAATGTCCATGTATAACCTCAGCTTACCAATAAGGTTTCCCATTGACTCATGGATTGCTGGGTGACTGAACTTGTCATTGTCAACTCTCGAAGTGGACTATAATAACACATCATCCTGCCCAGCAGCCCTTACATACACAAGAACTCTAAACTGAGACAACCCTTATTTGCTGCAGTGCTGCCAGACACTAGCCCCAATTATAGGAGGCTTGCAGAAAAATCAGGGCATTAGATGACACTTCACAATTTTTTGTAAGAATGATAAGATTTTTTTTTTTTTTTAATGCCTGCAGTAGGAGGACTGAGGCAGCACCTCAGTCTGCGTAGTACGGTAGCTGGTTTTTTTAGATAAAATCACTCTAACAGAAACAACCAGTTCACAGTCACTTGAAGATGCTGCTGGCATCTTTAATGATCATTCCAAGCTGAATTTTCATCGCCATGTATTGAGAAATCTTCTGGTCCTATAACACACCATTCAGACAGTCGAACTAGCCGTCTGTTTCAACCAACCATTCACATAGTGCTCTATTTCCCACCACACTCTGTCAGCTGCTGCCGCAGAACGGTTGTGGCAGTTGTTGCTCCAGCTGCTACCTGAAACAGGAGCATCAGACTGAAAACAAAGGCACAATCAAACAGCTATCTGCAGCAGCAGTTCATCACATCCAAACACTTTCCCCAGATTTTCTGATGTGTCAAGAGATCCCCATTCTTCTGCTACATCTGTCTGGAGTGCACAAAAACTAGAGCTTGCCCACAGCAGCTGCAATTATTCTCCTAAGAATAACATCCATTGTACTTCACTGACTGAAAGGGTCTGTCCCTGGATATTGTTGTTAGCTGTTTCTCTTTTATTATATACAAACGAATTCCATATCATACATTGATGGGGACAGCTAGTCATTTTTTCCTAAAGAGAAATAAATCTCATCTTATGCATACCCAGAGGAATCAGCACATATGTGGCCTGGACTTTATAGGCTGCTACATCCCACTGGATGCTGTTCAGGCAAGCAGGGGGAACCAGATGCTCAGCAGGGAAAACCAGATTCCTCATTACACTGCACACGTGGGTACTCAAGCGGGTGGTACTCATCTTTCTGTTGGGACTTTTTCCTTCTATAATGCTGCTTGGAAGGACAAAAAACTGCCTCTAAGATTGCTCCAAAATACTTCAGGTTGCCAGCAGCGGCTCTGTCCTCCAAGTTGGAAGACTTGCTCTCTCCTTTCCCTGCTGTGTTTCCAACCCCTCCTGTTCTTCCCAAGGAAGGCCAGTGCCTACGGTGCAGAAGCAGACTTTGTGGAAGCCCTTTTTCCTCCCTACAACAGGGGTCCCACCGGCCCCAGTGAGATCAGAGTCACTATGAACTGCTGAGCCACAGAACAAAGGACTTGGTTCAGACACAGGCAACTCGATCAAGAAGTGCTCTGCCACAATTTCAAACTCTGGCAGCTCTTGCCCGATGACTTCTGTTTGCACCTCTGCAGGAAGCAAATTCACTTCATGTGCCAAAGCACAGACATTGTATGGCATGCCAGGCTTTCAGTAGACAGTTTCTTCTAGAGTTGCTCCCACAAGTGAGGAAAAAAAAGAAACAAAGCCACTTGCCCAAGGAGTCTACCCTTCAGTCCTAGGCAGAGAACAAAGGAATGAAATTAATCCTAGGTAGACAAAATGGAGAGGAAAACACCTATCTATCTACAAAAAGAAAGCTGAGCCTCCTAATCAGTCAGATCACAAAGGAAGAGGCAGACCTCTTCTTTCACCTATGACTTGTCTTAGCCTCTCTCAAAAGCCTGCAGCCAACTTCTTTGAGAAAACTGAGATGACGGCCTCCTCAAAACACAAACCCAGCCATGGGAATAGCTGAAAATGAGACAATCCTATCATCAAAGCTCGGGTTGGGTTACGACATTTGACACAAAATTTGAAGTTTCCCCTCAAAAAGTCCCTTGTGGCTGAGGAAGCTGCCTGTGCGGCCAGTCACTCTGAGGGCAGGAGGTCCAGGGAATTTCCAGGGGAGAGTCCTCCCCAGGTGCCGGGGAACGTCCTCTTTGGCTCTGTTCCTCTGCCACAAGCTCACTGCTGCAGGTTTTGTGAAGCTGTAGCACACAGAATAAAATGGATCAATGCATCATTAAACAAAAGAACTACAATTAAAAAAGCAGGGCACCATACCATCTTCATTATACCTAGCTATAGTAGCAGCATTGGTATCAGCTGTATTTTAAGAACCCCATAATTGTACTTTGGTTCATCTCATGTAGCATAGATAGACATGTGGTTCCTACCACAGAGAACAGTTTTAAAATTCTGTGTTAAGCTTTAAAAAAAAAAAAAAAAATAAAGTCAGAGCAGCACGAAAGGGCCTTAAGTCAAGGCAGTAAGGCAAATACTCAAAGTGACCTGTGAGTTGTCTTCGTGTCATGGAAGATGATTTATCACTGACTGAAATTAAGTCAACACCAACAGGCCTGGGGGGGAACTGAAGCTGTCAGAAGCCTTGAAGACTCCCATGCGCAGAGCTTATGACTGGGACAGAAGTGAACAACAGGGAGAACAGTTTCTGGGGCTGTGCAGCACTTCATGTGGTGTATTTCATATGCAAACACTGTTTTTCAATTTCTGCAGACTGGCAAAGCTAAAATAATTGAACTAGTGAGGTGACTGAGAGCTCTCTCTTCTTCACTCCTATTACTTGGTGATGACGCCCTGGCTGTGGTGGCCACTACACAAGTTACCTGTTTTGTCTGCACACCTGACAGCTCAAGGTGCTCATTTCATCATGCATATTTATAAGAGGGAAACAAAGGGGGAAAAGCTCTCTTCCCTCACTTATCTATTTTACTTATTTACATTCCCTTTTAATATTATCCTTTCTTCCCTGGACTTTGATATTTTACAGCAAAACCATGTGGACAGATAGTGTGGTGTGGGTGTGAGAGAGAGAGATTTTTAAGAAGGGGAAAAAGAAGAAAGATTGCCATACAAAGCAGGGAACAGTACAGAAGAAGGAGCCCAGAAGCTTTATCTTCTCACACAGCACAGGAGCAAGAATCTTCCACAGATCAGACACATATGCACACAAACACAGATGCTTTCATCACCATCAGTGAAATATAACTGTATCTGAGAAGGCAAGTGGCTATCAGGTAGCGACAACCGACAGCAGGAGGGGGAAAGTCTGGTCAGAAGGGCAGAAAGCCTTTCTGCCAAGGGAGCACCACAGGATTGCTGACATCCTCCCGGGGCAGAGACATGATGATGCAGGATGTGAAAATCACCCACCAAGTGAATGACCCAGAAGTAAATTAAGTTGCATAAGAAGGTGAAAGGAACAGTGACTTGCTGAAAATGGCTCCATGTATAGCCAGCCCCAGGACCAGCTGAAACCTCCCCAGCACCAAATGACGCCAGAAGTTGTTACATAATGATGCAATGTGCTTAGAGGTCTACTAAACCATCGAGGTCTTCATGGTCCAACTCATAACACAGCATAGGAGTCTCTCCTGAAAATATTCAGGAAGATCTTTAAAACAAAAAAGTTTAAATTATTTTGCCTCTAACCTACCTTCCAACATCACTTTCTACTTGTAATTAAGCACTACTAGGGTTGTGAAATCAGGAAAAAGTGCAGACAACAAAAAAGCCCCCAAAAAACCAAGAAGTAAACCCAGAAGTAAAGATTCCGAGAGTATCTGGCATTAAAAGTACAATTCAGTTCTCTGCTGTCCCACACACAGGCCCAGCAAACAGTCAGGAACATTAGCAGCCTGTGTACTGTAGTAGAAACTTTTTGATGCCATAAAGCCATTTCATCTCTCTGCTTTTTGTATTTGTGGTACCCTTCTATTTCCAGAGGATATTCTTGGTATGTATGCATTTTCACAGAAATAGCCAAAGAAAATCTCAAACCACTTATTTAAAAGGGACTTTCCTGGATAGATTGCATGTTATCTAGCAAACAACAGATATCTTTTTGAAAGGATATGGTGCAATTTGTTTTGCTTCTAAATGCAATTCTTTAAAGCTAAGATTTTTGTTGAAAGGCTGATGTGAATAAACATGGCTGCATTCAGACTTCTTCAGTAATTCCATGTAGCTTGCTAACTGCTAATTTGACCAGAAATTTCATGTGGACATATACTTTGAAGAACAACAAAACATGTACAAAGCAGTGTCTCCTAATGACAGTACATGACAGCCCATTCTGAATGCCACTTTTCCTAAGTTAATAAGTGAAACTATAAGTCTTTTTTTCCAACTTTTCCCAAGTAAACCAACTTCTCTAAAAAAACCCCACCTTTTTTGCTTTTATTAGGCTTTGGCCTCAACTGAAGTTGCTGAATGCTTTGAGTATATTCCAACTAATAAGGTTTTCAACCCCCTGAGCATTTGTATTTCACTTTGAATTAATCTTTGTCAGATGAGCTCCAGGCATTACTAAAGCAGAGTGAACCGGTTGCATAAAACTTCACATTCAGTTCCTTGCGCCACTGGCCATGACAGCACTATAATAACTAATATACAGAATAGAGAATTTCCCTATCTTCAGAAGATCCCACACACCCACTGTGGAACAAATTCCTACTAATTAAAAATTGTTCCATGGGAAGGGTGGTGGAAGAAGATGTGGAGTATTCAAATATTTTGAAAGATATTTAATTGAATTTCTTTCTTTCAACCAGCATTCAGTGCCCAGACAATAGTCCAGATGGAACTGTGCAATTTATTTTAATGATGACATGCTGTACAGTCACATGCATCTGTAGATATGGATAAAACCAAAAGAGAAAATGCTAAATATGAACAGAAGTATAACAGACTTCCCCAGTTTTCATTGTGAAATGAAAAGAAACAAAAAAAAAAAAAAAGGAAACAACAGGTACTGAAGAGAATAAGTCAAATAACTAACATGGTCTTATTTTATAATTAGAACATTCAAGTTACACTAGTTAAAAAACATGTATTTCTGAAACGGTGTCCTCTTCAGTAGAGGATACAGAAATGATATATTTTGTTACCTTTTGCAATCTCCAGGAGAATGTACTTCACACTGAAACACTCAGACCTATTTTCCTCCAATTTCAATATGTCGTCTTTAGTTGCAACACAGACATGTGTCACGGTGCACACAACACCAGCTGCTCCCACCTTTTAAACACATCTCCACACAACCCCACGCAAGCAAACTGAGCTTTTGCACTGCAATTTCCTCGTTTCATAATAATGACTGCACCCTTTAGTTTACCAAGAACAATTAGGCCTGTCTGGATAAGCAAAATGACCACATTCTGTGGTCTCAATGTCTATGAGAATCCCTGTCAAAATACAAGCTAACATACTTGTTTGCACATTAACCGGCCACGTTTTAACCTCGGCTTCCAACAGCCCGCCAGAAAGGGCCCAGGGTAATGTGGCTAACATTTCTCAATTCTTCAAACTCAAAGCATGCTATAGTTACTGACAAAGGCTTTTTGTTTTCAAAAAGTCCCCCACAAACCGAAGATAAACAAGACAAAACAAAGGTTTATTAATCTTCCTGAAAATAACAACGTTTGACAAGAAAAATAAGCTTAGAAACAATGCTCAGCCCAATGTTATATTGACTTGCTCTCCTGCTTCTGCACACTTCTATCTGGGCAATTATTCTTCATTTAAGATGTTCTCTCACATTCCCTGAAGTTTCCTTTAATAAGTTGCTATTTAATGGCATTTAGACCAAGAAAAGCAAAATAATTTGTGTTTTATAGTGAGCTGCAAGCCACTCAATACGATTCATTATAGCACAGATTGTCTTAAGAGATGCTTCACATCAGCCCTGTGTTATTCCAGTGCTGAATGCAATTCATATACCCAACAAATAATTATGCAAAAGCGCATTATAGCAGTACTTTACTGACTAGCACAATGCAGTTAGAATAAATATGTAGTATCTTGCAACCCAATAGCCAGGAGCTTGTAATTTACAGCCCATCAATAGTAACTTTCTACATAAACACTGATCTTTAGTATATGTGCATGAATAATAGCTTTATTTCTCACACAGATAGCCCTAACTTTAGAAGACTTGAATTTTTTTTTCTCTGCAATGATTCATAAAATAAAATGTACATTTCCAGAAAAATCTCTTTGACATTAAATATCCCAAGACTTTGGAATTTAAAACTAATATGCTGAACTGGCTTCATCAAGTATTTTAACCTGTTACCTAATATACAATTGCCTTCCACAAGAAGTACTGATTTAGGATAAGCCAATGCAAGTTGCAACAATGGAAATTCCTGCTAGATACGAGACAAAAGAGTTCACAGCAAGGGTGGTGAAATGTAGTATGTCTAGCAAGGCTGCAAAATTTCCATCCTTGAGATATACAAAACTGAGACAGATGGGGCCCTGAGTGACCTGATCGCACTTGGAAATTGTGGCCCTGCTTTGAGCAGGAGTTTGACAAGATGACCTCCTAAATTATTCTATAATTGTATAACAATGTAGGGGATGCCCATAGGCACATAGGAAGTATATCCACACCAGATGTCTTACTATCTGCTTGCTGCTTTTTCATCTTACAGAAAGAGAGAACAGAACATGACTGGATGCAGACAGAAGAACACCGTACCTGAGGTATGATGGACTGCACAGCTTTAAAAGGAAGACACCCATCACTTTGTTCAGTTTAACAGTGAGCCTAACTCTCACTGTTAAATAACTGCAACCATTGCAGGAGCATTTTCTTCCCCTCAGCCCTTATGGATATATAGCCTGCCCTGAAAGCAAGAAGTGGCAGAGAACCCGTGCTGGAAATGTACCTGCTGAGCATCATGCAAGCACAGCTCTGGGATGCTTTCAGCTATGTAAAGTAGCAAGTGGTCTCGGGGAAGAGGTTTGAGAACCAAAGGCAAGGAAGGGACCACATGATAAAGTCAAGTGGCTGAGTCACACAGTTGGACTGAAGATTTCAGTCTGTGCTCCCAAAACAGCTTGTGCATTTTTCAATAGAACAGCAGGCACTGCATATACAACACTTGGGTAAATTTTGAATGGGATGTACCCAGACCAAGAAGCCACATCATGTAGAGAAAACACCTACAAGACATTTTTAATTCAGAGAGAGCGACCATTTCCTGCAGAGAGGAGAGAAGCTGCTGAATAGACAGTGAGTGGTACCTTGCTTCTTTGAAAGGCTGCTCAGTCAGGTTGTGACACATTCCTACCAGCTCACTTTGCTTTTAAGTTAGGAAGGGAAAAAAAAAAAAAAAAAAAATCTAGCACTTCATTGATGGACAGTTGCCAACTCCCTCAACAACTATGACCACCAGGTCTCTCTCTCATCGCAGCTGAGTGCTATAACCATTAATCCTCTCCACTTTCACTCTCCCCGAGTCAGATCTCCTCTTGCCTGTTAGCCTTCTGGCCTTTTGCCAGACTTCTGCTTTTGCATTTCTGGATACATTAAGGCCCAACTTGAGAACTGTGATGGAGCACGCTCCCTGTCAGGACACTGAAATCCTTGGCAGGTAAGAGCTTGCTCTGAAGCTGTAGGTTCAGATCCAGTCAGGCTGCAGAGGACCTAAATGCAGAGCTTCCACTTTCTGAACCAAGGACTCCTAACTTCCACACAACCATGCCACACATGGGCATCTACATCATTGCCATTAGTTCCGGTCAGAAAAGGCTTTGGGGTTTGACAAGAGCACCCAACTATAACCTGATACAGGAGATTTAAACTGTTCCCGAAGGCTGTCACAGATGCCTGCCTAAGCATGCTTACTTGTGTAGCCCAAAACAGCATTTATCTGTCCCCACTTGCAATAGGGGAACTCCAGCTATGGTAAAGAGAGCAGAAGCACCTGATCATTGGGCCTGGTGACACAAAGTTGATCAACAAACAAAACTAAAACAGAAAAGTTCCATTCAAGGCATCTTTTAAAAATGAACAGAAAGGAAAGAAATTAATTCTAAATCTTCATTAAGGTTCTGAACCCACTTTGAATAATGAATGCCTGTTTTCCCTCAAGTGATTGTGTTATTCATGGTGCTAGTGAGCGAAGAACTTGGAGCAACTTCCTCCCGAACCAGTACTAATTTAACTGATCTTTAAATAATTTCCCAAAGAGTTAAGTGCAACTCAAGTGTTGCATCAGCAATGTGAGAGAAAAAAAGAATCGGAATATTCTTTCATAAGCAAACCCAAAACTAAGAGAAAACTCAAATCAAAGCACCGGTTCTCAGACAGGCTGCTTGAGACTTTTATTCCTCAATCTCGGAAACACAGGTATAAGATACTATTAAAACAAACTAAACTTAATTCAAGAAACTATTTCCCATAACCTAATTTAAAATTTTAAACAAACCTCAAAAGAGAGCAATATGTCCTCTACAAAATGTTCTGCTGACTTAAAAAAAAAAAAAAACAAACCACCTGTATAAATTAGCACACATGAGCAGCACTTTCTCATGAATGTTAATATAACCAAACTAAATCCAATAAATATGAAGGCAGAAAAAAATTGCAAGCAACGTAGTTATTGCTTATCTGGAAGAAATGCAAGTTAGGATAAACAGGAATTTTATTTTGTCCTGGTGACACAGCAACTTTCAAAGTTCCATCACCAACGTCCCATTGACTGCCAGTACGGGTTAGGCCCTGAGCACTTCTATTGCTTTTGTAAATATAGATGAGATTATTTGCAAAATGTTACCAAGAGTAGCTACTTTTCCATTTAAAGGAACCATATGCTGTGCATTTAACTGTAAGTGTCCCAAAGTCTTCATGCTGCATCCCTTCCCCCACTACCATGAGTCCACTGTCTGAGCCTAACACTCATCAACATCAGACTTTTTTATGATTGGAAGTTCATTGAAGCAAGAAGCATCTCTAATATTTATTTGGATGGTGCCTAGTACACATTTTCAGGCTGTGAGAAATATGTTTTAATTACTGCATTACCAAGCTGGGGAAAAAATTCGACCAGTTCAGAAGAAATAGTTTAAACTGATGATAGGTATTAACAGTTCATGGATACATGTGCTTTCTGTAGGTAGCTCTTTACCATAAAAATATATTAAGTGCAAGACCTTCAAATAACTACAAAGTCTTCCTTCCTGAGGAAGTACATTAATATTAGGACTTCAACATCTGTTCTTAGAAAATTTTAAAGTGTCTGAATCCAGCTAATTAGCTGGCACAATTATGAAGAAAACAACTGACAGCCAATTCAACAGTACACTGGGGAAGATATAAGACTCTACATCACTGACTACATATTGAAATTTAAATACCTCTTTATTGTCCCTGGAAGATCCAGACTGAATGGAATTTGATAGGAAGTTGCTAAAGTGTCATCCACAGCCTTGCTTATTTCCTGTAGTTCTCTCAAAGAAATGCAGCCAAGTAAAGCAGTCAGTTCACAGTCCTGTGACTGAATAAGCCTATCTTGTTCTTCAATTTCTCTTCTTAGCTGTTGATCTTTTGCTTCTAATATGGCCAGTCTTGCTCGGAGGTCTTCAATTTCTTTCTGCATAGAACAGAAACCCGAGTTTACTATCAACCCTATTAAAGAAACTCCTCTGCCCCTAGAAAAATGCAGTGCAAGTCTCAGAAGTAGCATGAATTAAGGTTGTCCAATTTAGCACATTAAACGAGAAGACGTTCTTTTGTTGACACACAAAAATTCTTACGTCTGTTGTATTTAGAAACTCTAATCCTTCCACAGTCTGAAATTCCCCACCTCCATTTCAACATCAAATTTCAGGTTCCTCTTCCAACACTGTCAGTCACCTTCAAAATACAGGAGTATTTCCCAAGTTAAAAACTTCCCAAACCCCCCCAAAATCTCAGTTCAACCATGACAGCAGAATCTTGCTACAGACTGGCAGCTAAAATGATCAACCATCTATCTGTCCTCCTGCAGAATATCCCTGCAATGGTTTCTCTAGACTTCCAGTCCAACATCAGGCACAGAATGCAAGTGGTGAATCACTGACTGTCTGGCCAGTCCTTTTGATTATTAATATTTAATTTTAATTAAAAGCACAAAATCCCTCCCTTGACTTAAAATCACCAGAGCTTCAACCTCAGTTGCACTCATCTTGCCAAAAGTTCAAACCCCGTGCATTATGATAATGAACTTTCTTGCAAGAGTACGTTCTAATTTTTCCTTGAAAACCCAACAGATAGCTTGCACCCAAGGAAGAAGCACTTTGTGAAGGAGTCTAGGCTGCTGAGTTAATAAAGTTATTTAATATATGGCCCTTGGCTCATTTGTCCCAGAATTTGAAAAGTGATTTAAAAAAAAAAAAAAAAAAAAAAATCAAAGGAGAACTACTTGCTATCGAAGTAGTTGAATTCCACATTGGAGAATTTGGTTCTATTCCTACATTTCTTACAGTCTCTGTGAAACTTCGCAAGCCACTTAAACTATTATCTCCACACACAGCCACAGATTGAATGCTCACCATTTTCCACACAACCAACAAGAGGGGTCTCTGAAGTGCTATCTATAGACTCTCAACAGAAATCAAAGCTCATAATTCCATGCTCTGGCCATATTCAGTCCAGCTAAAAAAAAAAAAAAAAAAAAAAAAAAAAAAAAAAAACCCACAACCCCACCTTTTTCAGGTAAATAACTAGGCATTACAAAACCAACATTAGAAACAAACATATAGCTTTTTATGGCAATTCACTGCTTCATTCTCTATCTGTACAATGGCAATAAGAATATCTCTTCATCCAAAGCAATGTAACCGAGATAAAATTAAGTGGTTTTGAATCACTCGAATGCCATGTTGATTAATGCCACAAAAAGAGCCCATTCACAAATTAATAAATCTGCATCCAAAAGAGGGTTTGAGTGGCATACAGTAAAAGGGTTCTGGGACCGAATACTGAGTAATGAAGATAAAATGGTATTCTGAGTATCTGAACAAGCACTTTTCATCTTCGGCCACCTTACAGGAAAAAAAAAAAAGGCATGCTCATATAATTAAAGACTCATAAAACATACATACTAGGCACAGATAACTGACTTTGGCATTTCTTTGCTTTCTGAGTGCTTCACTTTGAAACCTTAACATTCTTTTAATGTTTTCAATGTAATTTAAGTGAAGTTTAGTTCACTACTGCTCATTTTGTCAACAAACGTACTTTCAGGTTTGCTGCACTGCAACAAGCTCCCTGAGTATCACTTAAACCAAGAAGAAACAGTCCTTACATGTTAAAAGGCTGACTGGCTCAAAAATTTCAACTTATATTAGTCCTGCGCACTAGAGTCATCAATTATTTTCCTCTGTTTTTGGTTTTAGATTTACCGACAAGATAACAGAGTGGCCAGTGTTTCAACTCACAGGCATTTGTCAAGGACAGAAAGGTCAGCAGGCCAAAAACATCAGGTTTGTTTCTTTCAGTCTCAAATTAAGCTTTTAGTGTGCACAAAGGACAATTCTGTCTCTGTGTTACTGGTTTGGGAATACTGCCAAAATCTTAATAGGCCCTACTTAATACAAAGACCTTAATATTCTATGAAAACGTAGTAATTGCAATCACTGCAATAAGCAACCTACATGGGAACAGAAAGGGAGATGAACAGAATTTGGTTTTACAAACACACTTTTAGTACTGAAATGTTTTTACAACATAAATAGATACCAGAAGCACACAATCTGCGTTCACAGAGAGAAAGCTGTTCTGCTCGGGAATAGTTCACAGGCATTCTTGGGAGAATGGAAATTTTAGTCAGTAAACTGGAATTCTCCCGCGTTCTCTTCCAGAAATGCCAAGAAGCCTTTAATGTGCTCTTGGTCAGCCTCCAGGGACAGATAAAAAGGACTTAAAGTCTCAGCATAGAGCAGCAGATGATATTTAGCTCACTAAACATAAGCTGGAGTTTTACTTTGTGGATTTGAATTTAAACCGAGATTTCTAACACGACAGCTAATCAGTACTGACTGTAAACCTCCAGCTTCACTTATGACCTGGCGATCTCCATGAAGTACAGACTGCAGTAGAAACATTAATATGTAAATTTTAGATAATGTCACAGGCTCTCAAATCCCTGACGACAAATGCAGAACCAACAGGACAGAGGGCAGAAGGAAAAGGAAAGAAAAGTAGGGCTGAGGGTTAAAAAAAAAAAAAAAAGATTATTTCAGATCATGTGAGATTTTTGGGCAGGAGCAATCCTTAAGGGATGCTGGGAGCCACCAAACATCACAGGTCAGCCTTCTCCAGAACCTCAAATTCATGATAGTTTTGATCAAATGCTCATAAATAGCATGCCTGTACAACGATGTGGCTAATTTGTCCCTAGTGTAACTACACAGGAATAAAGATTCACCTGGAACAAGCATAAAAACATTAGCTGGTGTGGAGTCTTAAGTACAGCAGTTTTCAGTTGAATATTTTGAGGTGGCTGGTTGGATGTCTAGATTATCAAAAATAGTCTTCTGGACACTGATAATGTTGAACAACACTATGTCTCCTCTTATATGTTGATGAAATAAATCTAAACAATACAAAGGTGATGACTAGGATAGAAAAGACATTTCTTCATCTAATCAAGATTTTGCAATAGCCATCTAAGATGCTTTTCTGTATTTCTTTCAGGTTTTTATATATATATTTGTGTGTATACAAACACACAGATGATTATACTATCAGATCCACCAAAGGAAGAAAAGTATCAAAAATAATAAGATTTTAAGACAAAACCACAGAAAAAAAGAAAACTAGACCTACTAGCTCTCTAAGATGGCACACTGCTGAGTGTGATCACCAAGGTTTAAAAGGAAGTGGAGCAAAGACTTGTACTAGACAGTAAACTTAGATTTTTGAAGGAGAGTGAGAAGAAAGAGCTAAATTTTGCTTAAAAGGCTTGCAGATTTAAAATTGGACAGAAGCCATCTTAAAAACATTCCATTTGCCAAATTACCACATTGTGACATCACGTGTCAGTGTAAAGTTATTGCTGGCAAATGCTGACTGCTCCATGATGATTCCTTCATCCTTATGAAATGCATCAATCATCTTTCAGGAACAAAAGGCGGTAAATCATGTATTTATAGTCAATTCTAACTAGAAACGGATGAAAACTTTTTGTCTTCAAATAAAAACTTCTGAAGATCAGCGAAATATTAAAATGGCAAATTAGAACATAAAGAGCACACTTAAAAAGATAATGAGGAAATTTAAAGCACACACACAAGCCACCAAGCCTTCCAGTTCTGCTTCTCCATAATGAGATTAACACAACTCCTGCGGCTGCCATCTCCAATCATCACTTAGATTATCAACTGGACTACAGCCAAGGCTCTAATTGCTGCACAGAAGCAAAGTCACTATTACAATAAATTTATTTAATTCTGTGTGACAGCTTACAAGCTTTTCCCCACGCAGCACTGGTTCTTATAGACAACTTTGCAGTCCTGTTACCTGTAACCATTTCTTTTCTTGAAAAAGTTGGTTTCGTTTTGTGGCCGAAACCTGCAACCTCTCCTGGTAAGCAGATCTCAAAAGTTTATGTTCATTTTCATGCCAAAGCTGGGTTTCTTCATGTCTAACCCTTTGAAAAAAAAAATGAAAAAAGCTAAAAATTAGCGTTATCACTGAGTATTGACATCTCAGATTAAATAGATCAGAATGCTACATGTTACCTTCAGAGTCATAACACTCCATCACCAGAATGATTACATCTTAAACGGATACAGTTAGAGAACAAGAGATTTTTCCTTGGCATATCTTCCTTTATTATCTCAAACATTTACACTGTTTTTACAACATGCTGAAGAAGGAAAAAGGAAAACTTGCATAGCTTCAGGCTTCCCCCAGCTTTTTCATATTTCAGAAATTTATCCATCACTGCCTTGAAAGAGACAAAACTAAGGCATGTAATTTCTATCAATACAGAGAAAAATCTCTCTTAGACAGAAGTTTAGGAACTTGCCAAAGCCATTTTTGCAGCTTCTGTCAGCTTTTGGAGACTACATTAAAGATCATCTGGAGTGTTTGCTCCACAATGCCAAATTTTGCTTCTCTCTTGCACAGCGAGTTCTTTCAAAATTGCAGTCAGTCCGATTCCTCACAGTGGTCAGTACAACCCTCAGCTGTAAATCTTTGAATGATTGGACCCCAAGGTAATCAGTGCATTACATTAAGTGTCAAGTCTATAATCAGCCTCTCAAAATGCAACTGCAAACAACACAAATCTATTTTGTCTTGCATGTTCCTGCATAAGGGCATGCATACTTGCAAGGCCAATTGCATTTCTGTATCCATCTCTTAGAGACAAGTGCATGCATTTCCACATAAAGGGTACAGAGCTGCATTTCAATATCTTGTTTAAAAAAATACTCTCAAACAAAGAATGTTTTTGAAGCATGATTTCCCATCGTAATCTTGCAAAGCAAATACATCCATGCCGCATACAAAACATGCATCACCAGTCTGCTTTAAGCATGATTAATCACACAATTATGATCTCCATGCACAGCTGTTTAACAAGTGTGTAGAATAAGAGGTTCCTGTCTCTTCTGCAGGACCATCAGAAGACATGCATGCTTTACTCCCTCTCTATGGGCTGAAGAATGTACTGAAAAAGCAAAATAAAACCCTGGCACTAAAATAAATGGCATTAATACTTAAACAAAATAGACATAATGACAGTGTAACTGTATTTCTGTAATAACAGAATAGATCAAAGAGACACCCGTATTATGAGGTGCTAGGCCATCACTGTATATGTGCCTTACAATCATTATAGATTGCTGTGGCTCCAACCAACCACGCTTCCCAGCAGCTCTGAAGCCTTCTTCTTTTAGTAAGAGCTGCATCTTTCTGAGAGCTGTATGCAATAGAAACTTCCGAGTAGATGGTCAAAATTTAGGAAACATTCCACAATGTTTAAACGTAGGTTATTCTCAGAACCTCCTTGGAAATCCCATGTACATCTGCCTACTTGATACTGAGGAAACAGAAACAAGATCTCTCTGACCTCACCAAACCTGGGTGATTGCACGAACACAGTATTGTTCCTAAGCTAAACATGACCAAACCTGGCTCCTACCGCTTGCCCCCAATATCATGTGTCAACACCGAATGCATTCACCTAAAATCTCATCTCATAATTTAATCAAGTAAAACATGATGGGCATAAATTTCAATCTCATGTATTAAATAACCTGCCATACACACTTTTCATTTAAAAAGTTCTTTATTTGCAAAAAGATGAGACTGGCTTAACTACAGTAGTGCTGCAATGATCTGGTCTTCTGGGGCTCGTCTGATCATCTTTTTAATTTTCCAAGTGAAAAAAGAAATCTTAGGTATATTGGTTTTGTTCCGATTCAAAATGAAAATAAAAACTGAAGCGTACAAATTTTCCTTGAAGTACAGGGTCATGTTTTCCACCCTGTACTATCTAAAAATACTGTTGGAACAGAAAAATTTTAAAACACCCCTATTGAAGACAAAGAGTACGCTTGCTGCATCAACAAGAGAGTCAGACCACAGACAAAGCAGTGTGAAAGGCTACAAGAATCAAGCGAAAAAAAGAAAGGGTGTTACAACAACAACAACAGTCAAACCCAAGCTCAAAGAAAGGAGTGTGCACAAGATAAAAGTGAAGAGGATATTCATCTGACCCTGAAGAATGGCACTGCTCTCAGACCTGAGCAAAGAGAAGAGTTACAGATATAACCATCCAAAGAACAGAAACACTTTCATAAATGTATATATATGATATATATTTTAGATATAAAAATATATTATATATACACATTATCTAGGAAAAAAATAAGCAGGCTACGTATTTCAAGGACGCTTTAGTGACTCAATTTTTATGACACTGAAGACACCACCACCTCTAAAGCCAAAATCATTATTACAAATTAATGCATAGAGCGAACATGTTTTAATGACAAATACAGAATGTTGTATCCTAACCTTTAAGGAATGGTAAAACAGCTTCTTAGGGCCTCAGAAGGTAGGAGGAAACAGCTCTAAGGAGCGCAGTTTGTTTTAAACCTGCCTCATTACTAAATACTATAAATAGAGGTTAAAAATATCCTTAAAAGTCTCAGATTTCGCAAGAAAATCCTGTTACCTGTACCGATTTTATCTAATTTTCATGTATATCAAAAATTACACCCAAACGTATTGACTAGCACACTGCAGCCTTTATATGTACAAGCTGCCAGAAAACAAAAGGTGGTTCTTCTTTCATTTGTGCTATTGCATTTGAGAATAGCTTCCAATACCTATGAAGAATCCTCTTTCTTCTAACAACAGTAACCAGTAGCATAACTGAAGAAAGACCTAGAAATAGAGACAATTTTTTCTTCCTAAGCTAACTACCTCCCTTGGGTCATCCAACGCATCTCGCATTCCCTCAATCTTTGAAGTTGTTATCTCTTCAAGAGAAGGCTGAGAATTTATTTTTGTGACTTTGTACAGTGCTGAGCACATTATTGCCACCTAACAAGTGACACATAAAAGGAAGCTCCCAAAGTTCTATTCATATCAAAGAAGAATCTGTTTTTACTTTAAATTTAAATATCCTTTCATTGCCTGAAAAGGAGCATCAGAATTAACTCCACGGGGAACCATTGCTCAAGTGGCCTTGCTGTTGTATGCTTAAGCTACTGTGTCAAGGATTCAATCCCATTCCCACTCAACATCAGTGAGAAAAGTTCCATTTAATCCACCAATTCATCATGATCAATGTTTTTCAGGGCAATTCTGAAAGAATTGTATAAAGAAAAAAGGAGGGGTGGGGGAGGATTTTTATAACAAGCTCCATGTCGATATAAGGTCCTTAAAACTCTTTAATAAAGTTATTCATAAATTGTATTCTGCATTTTGAGAAAAACAGAAGCATCATTTTACATAATAAGGAATCAACAAACTTACCGATGATCGGCAGCCCAGCGCAATGCTGCTTGAACTTGGGTAACGAACCTATCCAAAAAACTGCTAACTGAAGGATGCCTTGAAGGAAGCTGAAATTTTAAAGAATTTTTCTCTTTCTCCAGTTCTTCCAGTTTCCGTCTAAATTTATCAGCTAGAAATTAAATTTTAAAAAAAAAGAGTTACTTAACAGTGACAAAAAGGTTCCATTTTACCTGAAGAAGAGGTCGATCAACAAAAAGTAAAATCCACCTCACAGACGGTTCTTCTCCTTTTGATAAAATATATCGGTCTGTTTTGCTCAAGGATGAATTACTAAGACTACAATGGAAAACATCAGATAACCAGGACGCTAAGCTACTTTCTATGACAAAGACAAAACTGCAGGCTTCCCAGCACTTTCACAGAGTTTTAATCTGGTAAGGCTCCAAAGAATTGGCTCAAAGTTATCATATGTGCTCTTTTCCTAGAGTAACAGCTCTGAATTCAATTCTAAGAAAACTCCTACTCCTCACTGCTCCAGTTTTAAAACAATCTTAGATGGCAACTATACATTTAAAGTCTGATCTTGTAAAAAATTGCATTGTTATTAGGTCAAGAACTGAAGAATCACATATGATATCTCAGCAATATATTTCAGCAGAAAATGCACGTGCAATTATAACAATTAAATAATTATCTCATTCCAGGCTCTCATGAATTACGCTTAGTTTAATCATCCAACAAAAAGATTTACTTTCAACTTTAAATAAAAAAATAGCAGTGGGCCTTAAGAAATTGCTTTCGCTCTACCATAACTCTATAAATTTCTTAGAGTAAACACTTCTCTATATAAGTTAGTTCTTATTTGTTTTCTGTCCCTGTGTAGAAAACAAAGGAACATAGTTCCAATTACAAATTATTACTTCTGGTACGTATATTCTCTCTCCTCTATAGTGCCAGGATACTAGCAAAATCACATACATGACAGATAATAAGCCTGGCTGGTCCAAGCCAGAACACCTTTGATGATACATTAGTCAAATCAGAGAGTTTTGAGCTAGCCCACAAATGGAAAACCTTTACAGTTCAGTACTTCCCTCATGACCTCGTTGCCTACAATTTTGTGTGATTAGTATTCCTTCCCTTCTAACATTTTCAATACAACATGTTACTATCAGAATAACATCCATCTGTGCATGCTTTTTACGGCTTATTTTCTTCCTTTATCCTCAAAGGGGTTTTAAGAAGAGGGGTTGTAAGAAGAGGGGTTGTTTACATTTGCTGGTTTAGCGAAATGATCCATTTTTACAATAATCTATCATTAGTACTGATCTCCCTTCTGCTTCTGTGCCAATGGGGTGGAATAAAGACACCAAATGTACTAATGAGACTAGATCTTCTCCCTGGGCCAGCAGACTGTTCCAGGGTGAACTCATGTTGTTGTTATTATTAGGGTGCAAAACACTGCCAGAAGGCTCTAGCTGAAACAATCACCACCCAAGTTACTGCAGGGTCCAGGCCTTGCCCCAACAATCACATGTACACGTGTGCATCCTTTTCCTGCAAAGGAGAAACACCTTTTCAGGCGTGGAGGTGAATCACATCTGTGGTGTGTTTCTCAGGGACCACAGTTGAACAGATTCGTCCTACTCCTATCACCACAAGGAAATTGGAATTTGGGCCCAGATGAGACTCCCAAGCCCATACTTTGACCAGAAAAACATATCAGCATTCACATTTCACGTGGAATTTCAAACACAGCCATCAAAAATATCACTGTTACAAACAGAAAAGTAAGAGTTGGATTGTTATCAATGACCGCTGAACGCCAAAACACATGGAAACACCTTTTACTCAAACCATTCACCATTGGGCTTCCTGTGTTACCCGAGCAGGAGTTGTGGCAACCCTCTACAGCCATTTAACGATGTTGTCATTGTTCTACATAATTATGCTCACACCGTGTTTGTGTGTCCAGTTGTTTCATCGTTCTACTCCTACCCATCCTGGCCCCAGAAACAGGCTATTTTGGGAAGGAAAACAGATGAGGGGATCCACATGCCAATTCATTCTCTCTCTCATTAATTCTTGGCTGCATCCTGCTTTATATATTCCAGTCTACACAGTACTCAATTAGTTCCTACTAACAGACGTTTCTAAATAATTTGTTCCACTGGCATTTTATAAGTACTATTGCCGGCCATATCCGCTTGTTATCTCTCAGCACTAAATGATTTTTTTATTCTTTCAGCATTGCAGTTAGGGGTTACGTTTCAAGAGACTCCAGCACTACTGAGCTGAACACTGCAGCACTCGGCTTTTAGGCTCCTCTCCTGGAAAGGAGACCCCTCAGTTTGACCTGGCTGATGTCTTCAGCGCGTGTAGAGACCAAGGCACCTCAGTGCCAGCTGCAGAGCAGGGAACCATGCAAATAAGGCTCATCTCAGTCCAGCTTTCAGTGCTGCAGCTCAAGAGAGATCTGGATCAAGCAGAAGTAACAGAAACGTTCAGAAGTCTAGCAAATAGGACATGTAAAAAAAGAGGGCAATAACCAGGGTTCCTTGATCTAGTGGAGATAAAGACTGAGGGGAGTAACTTCCAGTACTATTCCATACCAGGAAGCTGCAAAAGCAAGCAGTAATACAATGCTTTTCACCTCTCCTCAGAACTTGAGTCCTCAGTAACAAACCTGAGTTGCAGCAAAGGAGATGAGGAAAAACATTGGATACAGTAAAGCACTAAAACTAACTGCTTGGGACAGACAGGAAATCTCCACCAGTGTTGGTTTTCAGGTCAGACAAACATCTCTCACGAATAGCTCTCACATAGTTTTTAAGGTCGAGGCCAGCAAGATCAAATGTGTTCTCCTGAGATCCCTTCCCACCATATTTTCTAGGATTTTTCAGCCAAGAGGCAGACACAGAAGGCCTTTGCTATTCGTACGCCATCAGACTCAAGGACACCACTTTCTTTCACCTTCATTTTAGTCTTTCAAGTGTGTTATTCCAACGCAGAAAAGACCTTCACAGAACCCCAGAGCTCACTGATGGACTGAGACACTGAAAGAAACCACACACACACAGATACCTCCATCACCCACAAAAGCTTAATACTTTGTTGCTCTGTCCCATACTTCACTTCAAAATAAGTCATTTAACACACAGCTTACATGCAAAAAGCAATCCCCCGTCTGATGAAGTTCTTAAAAGAAGGAACTTCAATGTATTCAATACATACTGTTTTACAGACAAGCACTTGGAATAAGCCTTAATTCTCTTTACCAGCCTTTTATTTTACCGTATTCTGTTGCTAGCTTGCTGCCTTATAGCAGTCCTACAGATACCCTAGATGAAGCTTCTACTTCAGTGCAAACAGCAAAAGTTAACCCTTAAATTACCCTCTGTCCAATCTGTTACTGCCTGGTGCACTTCAGACATCCCGCTCAATTTAAAGCCAACCCAGAGTACTGGCCTGGAAGATGCTGACTAATGCTGTTCTCAATTAAACAGACAGCAGTCAGAGAACTGCATTGTCTCCAAGATCATGTTTTGTAATAGCTTTGAGCAAATCAAGCAATTTCCATAATTTTTAATTGACCATATGAGAACATCTGGCTACCTTCTCTACCTTTTTCATATTCTGATATTGGTTTTATTCCCTTGAAGACAAGGTTCGCTTTATCAGAACTATTTATCATCATTTAAAAAACATTTAAGAAAATCATCATAGTAAGGGTAGAACCTCATTTGCTACATACTACATATATTTATGATTATTTATGTCTGTTCTTTGCTGATAGGTGGGAAGATGATCAATTGTGCTATTCTACAAATTGCTGGACATTAAGAAAGCGTTTCTTCAGCTAGTTCAACTAGAGAAGGTCATTTGATCCTGCCCCACAATCCTGTAAACCACCCCCTCCCTCTTCCCTCACTTCCCCCCAAAATCTGAAGGACCTAAACTAGGATTTGTGTAGGGTTTACAGGCGTAAATCACCCATTGCAGCCCTAAAATCTTTTTCTTACCTGCTAGATACTTCCAGAGCCAGGTAACCTCCCGAGCATTCACTTCCTTAAAAACTTAAGGCTTCCAAGATGACTGAAGTGTTTTTGTATACTCAGCATCAAAGATACTGTTACCTACTTCGTAGGAACTAAAGAAGTCCCAGGTTCAGATCCAAAGACCCCCCTAGCAGCCTGTCTCCAACCACACACAGTTAGCAGGCCTTTAGAGAGTAGACTAAGAACCAGGGTGCAAAGTGCCCCTTTACCCTGATACTGTTCCTGAACCTCTAATGTCTGTCAGCTGAAAGACTTCCTGAGCAAGACACTACTCCTAGATCACTTCACTGCTTTGAGTGGGAAAAGGGAAAGGAAAAAAAAAAAAAAGAAAAAAGAAAAAAAAATGACCAACTGGTGGACACCTATCCACCAGAAACTGCTTTTTTTCTCAGGCTATCTATGCTTTTGGTCTCCAAAATATACTATAACAGAGAATTTCAAAATGGAATTATGAATTTTTTAAACACATAGCCCATTCGGTAATTTTAAATCTAAAGTCTAATGATCTTATTAGGTGTTTCCTTTTTTTTTTATATTGTAAATAAAACAAAACATTCCTTCTTCACTTTCCCTGCACATTAATAACTTAGGCATCATCATGTTCAAATCGCACCACTCCTTTTCCAGGACAGAGATACTTATATTAGCTAAAGCAATGCTACAAAGGCTAGAAAGCAAGGAGTCTAATGCGGAGCTTGAATACGTGACTGAAATGCAGCTGGAGAACAGACTAGTAAGCAAGGTGTCTACAGCCCAGTTATTAGCATTGGCCTCCTGCAAAATTACTTGCAGGAGAACATGCAGACCAATTAATATCCAAATATGACACGTGAAGACATATACTGTGATAAGAACTGAAGGCATCACAAGCAACTGGAGTATGCGTGTGCTCTTAATTTAAGGATAAAATAATTAACTATTTAACAGTACCAAAAAGATACACAGTAGAAGATATTCAATTCCTTGCAAGTCCTAACACTGGATATGCGTAAAAGGGAGCTTCAGATTACATTTGGACAGTTGAGCAGCTAGCCCTTACCATGTACTGTCTGGTCACTGGTATAGAGCAAAACCTCTTCTACCTTCCATTCAGCCCTGCATATGGAAACCAACAAAATAAATCCAGTGCAGAGTCAAACTGCACACCCGGGCAAGGCTGGCTCCAAGAAGGCATGGGGCTGGGGACAGACACTGGAAGAGCCCACTGAAGCGACAGGAGCAGCAGCTGTACCCCAGAGCTATGCCTGTGCTACTATGTGAACTAAAAGGAGCACATCTGCAGAGCAAAACAGTTCCGTACTGAGGCCTCTACATCTGCAGTTCAGAGGGTCTTACTTCAGACTAGGTTTAGCATGGTCCCATGGACCAAAGGCCAGTTAGTAGCTGGAGCCCCTCGGGTACACCTCTAGAGCACTTCTTCAGACTTTGTTCCACCTGAAATAAAACCAGTCCATGCACTCCAAGACTGCTCTACAATGCAAAGCACAGCATGGTAAATGGGACAATTGGGAGATTCCCTTCAAAGGGAAGCCTAATCTGAACTAAAATGCTATTTGGGCCACGTTCTTTGGAATACTTCCAGCAGTCAGTGGAAAAAGTAGCTCCTGGAAAGGCCAGTAAGCAGAGGCTAAAGCTTTCCAGACAAGACTATAACCCCCTGGGTACCACAGCCAAACATTCGTGTTCAGTTCATAAAAGGCTAGAGCATAATGGCTGCTAGAGCAAAACGCAAATGCAATTACTTCGCTTACTCATCACTTAATTTTTTCCATTCCAACCCAAAAGGCAACTTTGTGAAATTCAGCACTCCAGCTGTGCTCCTGAACTATCACGACTACCTTGAGGAACAGCTGAGCAAACCAAACTCCCGGCTGCTAAACACCTGTTGGAGTCAGAAGCAACTGCTACAGAATTCACCCTAAAGCAGGAGGGCCAAAATCTGTAGAGTGCCACAACTCCGTAATTCTTTGTTTTGTGTGTATTCCTCAGTTATTTGGCACTCTTAGTACAGGTGACAACCCTTCTAATTCCTGCTTTACCCTACTGAGGATGCTAGACCTAGGTTTGCCTCCAATTCTGGTGCTATTTAAAGTTAAAAGACTAGTAACCTGAAGAGCACAAGAGAATAGGTCTGCTGCATTCCCAGCCAGACTCAAGGCATCAGAGTAGCCAAAATGTACAGCAATGACCTGATGTCACATTTGATGCCACAAGCTTCCCCTGCTGCAAGCAACATCAGCTGTCTACCGTCTCTCTACACCTTTTTCTTTCCTAGCAGTGAGACCCCAGTACACAGAAATTGGGTGGGGGAGGAAAGGGAAGGAAACCTGGTACTCGAAATAGTCCCTGTGAGAGAAGCAACAGAGAACAGTGTCCGAAGAATTTGTTAAAAGGACTGCTCAAGCAGGCTCTCTGCCTCCCAGCAAGCTCTGCATTTTCCCCCCATCAGTCCATACTGGTTACAAGCCAGGAAATTGCTGCCTCCTTAAAACATATATAACATTTCAGAATTTAATGTACTTAATGTCAGTGTTGCAGCAGAGTTGGGAAGCCTGAAAGCTTTAAAAAATACAACAGACATTTCAGCTGTTCTACTACTTATAAAAAGAAGCTTGACACATTAGCAGATATTCATTTCCCCTCCCTGATTCATACTGAATTTAAGAGCATTCATTTAGGTTTTGAACAAAAAGCTAAATTCTCAGAAGTTTCACAGATGCTTCCCCCAAAGCACAACACCAAGTTTCCCATCTACAGTTTACATCTTAACACTGAAAAGACTATGCTGTATATGAAACTTCTTCCCAGAATGACACTAGTGCAAGCCTAATGTAGACTTTCAGCACAAATTTTGACCAGGGCCCTTATTTCGTGGAAGATCCATAGCAGCAACACTGCTGACAAATTGCCACTCAGATCTGTAACGTGTTCTCTGTCTCTTAGTAATAACAGTTAAGTGGAGCAGTGACTTATGGGCACAAGCTGTAGGACTCAGTGGGTTTCGTGAGGGTGTAGGTACTGTAACTTTCAACGTCAGCAGGAAGATGAGCAAGAAGCCACAAAGCCAGAAAGGTTCTTCCAGCACACCTCTGGGAAAAGAGGTGGGCGAGAGCCCAGCGAGAAATGTCAGGGTCCTGACTTGGGTGATTAACCTCTTAAGTTACTTGGCCAGCATTAGAAAAATTTTGCTTTTCCATGTTTCTTTCTCATTATCACCTCCAACGATGTAGGCTGAACTATCCTTACAGCTATTCTTTCTGAGCTGAGCTTAAGGTACATCAGGACTATCTGGATAAACCTACATCACAATTTCCTGCAACATAACTATCCTGCAAGCAAAGTAGTTATTACTTGCCACTCTCAGCTCACAGAAGAGCCTCCAATGGAGGCCAGAACCCAATCGTACCAGGCTCAGACAATGGGGGGGGGGGGAGGGAGGGGGAGGGAAGCAGAATATCCTACTCCAATAAATTTACAATCGACAAAACAAATGACAGCCAAAAAGACAAATGGAGAGGACAAAGCATCAGACACACCGTATGGGTGAAAATGATGCACAATACTTTCAGTGTACCAGCAGCAGCTTAATTTTCACTGCTCAATCTGATACTTCTGAAAAACATTAAGTTTTTATAGTATTTTGAATAGCAACATTTTTAATAGTAAGAACTTTATAAGTATTTTACATTGCAGCATAAACTAGCCCCTTCCATAATTTTCTAAATGCTGGAGTAATTACATTTGTTAAAGTGCCTGACATGCATAACAGTTGCTGAAATAGTGGATGGTTTTCTGTTTGTGACAATCACTTACTCGTCTTTGTAATTGCACTAAAACAAAGGTACAATTCTATACAGTGCCTATCCCATATAGTCCTTATCTTCAGATTTGCTGCATTTGTAAATTCCTTCGAACAGCACAAGGGTTTTAATACATAGGCATTTTTGGAGACATCATTTCTGTTTTAGTCAAGTCACAATACAAAATAAACTGTGCCCTGTTGACTGTTTGCTTTTCATATTCTTTTGTAAGCATCAAATTTCCAATGAAACCACTGAGATCCCTACATTTCCAATATGACTTTACAGTAAAAATAATTTACAATAACATCAAAAGATACATTAAAGGAAAAAACAAACTGATTGCTGGTGCACTTTATTTGATATCAACGTTATTTTGTAAGCAGTGCTGACAGTACTGTCACTACATATGAAATTGTACAGAAATAAAGAAAAACACGTACCACTGATTCCAGGCTGAATCTGCATTTTTTAAAAAGTAAGGCTATGCAGCACAATGGCATAGATCCCTATTCTGAATTAAATTCTACACTTAAAAAGATCCCTCAAGACAAGGAAGCTAGCAGAAATCAATGCAAAGCTCCTTGGCTTCCAATACAGCTCCTTTTATTGGAGACGGTAGAGGAAGAGCTTTGGTAAAGGTTTCCAATCAGCACAGTTCACATACATGAACAACCATCAGCTATATACTAATGTCGACTGAGGACGATTCAATCCCAGTTCACTATGTCCCTTTCCTTGCTCCAGGAATCTCTAAGCCAACATCTGCCTTTCTTCACTGTCTCTGAATAAGTGCCGTGGGTTGATTAGAAGACAGGCCAGTCAATTAACAGTGAAACAATGCAATACTCTACAACTAATGGCATTATATGGTGCGATACTGGTCATTTTTATAAAGCAAGTTCTAAATAACAAGAAATTAAAAAAATCTGACAGACTATACCTAGGCTTTTATATCAAGGAATTTATGACTAGAGACACAGTCAAATTATGTTGACTTTTTTTTGTACCAGGCTCTATTTAAGCACATATTGTGAATCTAAAGTGCTTTGTTCCAGCTGTCAAACAAAGAAAAGGCTCCTTTTTTATTGCCTAACCTGAATATATTGAGAGTACCACCCTAAAGCACACCGTTTGAACGATTTTTTTTTCTGTGATAGAAGTCCAAAACTAGTATAGATAATAGAAGAAGTGTTCCGCAAAGGTTTATCTTCATACTTTTAAAAGCCATGCTGTAAAAAACACACAACAGAGCAGCACAAAGTCTAAGCTAAGAAACACCAATCAGTAGGTGTATAGTTGCTTTAAGTTTGAAAGAAAATAGCACATATTTTGAAATGTGGCATATATTAAATTGTGACATGTTCCCCAAGGACTATAATATGTGAAGAAATAGGCTTGCAGTTCTGCTTAAGCCACCGGCTACAGATCAGCACAACCAAAATGTAATTAGACAACATTATCTTCCTTCTGTGGCAAGGCATGCTGATGAAAAGGTATCAAATATTCTTGCCTATAAAATGGATATTACACACAGAGAACTATAAAGAGAATATAAATATGTGCATGCAACCCCAAACTGATTGCTCTGAAAACTGCAGTGGGGAACTCTACAAGGAAACTTGAAGCTTTGCTCTAGAAAAAAAAAGGGGAGAGAGAAGATAAAGGGAAGTCTTCGTGGTAACTGAGATGACAACAGTACATCCATTCATTATGGATGAGTACCTGAATGCCAGAATTTTGCTTTTGGTTAAAGAAAATCTTTTTTCTTCATGCATTCCCTTTCATGAGTTCCCACAACAGTGCTCAATGTTTTCTCGTACTCCAGGTCTTCACTCTCACATTTAAGTAGTCTACATAATCTCAAATATACACATCTAATTTCCTCTTCATTGTTCCTTCCTTATCCCCAATGCTCTTCAAGAATTAAAAAACTTAACCCTCGAATTAAGCTGATACCCTTCCCAAGCACTCTGGATCAGTAGATGCAAAACCAAAAACTGTTTAAAAACTACTAAAGATGCTACCTTAGTTCAGTCTAGCCACGTTTCAAATTTCCACCATCCATCATTGTTCTAGCACCCAGAAGTTACACTGTTCTACTTCATCCAGAAAAGGCCATATTCTAAGCAAGCAAGCAATAAGAGAGAACAGTTTACTGCATCTGTAATTTGTTCTTAGACTATTTTGCCTGCCATAAGTCAAAATCAATTCACAAATTTTAAAACTTCATAGAATCATAGAATGGTTTGGGTTGGAAGGGACTGTATTGGGTTTGTGTGGCAAGGTTTTGGTAGTGGGGGGACTACAGGGGTGGCTTCTGTGAGAAGCTGCTAGAAGCTTCCCCTATGTCCGATAAAGCCAATGCCAGCGGGTTCCAAGATGGACCCGCCGCTGGCCAAGGCCAAGCCCATCAGCAATGGTGGTAGCGCCTCTGGGATAACATATTTAAGAAAGGGAAAAGAAGTTACAGGGGAGTTGCAGTTGCAGCCAGAGAGAGCGGAGTGAGAATATGTGAGAGAAACAACTCCGCAGACACCAAGGTCAGTGAAGAAGGAGGGGGAGGAGGTGCTCCAGGCGCCGGAGCAGAGAGATTCCCCTGCAGCCCATGAAGACGACCATGGTGAGGCAGGCTGTCCCCCTGCAGCCCATGGAGGTCCATGGTGGAGCAGATATCCACCTGCAGCCTGTGGAGGACCCCACGCCGGAGCAGGTGGATGCCCAAAGGAGGCTGTGACCCCGTGGTAAGCCCACGCTGAAGCAGGCTCCTGGCAGGACCTGCGGACCCGTGGCCCCGTGGAGAGAGGAGCCCACACTGAAGCAGGTTTGCTGGCAGGACTTGCAACCCCACGGGGGACCCACGCTGGAGCAGTCTGTTCCTGAAGGACTGAAACCCCGTGGATGGGACCCATGCTGGAGCAGTTCGTGAAGAACTGCAGCCCGTGGGAAGGACTCCCGTTGGAGAAGTTCGTGAAGGACTGTAGCCCGTGGGAAGGACTCCCGTTGGAGAAGTTCGTGAAGGACTGTATCCCGTGGGAGGGACCCCACGCTGGAGCAGGGGAAGAGTGAGAGTCCTCCTCCCCCTGAGGAGGAAGGAGCGGCAGAAACAACGTGTGATGAACTGACCCAAACCCCCATTCCCCGTCCCCCTGCACTGCTCGGGGGGGGAGGAGGTAGAGAAAATAAGGAGTAAAGTTAAGCCCGGGAAGAAGGGAGGGGTGGGGGAAGGTGTTTTAAGATTTGGTTTTATTTCTCATTATCCTGCTCTAATTTGACTAGCAATAAATTAAACTAATTTTTTCCCCAAGTTGAGTCTGTTTTGCCCGTGACAGTAATTGGTGAGTGATCTCCCTGTCCTTATCTCGACCCACGAGCCTTTAGTTTTATTTTCTCTCCCCCTGTCCAGTTGAGGAGGGGGAGTGATAGAGTGGCTTTGGTGGGCACCTGGCATCTAGCCAGGGTCAACCCACCACAGGACCTTTAAAGGTCATCTACTCCAACCCCCCTGCAATGAGCAGGGACATCTTCAACTAGATCAGGTTGCTAAGAGCCCCGTCCAACCTGACCTTGAATGTTTCCAGGGATGGGGCATCTACCACCTCTCTGGACAACCTGTTCCAGTGTTTCACCACCCTCATCATAAATTTCTTCCTGATATCTAGTCAGATCCAATAATTTCCACCAGCTCAAGGAATCTGAATTCAATGGCAAAGGAAATAATTTAAACACAGAGTAGTTGCTGACTGTTAATATCTGGTGACTTATTTCCTGCCCTTCCCTTTGGAACTTGCCCTCATGAACCAATTCACTCTCCTTGGCAACTCACAGGCACTCTTACACCCCAGTTTCTCCCTACTCTGTTTCTCTGCCCCTTCATCCTCTTCCCTTCCCACACCCTCCACCTCAGCTAGCATCTGCTTCTTCGGTCTCCTTTATCTCCCGAAAGTGATTTGGGTTCCTCCTGGATTTCTGCTGGACTTCAAACTACATTGCCAGATTTACACAGATGCCTCCATCAAAACTTCCTTTTCCACCACCACACTCCAGACTGCAAACAAAGGTTAGAATAAAGTTAACTTTTGGTGGGGCACAAACACACAAAAACAGACAAAATAAAGCCTTTTAGCTATCTGACCTACACATGCTGTTTATTTGGCTTACATATGCAAATACTGAGCTCTTGCCTGTTTCCCAACTACCATCTTCAACACTGCTTTCCCAAGACTGCTTTTGGTACCAAAGCATATACAGGGTAAACACAAAACAATTCAAATAATTTTGGGCAGTGATAACTGTAGGTGGATCCTGCAACTCTGGAAGGCAAAAAAAAAAATAGAATATGAAATGTAAAAGCCGTAATCCCTGCCCCCCCCCCCCGAAACGGTATTTCAAGCATACTTTGTCCAATTGATCCTCAATTTCAAAACATTCAATATTTCCTGACATTCCCAAAACGGTACCAAATTCTGTAAAAAATTCAGAAAGTTTCTGGGGTTCAGAGCACCGTGCAAAGTAAAACTCTACAGAAATGGACTCTCACACTGAACTGGAACAAAGCCACATCTCACTGCAATAACCTCAGAGGAGGCACTTCCTCTGCTATCAAGTCGTACTTCATGTCAGCAGCTTTGCAGCAGTGTAACGTGTTACACTGCAAGTCACCACCTTCTGCCAAAGCACTGCCCTGAAACAAAGACTTCTCCCGCTCCCTACGCACACGTTACAGCCCTCACGCTACCTACTTACTACCACGAATTGTTCCACTGCATGAAAATGAAAAGACGTGTGCCTTAACTAGCACAGAAACCCAAGGGAGACAAACTACCCCAAGCAGTCTTTACCTTTAAATATTTTCCAAGTCTTCCAAAACAGATTCTTACCCATTATGTTGCTGAGTGATTATGTTTTCACAAGTAGCATAGACCAGCTGCCTACCAGCAAACAAAGGTCGAAAGTATCCCTCTCAGATAACGACTCCGTACTCGAAGTGATAGACTTTCATGGACTGCTGTTCATTTAGACCCATCTAAAAACTCAAAAAAACCCCAACCCTGCAGGTTCTTATTCTAAAAATTACTTTAGTTTGCTAAGCTATTTCCCCTTTCATGGCCTGCAAGTCTCTGTTACAGAAGATGAGCAGATACAACACGCTTCCCTTGAAAGAGTAGCTGTGTGTTCTGCATGTGAGGCATAAAGCCTTGAAAAACCCAGATTTCCACCACAGCACAGTCATTTATAAATGATCCAGTCCATACAGTAGGACAACAGGCTGCAAAGCAGAGCTGGCAACTCAGGGGCACCACACCTCTAGATCTATACCAACGCATCATGGTAGTGGTAGAGTCAATGCATCCGCTGCATTCAACCCGTTATGGAGCCTTCCAGATACAACAAAGGTGGCAATTTTGACAGGCTTAATCTTCGATTTGTTCAAGATTAACAAGTACAAGGGAACAAGTACAAGGCAGGCAGCCACCCACACTATGAGGGGTATGGTCTGAAACAGAGGAAACACTTAGATAACTCGTCCAAAAGGTCCAATGTCCTACAAACACAGTGTTCTAAGAATATCTCAAAATTCTCTGTTTTCCCACCCTCACTCATCCACCAGCATTTGTACAGAATTTCTTGTGGAATTATCAACAGCTTAACAGTATTATAGGGAGAAAAACAACAGTAAAAAGTTGTTTCATTTCCCTGTAGGGAGCTCACAAAACAATCTATCTGTCTGGTCTGAGTTGGAAAGACTGAAGTGAACACATGAACGGAATTAACATACAATACCTCACCAACATCGGTATATTTTCCTTATTGCTGATTCCCATAAGGCTCTCAAATCACTGAATGCTAACCAAAACATCACAGGATCCTGCAAATTTCAAGCATAACGTTAGGGCAAAAAAGAAAAAAAAAACCAAACAAACCACAAAAACAAAACCAACAGGAGTAGTTACAGGCATAATCAAGACAGCCCATCTAGAAAGAGTAACTTTTCTTAGTCCACAGTTTCTTTTTATGCATCTACACATACCTACATTTTCAGGCGAAAAAAGCAGCAGGGATATACAGCATGGTTTCACGGAAAGGGTTCTGCCCATGGCTGTCCCAGGTGGCTTCAAGTCACGCTCTGCCTATTCTCTCATGAGCACCAGTTCTACGGTGCTGCATTACACAATCTCAAATGAATAACCCCATTTCTTTCAGTTTCTAGGTCCTCTGTCTGTAAAAACGTAGATAGTAAAAATTGCTCCACAGGGGTCTCATTAGGCTTAATTAACACCTGTGTGAGATCTTCAGATAAAAGGATTACTGTAATTACACAATCTGAACTGCTTCTTGCATAAGTAAACCTTGTATTATCCCTTTCATAATTTGACCTTTTCTTAAAAGTTAGTGCCCTTTTGTTCTTTTACAGGACTCTATTCCCTATAAAAGACTATTACCTCCTGGAGTCACTTCTTAATTTTCCAATTTCAAAAGCAGATAAAGCCCAGCCTCTCTTTCCTATTTGAGCAAAAGTGATCTTGGAGTCTTTTTTTTTTTTAAATCATTCTCCCCCTACCTTCCTCCCTTTCACATACACACTTTACTTTTTTCACGTTTATGATATTCTTTTCATCCTGGCTCTGCAGCTATCCCCACTGTCCCAGCACAGAGCTCCCGGAAGCGTTTCAGGCGTAAGAATCACCCCTCAAGCACACAGGGCAGCGGGCAGAGCTGCACAGGAGGATGTCAGCAGAGGTCAGTGCGGAGAACACCAAAAGGCTCTCTAAGCAAGTTCCACAGCCCTTTAACTCTACTTTGGTCCCCCTTCAGCGAAGCAGTTGCAAACAAGACAACATCCCATCAACCACCAAACACAGTCAGAGGCCCGGCTGGATTGCGTGCACATAGGAACAGCAGAGCCTACCCAACAACAACCACTGCAAAGAAGCCTGACCTCCTCCAGCATGCAGATCCACAGAAGAGCCTCTCGCACGTCCAACCTCAGTGGAGCGCAGCAGTGCCAAGGCACCTTCGCTGGTCTCCATGCTTCAAGCTACGAGACTCTAAAATTTTAAATACAGGCTCACTGCCTTCTTCCAGCCTGAGCCCATGAAGTTTCACTGCCTGCAGCAGCCTCTCCACCTGCCCATCAGAGCCTCCTCATGTTAGAAATTAAAGCTGCCAGACCAGTACCTGTGTTGACTGAGAGCCAGGTGGGAAGGGGAAAGAGGAGCAGAGTGGGACTTGGCCTGTAGAGGCAAGGGCAGGAGCACCTGCTAGAATCTGAGGTTGAGGAGAAAGGTTTGGCTATTGCCACGCTCTCCCCACAGGGGGTCAGAAAAGCTGGTGCTCCAGAAAGCACGAGGGATTTGACATTTTAATATGAACCCACATACAAAAGACAGGACGTCTTTCAAGTGTGATCCTGTTGTAGGCCCCAGAATTGCAGCTCACCAGACGCAGGTTCTGCTTCTAGCCCTGCAGCCGAGCTTTCTACACATCTCCTGCAAGCACATAAAATAAGTGCATTAAAGCCTACTATCTTCTGTAGCATGCATTAACTACAAACGCAAACAGTGCAAGAAATGTTTTTATTAGCACACAGCTTCACAATAACTAATCTCTACTCCCTTCACAAGTCACAATTAAATAGTATTGCTACAGTAGTGAATCTTGCTATGAATTTCACTCTACGCCAGTACACTCACAACACCTGTTTTACCATAGCAAAATAAACATTTCTAGCCAGCCTCCCACCTTGACTCTGTCCAGCAGCATCCCCTTCTATTGCAATTGTTTGAGCAGACTGCCTTTGAAATAACAAGTAAGGATTAACATTAATGTGTCTAAACAGCAACCTCTACAAACATCCTTTTTTTCCTTCCAAATACCTCCTGCAAATGCAACAGAAGATAGCTTAGCTGCTTTCCTCTCCCACACACTTTCAGCTCCTTTTTACTTTACCTCAACTGGACAGTGTGAGAAGAACTGTGGTAAAATACGTAGATCAGACAGATGGTGTTTGCTGCTCTTTTATCAATCCTGCTGCTCAATAGTTTTAAAAAGCCATGATAATTCATTAATTCAATAGTCTCAGATAGATCCTGGGTTCCGCTACAACTTTGTCTTACTCATTTTGTAAGTGGAATTATTTTATTTACAGGAGGTATCAGAACCTTCAACCAGGGCAGAAAGAGATACTGGATTATAGCAAAACACCTAAAATAACTGACGTTTGTTCTTTGCTTTTAAATTTCTCCTTAAAAAGCACAATCCTCTCCCTGCTTTATTTCGACAGATCTGAAGAGCAGCTGACCTCTGTGCTTCCCAGCTGGAGCAGTGGGGCAGGGACGGTTTGGCCCTCCTTTATGGTTCTCTTTACACTATCCACCCTCACCCTAGCATGTGCTCTTAGCTCCCCGTTCCTCCCCACAACCAGAACTTCCCTCTTCCCAGAATTATATCTGACCATTATTTCTTTTATATATATTAATAACCAAAGAAGCTACTCATACATATATATATCTCCATCTTTGGGCGGAGTGTGTGTGTATATATAAACACACACACACAATCCTCCCATCCTCTTGGGAGACATGTCTTCCTTGTCATATACTGAAAACTGTTCATCTGACTTTTATTCCTTTCTTTTATGGACAGAGGTGTTAAGACAAGAAGCAAGGTTAAAATACAGAAAACCATTGTTATTTGGTTTCAGAACAACAAAGAGAGGAAAAAGAGTTAAAACAATAGATTTGACTCTGAAATATCACCATTTGATGACTGTTTTGCTAGAATCTCAGTTAATCAGTGTTCAAATTGCAATTTAGGCAGCAGTCGTTTCTAAGCAAGACGTTCCTTAGTGATGGAAGATATGCAAATAACTTTTATCATGCTATTTACTAGAGGCTCCACATTTCAACACATTTCTTCTTCCAAACAATAAGCTCCTGTCAAGTTAGTGTTCCATCAAATCTGTCAATTGCAACTCATTTGGTGCTACAGTACAAGCCGACACATTGCATAAAGGTCAAGTGGA
This sequence comes from Gymnogyps californianus, assembly GCF_018139145.2. Lineage (NCBI taxonomy): Eukaryota > Metazoa > Chordata > Aves > Accipitriformes > Cathartidae > Gymnogyps > Gymnogyps californianus. The sequence goes on from NC_059473.1 coordinate 45,821,503, forward strand.
AAAATGTCCCTTCCACTACATCAACGTCATAAATTGGTAAAGGTCACTCCATCCAATAATTGCTACTACAAAAAATAACTTTGTTGCAATCTGCATTATAAGGAAAAAAAAAAGGCAGTTCAAATCCTTCATTTTTTTCCAAGGTATCACAAACTAACATTACTGTTATTTTCTTGCAGCCTATACATTAGAGCCTATACAGCTCTAATAAGAACAGCTTAACCTACAGGCTCTACAGCTTTCACAAGTACATGAATTATAATACACAAAAATTACACAAGAATAACTTTTCCATAAAAACATGAAAATTAAAATGTCAGCATTTATTCGTAGTAACATCTTACAACTCCAAAGTTTTGATCATAATAGGAGCTCAAAGGGCTTTACAGTCTTTAATTAAAACTCTGAAGACTGTGACATGGCAAGTGATGATATACCCATTTTACCGACAGGTCATCTGAAGTACAGTGAAGTAGCTTTTAACCTAGAGTTAAAATAGCAAGAAGCAAATATGATCACATAGTATAACATAAAAACAAAAGAAAAGCTGTTGTACTTTTTTTTATCCCCCTGTTCCTGCATAATAATTCATTCTCTCTCATCAAAACTTTTATCTACTTCTCCAAAAAGTATCACTCTATCATTTGGAACATCACAGTGTGTTGTAAAAAGTAAAACTAATGTGTAAAAATACAGAAGTTAGCATTAGGCCACTTTAATGATGGACCTGAAATCCTAAGGCTAAGTGATCAGCAACCCAACTTACACAGACACATGACCCTCATCACCAGAGGAAGCCTGGGTTGTGTTGCGCAATGATGGAAGAGAAGGGGAAGGAAGATGTTTAGGTTCACCTCATCTCACTACCTCAATCCAAAAGAGATTCATATACAACTCTGTGTACTCTCAGTTTCCATTATTAATGAAAGACTAAAAATCGAACACTTAGCACATAAGATTCATATCCTGTATCAAAAAAAGTTTGGAAGAAATTTTGCAGTTACTGGGAAGAGTAGTAGAAAGATTTTACACACTGGACTCTAAAAGCAAAAAAACCCAAGGACCTTTCTCACCACAGTGTGCAATCAGTGCTCTGATTGTAAGCTCTGGGTTTCTGGATTTGTTGCAAAGCTGCTTAGGTCTCCCTACATTTCCCAGGTGCCAGCTGAATATAACTGAAAACTGTGTGCATCCTAAGCAAGCTTTAGAGTAAATCAAGAAGAAACAACTTTTTGTTAAAGAAACAAAAAGTTAACCGGAGATGGCTGCAACTCTGTCCCTAAGATACAGAATAAACATTAACCACCTGAATGTCTCCAGAATTCGGCTAATGGAAATTATAACATCATCAACATTAATAACAGAATCAGGCTATCCTGTCAATAAGTGCTGTAAGAGATACAGTACAGATATCTGAAGCCACATACCTCTCTTTCAAAGCATTATTGCTCCATTTAAAAAAAAAAAAATGATGTGACATAGCATAGTAACATATAGCTCCTTTCATAGGTTTTCATTTCCACAGGGAAGGGGAGGCTGGAAGCTGGCCAAGGGACAGGGTGGCATTCTTCATAGACTTCTTCACTGCCACATGCAAGAATGGGAGTGATGTTTGTTTTACCCTCTGGCATGTTTCCTAAGTGTGTCAAATTCAACTAGTTATTCAAAGACACTCAATAACAACACTATCAAGACCTCAGAAAGCCATAATGGAATTGTAGGTTTCTTCAGTGACAAGCGCTGAGTGATGGCAGCATCACAATGTTAGGTTGCAAGCAGCTGCAGTAAAGCACATCCAGAAGGAAACAAAATTAGTCTCAAAGATCTTTGTTTTCTAGCTGTTCAGTAATGGACAGGAAATACCACTTTGAAGTCTTTTACTTTTAGGTTAACAAAGCACTGTGTTTGATGAATGCTTTAACTGTAACTGCATTAACACAATACAATATAACCCCTCCATTCTGGAGAACATTATTTATGTTTACTTGTAAACTTCATCAAATATATGCATTACTGTGTAAATAAAGTTTGTCCTTGGCCAGCTGTCTGCTACCTGAAGAGGTGAAAGCTTAAAAATCCATATTTAATAATCTAAATATAAAGAATCTGATATCCAATGAAGTCAGTGGGATTCTCAGGTGCGCAGCCTATTTGCAAGCTGGAGTGGTTACACGAGCCTAAATTGTGGAAGAAAAATGTTTGATTTTATTTTTATAAAGGACTGGAAAGAAAAGTTTACACATGATACCTTATACCTTTCCAAGCACAATCCAGCAGCACATAAGTACATACAACGAAACACAGGCATATTACACCAGCAGAAGAAACAAAAAGAGTCTTAAGTGACAAGAATTGCCAGACTAGATCAGACTCAGGTCCATCCAGCACAGGATCCTGCCTGCAGCAGTGACAACTGGATGTTTCCACATTTCAAAGGCTGGAGAGAAAGGCCTACAGGGGCAGCATGCCAGCCTCTGGAACGCTGCACACGGTTCTGGTGCCGAGAAATCCTACGGATCTCTTCAGCAGGCTCCAGGAATTACCAGGCTGCAATATCCTATACTTAATGCAATTATGCTATGAAGAACATTAAGAAATAAACCCTCAAACAAAATTCCATTGTGCTAAGTTTCCAAAATGTTTTCCAGAAATACTTTTTTAAACAGATTAAGCAGAACGTGCAATCAGGTACAATAGGTAATGGGTCAAATACATGAAAGAGTATAATAAAAAAATGCAAAGTATTTGCATAAAGTCTTAAAGAAAGTAAAAGTCTGAATGTTATTCTTTCAGAAAACTCCTAAGAATATTTCCCTCTGTACAACTATCTTGTCTCCTACATTATATCCCTGTTACTGAGCTTCACTGATCAAAAACCTTTTTTATTTTTTCAAATAAATTCTACAGAAGTTCTCCCTGACGCTGCTAAATTTGCACTGTCATTCTAATTTCTATTCACCTTCTTCCTCCACTGTTATTAGACAAGAGAATTAACATGAAACTCCCAAAAAGTTAGAAATAAAATCTTTTATAAGTAGCAAAAATATCTCTTGTCCAATTCAGACATTCCTAGTCACTCCATCCAGTTTCACAAATCTTCCTTTGGGAACCAAACAAACCATCATTTGTCCTTATACTTAACCTGACCCTTTAAATTACTTATTTTCCAAGGAAAGGATTAAGATATTGTCGTGGTTTAACCCCAGTCAGCAACTCAGCACCACGCAGCCGCTTCCCCCTCCCCCTTCCCAGTGGAGTGAGGAGGAGGAAAGGAAAAAAAAAAAGTAAAACTCGTGGGTTGAAATAAGAACAGTTTAATAACTAAAGTAAAATATAACACTAACAATAGTAATAATGAAATATAATAATAATAGTAATGAAAAGGAATATAACAAAAAAAAGGAAGGCGGGGGGGACCAGTGATGCACAACGCAATTGCTCACCACCTGCTGACCAATGCCCAGTTAGTTCCCGAGCCGCGACCCATGCCTCCCAGCCAACTCCCCCCAGTTTATACACTGGAAATTTGGGGATCGAACCTGCGACCTTTTTGCGTTATTAGCACCACGCTCCAACCAACTGAGCTAACCACTGGGCATGACGTTCCATGGTATGGAATACCCCTTTGGCTAGTTCAGGTCAGCTGCCCCGGCTCTGCTCCCTCCCAGCTTCTTGCACACCTGCTTGCTGGCAGAGCATGGGAAACTGAAAAGTCCTTGGCTTAAGATAAGCGCTACTTAGCAACAACTAAAACATCAGAGTGTTATCAACATCATTCTCACACTAAATGCAAAACACAGCACTGTACCAGCTACTAAGAAGAGAGTTAACTCTGTCCCAGCCGAAACCAGGACAGATATTTAGATATTAAGATATCCTCTAGCACTATGGCCATGAGGCTCTCATCAGGGCAGAGTGTGAAGCTCACCCAATGTGGTTAGAGCAAGGGGCGATTCCAGCTGCACCCCAGACCTGCAGGCTGCCAGCACGCCTGCAGTCACATCAGGACTATGGAAGCAACCAGCCCACCAGCAGCTTTAGCTCCAGACAGTGACTTGGAAAGGAAGAAACAGAGACATGTGTGAGCTTCAGGAGCCAGGTCAGCAGAGATGTCCCACGATAGCTCAATACAGGTGCTCCACTCCCAATACTAAAAGTAGCCTGGGAATTTCCTGGAGATACTGGGGGCAGGAAGAGTGACTGCATGGGACTAACACAAACAGAGAACATAAAAAGAAAGAAAGGAACAGTGATGCAAATGATTAAGAAGCTGCAAACATTGCCAGATGCAGTAGAAAGTATGGCAGAAAGCACAAAAGATGACGACTGTAGGCAGTGGGCAGAGAGGTTTCGAGGAATGCGCTCTGAAGTGAGAGGTTAGGCTAGGAAATAACAGAAAGCAGCAAGAAAGCTAGAAGAAAAGTAGAGTATTTGAGGCCAGACATTTAATGCATCCTCCACCATCTCTTGGGAAAAAGAGAAAACAGAAAGTATATGGTTCAATGTAAATATTTTCTTTTAAAAAAAAAACAACAACAAAAAAAAGAAAACCAATACCACTGTTCTTCCAAAATGGGAAGCTCTGACAAGACCAAGGACAAAAGGTATAGGCAAAGAGCAAGCCAGAAGTACAATCCTGTTCTCTCACTCCCAACAGACCAGGACAGCAAAGGGTAAATTTAACCCAGCCTCTTCCCGTTACACCTTCCTGCCAGAATTCTTCTTCTGCGATCACACATAGAAGCCTGAAGTCTCAGTAAGGGACAGGGAACTTCGTTAGGAGCCGAGGATGGCTTTGCAGAATCTGATCCAAACCATTCACAGCCAGCAGAAAAACAATACACAGAAGCACACACTGCCTCCACCCAAATCCTTTTTACTAGATTCCAGAGGGCACAGATTCAAACCACTATCATCTAATTTTGATACAAGCAGATATACTGCATGAGGCTCCCTCCCATACTAAAGAGCACAGTGGCTTGACCTCAGCTCCTTTCATTGTTGTTCCTCAGGCTCCTGGGGGGCTGCTGCAAATAAAGGAATGCAGGGAAACACCACCTGCTAAGAAAAGGTCAATGGCTTTCCAGTCTGGTGAAAATTAACTCATTCAGAGAAAGGGACAAGGAAGATGCACCTTGTCATCATGCCCCTAATCTTGACTTCAGATTACACGGAGGCAGCAGAGTGACTATTTTGCACTAACTCACAGCCTGCAGCCCAGAGGACAGTTACAACCACAGAAATGCAGCACAGCAGTAGGCTGATAATATCCACTACCACCCCCACAAGACCACAATTAGCAGGTGAGGAGCAAATTCAAGCCCTGCTCACCAGGTGACAAGCAGAAACAGCAGCAGCAGCGGCTAACAAAGCCTGCTGGCTGAATAAATACATAAGAAGGACACAGGAGAGGAAGAATCTTTAACTCAGGGGAGGAGACAAAAGATACTTGCCAAGCACCCTCCTAAAACACAAAGTGGAGGGAAGAAAAGTTACTGCTAGGAGATACCCTAATGTTGTAAGATGAGGGTGTGGGAACAGAGGACTTCAGAGTGGGAGACATGGTAAAGCAAGCTTCTTGCCTTACAGTCACTAAAGTTCCTCATATCGTCCTGTGCACACAGGATGCACTCTTCTCTGTGCACAATTCCCATGCCTGAAAAACTGGAAATCTTCATTTTAAAAACAGCATCTGCTGGGGGTGAATTTGCACAGTAGCAGCCCTGGCAACTCCTCATGGCCAAAGCTGAGGTGGTAAAGAAATAGCCATTTGTTAGCCCTTTCACCAGAAAGGAACCCCAAGCAGCATATTTCTGAATGAACAAGTGCAAAGCCCCAGAGTACAGAATCCACCCAGGGGCAGCAGTTCTGACAGATCCAGATTTCCCACTGGGCCTACCCTGGTAGTTAACACTCCCTTTTTCATTATGGTCATTCACACAGATTTCAGTAGCAAGCAGCTGCCTATGCTTGGAAGCAGCCGAGCAATAAGGAAGGAAGAGGCCATTTAAATATCGGTTGAAAAACAAGCATGGCAAGAGCATCACCTGCACAAAGACCATGTACAGGCAATACAGCACTGAACACGTCATAACACTGCTGAACACATCCCAAATCTACAGGATGTTTCTCAGACAGGTATTCGAGGCCAAATTGGCCTCCTCACTGATACGAGGAAGCAGGAAAGTCATGAATTTCATGAGAGTTGGCAGTGATGAAATACTCATTCAACTTTTTGACCTTACCCTGAGCTCCCAAGAAGAGCATTCTTTGACTAGAAAGAAGCATTGCCACAGCTTCATCCTAACCTTCAAAAGAAATCTTTGGCAGTTAATCATAGCTGAGCAGAATATTAACATCAAGAAAGATCCAGCCTGTCTGTATCTCTTTTCTGCAAGTTGGTTTGGGTTGTTGCTTTAAACCCCTTTACAAAGAAGGGGCGATTGGTATTTTTTGTGACCTTTAGCTGGCCTCAGTATCTTCTGTCTACTCGCTTGGAAGCCAAGATGATAGGTTTGTGTGCTATACATCACTTCAAAAAAGACCTCCAACTGTCAAGAGTCAATTGGCCTGCAGATAAGAACTGAAAATAAAATCTAGTATTTCACACGTCTTGATTTTTCTAAAGGTTATCCAGTGTACTTTGGTATAGGTAGCCTTTCTGGTTGCCTACCAGGGCCGTATAAATGCTTTCTTTGCTTTCCCAAGGGTACTTCCAGAAATTCTGCACCACAGGTAGCATTTAGCAGTATTTCTTTTAGGTAGGCATCGGAGATATTAGGAACAACGTGAACTGTTGCATTACATGACAGATAAATCTTGAATATTAAAAATGGACTTTGGCAATTTTAGGCAGACATACAGCATATCTTTGTAATGGATAGGGGAAAGAAATTAAGATCATGTAAAAAAAAGCATGAGAAAGAAGACGTTCCTTAGAACTAACAGGCATCAACTATACATACCTGAACAACCAACCATCCAAACAACAACTCTTTAGATCTTCCTAAAGACAAAGAAATATGAACCCCATAGGCATCTGCCTTTCATGAAAGGAATTAAAAAACCCATATATATCTTGGCTAAGAACACCCCACCTTCTAGGATCCCTGCTCCAGCAGTGGGGAAGGTACACAAGCCACTAACCTGCCCACATCTGTTATAGAAACAAATAACTTGGATAAGCACAGAGAAGGCCAGGCAGCACGCTGAACTCCGGAGCACGGAATTGGGAGCACAAAAGTTCACTTTTCTGACAGAAAGAGAGGAAAGGCTGCCTCTTAGGAAAGGGAGAGCCGGGAAAGCTTTTAGGAGCGAGGAGGGTAAGCTTCTCTGAAGAACTAATTTTCCATCCCTCCTAACTTCTGAAGTAAAAATTGATTTTGTAGGCAACCATTCAGTTCGTTATTAGTTGCTCTTAACAGCATTCACCCTGAATGACAATCAGAGGCACTTCGCAAGGAAGTTTCTATTAAGCAATTATACCCTATAAAATTAAAGCAGTGAAAAAAGGGCTTCTAGACAAATTAAAGTAGGCATAGCATACGAGGCAAACTTGGCCTCTAACTCCCGAGAGACAGGAGACACAATGCTGTTGCTTGCACACACGGGAGGCCAGGAAATGTGGCTGACACCACTAATAGCACAGTCCCTATAGGAGCATACATGGAGGTACAACAAACCTCTCACCACAGGCTTGTTGAAGTCAAAGTCCAAGTTTGCTTCCTTAAAGCTACAACCCAGGGGATGCTTGTCCAGTAGAACCAGGCCTGCTGCATTATCCCCCCCAATGACTCCAGTCCTTACATGACCTACACCTCCTGTAGCCATCACATAACTGAGCTCTCGCTTGGATAGGAATTGAATTCGGTTTTTTTCCTCATCTGAGCAAAAGCAGCATTTTTCAGGACTCTTCAACAAGCAAAAAAAGCTTCATTTCACATTTTTTGACATAACAAATAATTTTTTTCCTGCATTCAACAAATAAGTGTGCCACAAGAGAACAAAGTCAGTCAAATACAGCTCAGGCTTTGCTGCCCACACTGTTTCTTTGTAACTCCCATCTGTTTACACTGGGGAGGCATTAGCCATTCACACAGACATGCAGCCTTGCCTTCTCCTTGCTCAGTTTAAAAGGAAGGGGCTTTTTTCCTTTTTTTCTCCCCCCCCCCCCCGAGAGAAGTAATAGCAATGAAATAGTTTTGCTGAGTATGTAAGGCTGCCCCTAAGTATTCAGACTGAATGGGTCAGTCAATACAACACCTACAGTTAATCAGAGCCTAAGTATTTTGAAAGCAGAGGGAGGGAAGAGAGAAACACCTCTTGTATACAATAACAGGCAGGTTCAACCAACAAGCAGTGGCACATAAATGAAAAAAATTAAGACATTTGATAATAGCACTAATACAGCGCAAGGCATGGGGAATGAAGATTATTTGTTCCTCTGCCAGATTTCTCTCCTACTTCTTATTTGGAACTGCATAATTGTTTTTGAAAATGTCCAAAAGAAGAAATGTAAGAGTCATTTAAATGAAATAACAGCATCTTACCGGATCCTGTGTATTCCTCGTCACAAGTCCTGAGAGTTACAGGTGGGAAAAAAGCACCTGAGACATGAAATATAAAACTGCACAAAACTCAGAAGACTTATCTACAGCCAGACATGAACAGACTTGGGATGGCAGAATAATTAATATCAGAAAGCTATTCCAGTAGCAGTGCTGCTGCAGGCACAGTGCTCTGAAGCAGAATTAAATTTTAATTCTAGAATAATTCTACTTCACATTTTTTTTTCCCCCAAAATATTTCTCATTCTTTGTCCTCCTCAGCATCTTCAGTGTTTCTCTCCCTGGAAGATCTTGTCATTTTATACAACATTTTCAAAAAAAAAAATTTTAAAAAATTTTTCATAACACTCATACATCTTGACTCTTCTTGCCCTAGGTCCTGCGAGACTGGATAGCATGACTGGAACCTCTTTGTTCAGAACTCCTCACTATTTTCATTCTTGTTGTTAGTTAGATGGCAGCAGAATAACCAGCTGTTGAAGCCTGCATGTGACTGGGGCGATTTCAGTTCTTGCTCACAAGTATTTTCTCCATCAAGGAAAGGTCATAATTAAAATATTTCAAACCAACACCCCCTGTACTTCAATATGAATTTCGGTTTGATTTTAATTACTGCTGTGCACTTAAAAGAGCTGAGCTTTTTTGTTTTATTCCTTCTGTTTGTTCTTTGAAAGGACAAGAGCAGATTCTCTATGAACTTGGGCAACAAAGCATGACATTTGGCCTATGAACATAGAGTAGCAGATACTGCTTGTACACATTTGGAGAAGGTCAACAGTGTAGCACCCTTAAGTCACCAGAGCTACCTTCTTAAACCTGTAAACACAAGACTTCAGTAGAATTACTGATGTGCTATTGAGCTTTCTGCTTCCAGTTCACCAGTTTGACCCTTGCTCGGATTAAGAATTGAGAAATTGTTCCCCTTGAATGGTATTTGATAGATGAGGATTTTTCAGCAATAAACCCCACTAGTAGGCTTTGCACTACATTATGGCATACAGCAGGAACCTTTTCTCTCTCTGTATTGCTATATGCTCGTCATTAAGAGAGTCATTTAATTTCAGATGACTCCCACTGAGAAAGTTCTCACTGTTGCTCAGGATTCATACTGAAAAGAGTACAGCTTCAGCCCAGTGCAGAGCAGCAGCCAAAAGCCATCCCACTACACCACCAGAGTATTCACCAGTACTAGGAGTCACCCATACCCTTGAGACTGAGCAGGTGAAGGTCAAAACATGAAGGGGGGGAAGAAAACAACTTTCTTTGGTAAAACATTTGAATGTCATTTTAGGGGCAGAACCACACCCTCAGCTATTTGAGCTCTAACAAATAGGAAGTCACATACATCGCAGTTTATGCAGGCCTAATTCATTGCAGTCTTAAAGGTTCTTGAACTCTTCTTTGCCTCCACAAAATCCAACTGTACTGATGATTTCCTACAACTGAACTTCATCCCTTCCCTTCCTGAAGCCTAGTTGTGACATCTCCTCATAATTTAGACCTTCTTTAGAGATGGAAATAACTTGCCACCTCCATCCAGTGCTGAGCTATATATAGGACTTCACTCAACCCATGGATTTAAACTTAATGTTAAACCATGCTTCCTGGCTAAAGACTTTCCTCTCCTCCCATAATCCTAAGAGATGCTCAAATCCTGCCATCTCCTCCAGTGCACAAATGTCCACAGACCTATAGCTCTCACTTAAATCCCCTCTCCTCTTTTTTTCTAATGAGGGCCTTGATGCTCAAATCTACCCCAAGTCTGCTCAATGCCAGGCCCAACCAAAGCATGATCAAACCACTCAATGCAGCACCATAGCCAACACAGACTGAGAAGACTGTGCATTGACAGACCAACGGTTTGTACGATTATTCAGAAGAAACTAAACATCGTTTATGTTGTACCACAAAACCCTACTGCCTCTGCCATTTCTATCCATTATTTTAGCATTCCATCAGCAACCATTTAATATCCTGCTCCACAAGCTGCCATCAGTCTCACAGATGAAATGGCTCTGGTGAGCAGACAACAAAGCAATTTTTTCCCCTCTAAGAACTGATGTAATGCAGGGAGGATGCATGCAGGGACTTGAATAGATACAATTCAAGTTCACAGGGATTGTATATATGATGTGGAAGATGGAGATGCACAATGGGAACATCAGTATGGTCAGCTGAAAGAAATGCTGGCTTTTTGGAAAGGACTGCTGTTCTTAAAGCTCTCAACTGCTTCTCTTGAGACTGAAGGCTTTATGCAAGTATTCTACTCCAAGTGTTGCCATTGCCTCCTTCTGAACCGTTACATTTTCATGACCTTTCTGAAATTATTCAGAATAAAGCCAATTAAGGGTGAAGGACAGAAAAGCACAATGCGGGGTATGCAATCTCACAGCTGAAGCAGAAGAGAACTCTCAGAACAGTAATCCATTCCGGAAAGCAAGCACCTCCTCCACCTGATAAGGCTGATGGTCCTCTTTCTGCAACTTCATCTGCCATACCACCTATACTGTCCCTATGAATTTATACTGTATGTCAAAAGCTGCCCTTATATTAATTTTTATGGGGGAAAAAAATGTTTTGCTATCCATCACATTGCTAAATGACATACTGTTTGGGAATACACCCTCAGTGGATAACATGGTATGTCTGTACATATTTAGAGGGCTGCCTTGCATTTTTCCTGAAAAATTAATTACACATTAGTGAAATTCTTATCTCAAGCCATAAACACAGGAGAAGCAGACATGAAGAGAGGAAAGTTTCATTGGTGAAATATGAAAATAGTGAACCACCTTTAACACTTCCTTTATAAAAAAAAATACATGAGAGCATTTCATATGCATTTGACAACACAAGAAAAATTCACTTACAGGTTGTATTGTTTGGGGTTTTTTTAACCATACATTTTACTTTAAAACTATAAAACTCTTAGGATAAAAAATAATTTACTCCAAAAACAGATAAAGTAGAATTAAGTTCAAGAATTAGGCTGATATTCACACTCTATTCATATGCCTTTTTCTGATGCCATGATCCATCTCAAAATATGTACAATTCTAGAAGTGACAAATCATTGGTGTGACTGCATGGCTGATCTTCACTTCTGTAAGGAAAACCAAAGATGAAAAAGTCACACCATTGAGTGATACCACCTTTTCCACCTGTGCTTTCAGAAGAAATCCAGCAGCCAAATGATGTACTCAATCTACAAATGTTTTCATTTTATTTTTTCAAATTTAAATGGTCTTACTACTAAACAATTAACTTTATCTTTTAAAAGTGTTTTCCAAGACACCTGCTAGCTGAAAACAAAACTGAAAAAATAGTTTCCCCAGTACTTGCTACACCCGAGAACTTTGTTTGCTAATAATAATTCATCCAGAAGTCTCTAAAAATATTTAATTCCAGCAGCATTTGTTTTGCTGTTATTGGTATGCACAATGGGAAATTCCAAACTACTTGCTTTTGAATTTCTAGTTTTCTAATACGTGATCAGTACTTCTTTTTCATTAAAAGAAACCCCTCCTAGTTAGTGATTTTAGTTATCTACGTATTCTCTTGGTTATTACATGTAATGAAGCAGGTAAAACTTGTAACTTACTTGATATTATCAATTCTCAACTACTGCAAAGTACCAAGCTGACATTTTTAGAAAAGCAATTGTCATACTCTCACTGTGACGTTTCAATGGTAAGCACGGAGTCTAACATTTTGTAAAGTGAAGCTAGAACTGGCTTTTCCCCTCACATACATCACAATACCACACCGTTGCTTATAATGCATTTTACCACAACACCATGAAATAGGTAGAACAAGGCTTGTCCTGCTAACTAGTCAGCCAGGGCAACTAGTTACATTGGAACAATAAGACAAACTTTCAGGCATACAAGCGTTTCCTCAAGCTGGTGTGTCCAAAAGCTTGTCTGATTATGGTCAGACTCCTAAAGATATTTCCCCATGACAAACCTTGTCTGGAAGTCATAATGGCCCTGCAAAATACCACCCTGAGAAATCAGTGTATTTAACTCCAGAAAGTCAACAGCTGTGCCTATAGTCCAAGATTAATCATATCTGACTGCCTCACAACACAACAGGAAGAACAGAAAGAAAAATTTCGCACATCTTTTGCACAACGGAAATCCTAGAGCTAGACAAAAATGTTATAAAACACATTTATTCAAGAGTGCTTATTAAGTATTGAAGTTATACTGTTATGAATGTCAAATTCAAGCCTCTGTCTCCTGTGTGCTTTCGCTCAGTATGCCTCATACACCAGCTTTTCAGGATACATCAGTTAGTACCTCCTTGCAACATGCCTTTTGAAAGTTTCTTCAGGCAGAGGCAGAAACTGGAAACAAGACTGTCTGAAATTTAGATATTGCAATTCTAGATCTTAGGTCAGCTGCATCTATTCCAAGTTTAGGGTTGGATATTAGGACAGCATAGAAATATTCCAGGTACAGCACATCATGAAAAAAATAAATTGGATAGAAACCCACTCATTTATAAGCAGATCTTATTGTTGAGACCATTATCCCAGCTGCTCCAGTCTACAACACTGTCCCTGACACTTTGGTGCAATGCAACAGATGCTTTGTACAGTGCCATGGCACATACAAACCCAAACTGGTTTTGCTCTTTACTTCCACTGACACAGTTTCTCAAGAAGTTGAATTAACCCTGGAGAGCTTCTAGCAACCCAAATGTTAAAGCCTTTTCTCCAAGATGCTACTTCTCCAGTGAGCTATCATTAGCAGGGAAACACACAGAGGCACTTGGGAATGCCAGAGGTGTGCATGAATGAACACCCACAAATAAGTCAGATGAATAGTACATTCTGCAATGACCTAATCAAAAAGGCTGTACAACTATTGTATTTGGTTCCAACATCATGTCTTAATTATGCCTCTGATTCACAGCACCTCAGTTTGCTTTTTGTTCAACTTTGCCATACATCAAACCAATTCAACTCATTAACTTCACCTACTTTTTCATGCTTTAAAAATCTCAGTGAGCATGGAGATGTCCCAATCATTTCCCACTCCTCAAATCAAAACCTATCGGGAATCCTGACTAGTATTAGACTGGTAGGATGGCATCAACAGCAGAAGTTTAAAACTCGCATTACCTGACATCAGTGTGGATACTCCCACTGTCAGCATTTCCTACAGACTCAGTATCTCTGTGTCCAAAGCATGCTACTGTATAAGAGTGCTAGGAATTTGAAATTTTCCCTCTTCACCTTTTTGATTAACGCTCATTGCCACAACCCTATCACTGTCCTAAGAGGACTAAAGATGTTCATAAAACAGCACATTTGGTACTTTTACATTTCCTGGGCTAAAGATAAGAAAGCAATGCGCAAAAGCTTGCATATGCCGAAGGCAGGGGAGGGAAGCATCAGAGAGGGCAGATGTGCCTGCAGAACTATGAACACATCCCAGCATGGGCAGTTGGGTCTGGGCATGTGGACAGGGAGGACAGGAGGGAAACCTCAGGAGAAAGGAGAAGTTAATTGACTTCAGGCAATCCCACTTTGCAGAGGAGTTTGGCGAGCAATGGAAGATCTGCAGAGATCTCCAATACAGCATCCTATTAAGGAATTCGACCAGACACCATCCAGCAATCAGCAAGGAGCATTATCGGTTCCCCACAGAGGACTCACGCTGGAAGACTTCTGTGTTTGCTTTCAAATGGTAGTCATGGTCATTCAGCATCTTTTTAATCCCCAATTACACAGAAGTTGCATTACCGTGCCATCTAGAAGTTTCTGTCCATGTCCAGACAATAATTAAGAAGAGCAGGTGTCCCCCCACTCCCTTAAAATGTTTATATCCTAAGTGTAAGACAAGGGCAGTAAAATCAGTTTCTAGTTGTTGGTTGAATGAATAGTCATACTGTCTCCAGTGGTCACATTGCAAATGAAAGACAATTTTCTTATCTGGAGTTAATATTTCTAAAGAGCATGGGAAAGATAAGTCTGTCCTGAATATAAAATTGGGCTGCATGATTTTGCAAGTGCAAAGTAAGCAGATGGGCTGGGTAGCAGGAGAGCTGTGTCACTCACTCAGTGGGTACTGTCCAGATAGCACATCAACACTTCTCCTGAGTTACACCCATCAGAGCTCTATGCTTTGAACTGCAATTCAGCAAGTAAGCTCTTAAATTATCCATAATTGCTTATTTTGTTCGGATTTTTTCGTTACTTGTTTGTTTGTAAAAGACTAGCCAGGCTGTCTGGGAACAGCTTGGCTGCATCATGGACTGAGAAGTAAAGCCCGACTATCACAGGAGGGGTAGCCCACAGTGTCAGTTTTAGACAGCAGATGGCCAGGAGTAGAGAAAGCTTCCAAGCACATGGTATGCCAAAACTGCAGCAATTTTCTTTTTGTCAAGCAGCTTCCAGAAACACAAGATGTAGCTGAACCTCTTCACGCTGGCCAAGATTAAAATAAGAGAGCATAGTAGAATCCCACAAATTACTACTGCTTCCTAAAAATATTTAGGCTGCACAGTCTAAGCGAGATACTGCATGACTACAGCAGCTTCCTCTCCAATATTGGCTAAGAAATTAGAGATGAAGAAAACATGACTGCATTTGCAATGTGTGGGCATAAGCAGACCAACAGCAAGATCCTGTTCTACCTCAAAGACACACCTTAACTTGACGGAAACTGAACAACTGGGCTAAAATGAGGATTCACATCAAAAGCATTTCAAGAAGTTGCTGAAGATGCACGTGCTACACATGTAATGAGTAAACACAACACGCGAAAGTACCTAGAAATGTATACCAGACCCCCCCTCTCATAAACATTGGCCATTACTATATTCTTTTAGTATTAAAAAAAAAAAAAAAAAAAAAAAGCAAGCCTGACAGTTTTCCAGCCACCTAGCTGGCAGCAAGATAAGGAGTTTCATACCTTTAAATTGTGACTGGCTCAACTCCCATCCCAATTTTGTGATTTTAAAAAAACAAACAAACAAACAAAAAATCAATAGCAACTGGATAAGCCCAACATAGACTGCATAAAAAGAAACTGTGATGTCATTACTGCTGCTGGTAGACAGAAGCCAAGACCAAGCATTTGAATGACAGCATCTTGGTCCACAGTTTCAGCTAGCACCAAACAATAAGTGGATATGGACGAAAAGAGTTGTATCTTTTCGTTTCAGACTGGTGTCTTAGAGAAACACAGACAAGGTGGAAGACTTGCAAGGCTTGTGCTGCCTCTGTTTTGTCGCAAGGAAAATTAAGTCTAATTTATAAGCACTTTCCTTAACCACCCAAACCCTTTTGTGGAGGTTATTTGAATTTGTCAGAGAAAGACAGGATAAACAAGATCCATGCAAGGAAGATTTGGTTTTGAGAATTTGTACAAGCCCTTCCCCGCTTTGTCTTAACAGATTTACTGGAAAGTTATAAAAATGAAAAATGAAACCCAAAAAGACTTACCCACAGATTTCAGGAAGCTTCCACAAGCTTGTGATAGAACAAGGCTCTGACAGTACAGCACAACAGAAAGCCCTACTTGTCCCATCCACCCCAAACCCATTTCCAACTCAATGGCCTGCAACTGCAAGTTACAAGCTCGCAGTAAGTCTGCTGTGTCACAGCAGCTCTGCTCCTCCAGCATCCACCACCTTTTATCTAGTCGGTAGCCTCAGATATAGAGCTTCACTCAATATACAGCTAGGTTTAAGGATTTTACTTCCACAGGTATGTGCCATCCTGAAACAAGTACTATCTAAAGTAACATGTTCTTTGAGAGTTATTTCCAGATATAGCTTCTCTCAAATTCACTGTCCTTCCTCAGAAAGAAGCTAACTTGCCTTCTTTTCTGTGTCCTGTTATAAAAACCGTCTGTCAAGCAAGCACTTTAGTTCAAGATAATAGAAGTACAGTAAAGCAGGGATTCTATCCAACCCTCATCTGCAAATAGCTCTTCCAGGAAAAAAAAGAAAACAAAAAACCAAAACACACCATCCACCTGCTTGAAGATCAAATTGGTTCAAATGTTTAAGAGCTATAACTAGAAATAGCACTTTAAACTAGAAAAATATTTTTCCAGTTTAAACTGCAAAAAGAAATTTGGAAAGACCAAACAACTAGACATCTGGCCAGGAGTTTGGGGTTATTGCATAATTCAGCGTTTGCAAGTACCGCCATAAGAAGTGGCCAAGACCTCCCTCTGAATACCATTTAACAAGTGACATTTGCAACCCAGACATTACTTAACATTATAGTCTATTATTTTCTCTCTCTGCAGTTGCCTTAAAACAAATAGCTGGTTCAAGTGAGCAACAGCATGAGCAAAGAGCAAAAAAAAGAAAACAACATACAAACACTATTTTTCTGCAGAGCACACAGTGCAGTAGTCCATCACTGCTCACCAATTCCTATAGCTCAGGCTTTGAGACCTCAACTAAAATAACTGAAGGCTCACAATTATATCTACAGCATGAATTTTCATTGCTGAGAGAGGATAGGTTTTGCCACGACAAGTGTAAATGTTTCTGTATTCTAGCTGCCATGTTGGACTGATGAAGAGTTGCTCTGATCTACTCAACAACCTTCACTGGAGAACCCTAAATCCGAATATAATCTAATTGCACAGGGAAGTTACCATTCCCTACCAGCTGCATGCACTGATTCTGTATACTCACATTCTTGCATACAAGAATTTTAAAAAAGAAAAAAATTTAAAAGAAACACAGTAGTTCTGCAGAAACTTATTTCTGAGTAACAAGATGGCATGTGAACCAGTAGTGGAGTTCAGGAGCAAGACTCAGTCCTGACAGTTACCAATTCATTTGCCCCTTGCACCAGGCAAGGTTGAGGAGTTCAAGAAGCAAAGAACAGGAAAAGAGTTTTTAAATGTTTGGGCAATAGATTTGTACTGAGCAAAATATACTTGCTTCCACTGCAAGTACAACTCCCACAGACACAAAAATATGCTTTTTTTTTTTTTTTTTACCTCCTGTATTCAGCAGTGTATTTAACCTTGGAGCTGTCAAGCTCCGTCATGAATAATGAGCCATGACAACACTCCAAGTGATCCTTGGAGAACAGACCAATTTTTACTATATGCTACGCAAGGCAAAACACTGTTATCATATTCCCATGGTACTGTACCTGCTTTGAAAATATACAGTAATGTGGCCATCAAGAGGAGACCACAAGTAAATACAGAAAAAATAAGCTACTTCCTGATATTTCATCACCTAC
The DNA here is from genome assembly GCF_018139145.2 of Gymnogyps californianus. Taxonomy (NCBI): domain Eukaryota; kingdom Metazoa; phylum Chordata; class Aves; order Accipitriformes; family Cathartidae; genus Gymnogyps; species Gymnogyps californianus. The sequence continues at coordinate 45,839,299 of NC_059473.1, forward strand.
AAACACAGAACGAGCAATAAAATATGTAACATCCTAATGGTTCCTATTTAAAAATATACCAGGACTGAGAAGGAGATTTGTCTCACTGAATATGCATTTCACACAAACATTCCACAGCTGAGGAACATCTGCATTTGAAACAACCCATGGTGGCTACAGTATGAAGAGAGAGCACCCTGCAGGTCTCGCATCACCATGCTCCGTGACCTCTAGCAGATGAGCATGAACATGGGACAGGAGGGCAGCCTCTGCCCCAAGCAGCCCCCCGATGCTCTCAGAACAAACATACCCACCCCTCACCCATACCCGTGGCACTGCCAGAAAGTATAGGAAGAAACTGAGTTGCTTGAATGACTGATTGAAGCTTCTCTACACCAACACCCTAACCATGCCAAGGCAGGTCTCTAAGGCAGCACAGCACAGGTGAACAAGCAATGGCAAAAGCCATTTCTGCTGTGCACCTCCCAAGCTTGAGGGGAGGAGGAAGACAAATAGATTCATCTAAAGAAAGAAAAACTAGGAAGAAACAAGTTGAAGATTTAAACAGGCATTCACTTCTCTCCTAAACAACAATGGAGGTTTGTGGTTCCAAATATCCCTTAAAAAAAAAAAATCATCACCAGTTCAGAAAATAAATACTAATTCATTAAAATGAACCTGGAAAACATGCATGTTCTCTAACAGACCCAAGCATCAAGCACCTGTTCTGTGTTTCTGCAAAGCGAAAAACAAATATATCCTTATTCCTGACCTGTTTGCAACAAGGTATTTGTTCACAGCTTTGTAGTGGGAAAAACTTGCCTTTATTTCTGTGCCATTTCCTAGTCTCGTTGCCACAACCAAAAACACAGTGCATCACTTTCCCCTCTCTGTAGGGGCACCACTTTACTTACACTTCAGTTTCAAAAGTTACTATAAACTATGGGAGTTTTCAAAAAGCTCTGGAGAACAGGAAAGCAGCAATGTCAGACAGTAGACGCTCGCCTTTCCTTAGGTTGCTAAGTTTGCAGTGTCAGACATCAGAAACCAGTCCTGAGCACTCTGAGGAGTTTTAAGTGCTAACCCATCTCCTTCCCACTGAACTGCTGTTAAAAACCAAGCCCTCTCCTGCAAGACTGGATGGCTCTCAGAGAGCCAAAGTCAGAAAATCTCTTGAGTTCTTGTCTATGGTTGAAGCTGGAGAAGAGCCTCTACCACTGAAGCGATAACATAGTTACACACGTGTCGTGGTTTAACCCCAGCCGGCAGCTAAGCACCACGCAGCCGCTTGCTCACTGCCCCCCCCACCCCTGGGATGGGGGAGAGAATCAGGAAAAAAACTCGTGAGTTGAGATAAAGACAGTTTAATAGGACAGAAAGGAATGAAAAACAATGATAATGATAATAATAATAATATGACAATAGCAATACTAAAAGAATTAAACTATACAAAGTAAGTGGTGCACAATGCAATTGCTCACCACTCGTTGACCGATGCCCAGTTAGTTCCCGAGCCGCGATCCCCCCTCCCAGTTAACTCCCCCCAGTTTATATACTGGGCATGATGTCATATGGTATGGAATAGCTCTTTGGCCAATTTGGGTCAGCTGTCCTGATGGTGTCCCCTCCCAGCTTCTTGTGCCCCTCCAGCCTTCTTGCTGCCTGGGCACGAGAAGCTGAAAAATCCTTGACTTAGTATAAACACTACTTAGCAACAACTAAAAACATCGGTGTGTTATCAACATTCTTTTCCTACTAAATCCAAAACACAGCACTATACCAGCTACTAGGAAGAAAATTAACTCTGTCCTAGCCGAAACCAGGACAACACGATAATGTATTTATTGACAATTTTAGTTTTCCATTCGGGGGGGTATAGCCACCCATACCCCTCCTCCACCTGCTCTCCTTCCCCTCTACTCACCTCTTCCACATACAAGGCATTTCACAGCTACTCACATCATACTACATCTCCCCTTCCCCTGCAGCACTCCCAAATCAGCACGACCCATGCTATCACCACACACAGCATTACCACAATCTCCGGTTCAAAACAGTTCTGCTCTTAACAGAGGACTTACTCTATACTCAAAGTCCCCCAAATTACATGGACGGGAATTTTCTTTTTAGCATTATAGTTAAAATGTCCTCAGCCCTCCGCATACACCGTGTCAGTTTCTCCCACTCCCTCATAATGTATTTCCATTTATGCCCCACATCACAGCTCTGCACATTTAGCAACTCCATTCCCTGCTAGCAATATTTGGCAATAAGATCCCTTTAAAGAAGGCTAATTACAGATTTTACTTGAACAGAAATTGGTACTGGGCCAATCTGTAAGCTCTTTAATAAGCTTTCAAACTTCACTTCATGCCAGGCAAGACTTTGTTCTCCACCAGGAGCAGCGATATAGCTCTAAAAGCAAAGGTGGAAAGCTTGCCACTGCAAGAGGACGAGGGAAGGTCACCACTTCTTCTTGCAGCACTGCACCTTCTCCATGCGAGTCTTTCCCTGTAGATATGCTGCCCGTGTTTCACAAAAGCAAAACTAAGGAAGCCAGTTCAGATACCATGAAAATAATGAAAAGTGTCAAAAAAAAAAGCCCCGGCTGACAGTTGTACCAGAAGAGGAGCAGACCAGTATGACAAAAAGTGGGTCAAGGACTCAAAAACTAGGAATTGATAAAATTAAGGATGCATAGTCACGTGCATGCATGGAGCGTGGCATTTTCTGAGAACACTCGTGTGAAGATGGAGTTCCAGTTTTCAAAGGGATGGAGGAACCCCAGGCAAAGTCTCTCAAGCACCTCAGTATCTAGTCCCATATCAGGCCAAATGTTTTCTGCCTGTATATACCAGACTTAGCACAGAAAACAGCAATCCCACCTGTGGATGTTTCTCTCCACCATTGTACTGCTGCCACTTTTGCTCTCTGTAAGCTGTGCCCACAACACCTCATGAAATCACATTTCAGCTGGATCATTTTTCTGAGGGGAATTAACACAAGACTCTGCAAACCGCCCTCCGTGCTACCTGCCTCATAACTAGGGTGGAAACTGAAAAGGGTAATTGATAAAATGATGGTCAACAGAAAGATGGTCCTGTTTTGAAGATACAAGACTAGCACCCAGAAAAAATACACAAGAGCTTTCTGTGCAAGGTTAGACAATCATCATTTTCCACTATGGTCAACGACTACATGGCATCACATGCAGATGTCACACCTGATATACTAAAGTACTGCTGTTGGAGTGGCTGACTGCCCAGAGAGTCCCAGCTAGAACTCGTGGGAACCATGTGCACTGAGTACACAGCTGTCAGGAAGTCTCCAACTGGGAACTCAACCCACAGGCACTTAAAAAAAGAATAGTTATGAGTTTTACACATGTAAAGCATACACATCAATAGTGTCCATTTGACAGAGATTAAACCCATGAATATCTACAACATCCTCAGCTTTTAACATACCTAAAGGTTTTCCCCACTGGGAGATGCCACGCTAAAAGAATGACTTGTGACAGTAGCAGACTTTTCTCCTATATATAGGTGAGCTTTTAAGAGGCCAACAGAACCACTCTTGCAAAAGGGCTACACACCTACTCCCTAGACGCTATTAAAACACATTTTCATCGTCTTGGGGGACACCTTTGGGGGCAGGGAAACAGAGCCACGGTACAACTGCAAAGCTTCACACATTAATTCTGAAAGGCAAACCACAAGTCTGACCAATCCCCAACCCATAAAAGCCGAGAATAAAAGAGTGGCAGGAAAGGAACTATCTTTTTCTAGCCTTATTCTCTGAAGTACCCATGCAGATTTTACTGAAATGTTTGCAGGGCTTCCCAGCTGAAGATAGATCTAGCAGGAAGAACTTAATCTACAACCTCAAGACTATCAAAATACGAGTACCTGAACACAGACTACCATAACAGGAAACAATAAGAAACCTTGGATGTGTTAATAGATGCTCTCATTATTAACACGCACACGCGCTGAGCTTATCAGAATGACAAGGCATTTGAAAGGAAAAGCACTATTCAAATACAGATATTTGCCAGCAGCTGTATTACCACCATATTCTCTAGCTGGTTTTGATTCAACTCAGTGGACATCAAGTTAATCCCACAGGACAGTATCATTCACTTTTATAATAGCTACTGACCTCATTTCTGTGTTTGAGCCCTGCTGTAGTGTCATGACTAAACGTGGCAGGCAACAAATCGCACTCTGTCAGCAGCCAGTGCCTGTCCTTTCTCCTTTCAAAGCTTTCATTCATTTCTGCATTTTTTTTAAAGTCATGCTGCTTCAAAACAGCTGATCCAGATGGTGGATATTTGGATTTCAACCTTCCCACACGGTGATGTGGCTCAAGAAAATAAAAACTGTTGCTACCTGCTGCTGACCTACTTCTTTCTTTAATTTGTTTCCTGCCATATGACAGAATAAACAATACAGTTCACTGAACTAGTCTTCCAAACCTACCCACCGCTATGTAGCAAATATAAAATAAAATCAATAGAGGAAGGAGAGGGAAGGAAAAAAAAAAAAAAGCAGCATGATCCAGTGGGGGGTAGGGGGGAGCAATTCTCACCTCTATCATAGTCATCTTCCTCTATTGCTTTTTCCTGAAGCCTCTGAAGCCGTAAGATCAAGGATTTTACCTACGCAAAGAGAAAAAAGTTAATCATGAAGAAGTCGCATTTAAAAATACTTAGACTATTAATCTCTACATAATATAAATTTAATGAATTACTACATCACTAGAATAGTCCAATTTTGAGAGTTAAGCCCAGCATTTCTTAAGTGGACAGACCTATTTGGAAGTCAGCTGAACTGTAGCTACTTGAGCCAAGCATGGCTTTAGTCCAAACACATAGAGAGAATAACAAACTATTTCTTGAAAAGCAAAAGAGATCATGTGATCATAGGATATTTTTCACCCTTTGAATAAATCAAAGTAAGGATTATTAGAGGATTCTGTCAGCATATCTACTTCTGATCACATTGTACTCTGTGTTCTTGAGCCCATTCTAACAATTTTTTGCCTATATGAGTTTTGCACAGAACAAATTCAAAATTTCCATATGCAAACCACATTTTCTTCTGTAAGTAAAAAGAGAAATACAGTATGAACATTTTGGAACAGGTATACTCATGTTATGCCACAGAAAATTGTGTTCATATGCAGCCAATGAAGTTTCATTAAAATATAATTTAGGTTCATCTATATAACATTGACGTTTGCATTTTCAGAAATGTTCACGCTGCAAATGCTAGATGGGAAAAAAAAAGCAAAACACCAAGAATACCTGTACCACATACAGAGCGCCTTTTCACATCCAAAAAGAAACTCTTACCATAATAAAGTTTTATTTCAAAACTTACTGCCGCTCTTCGTTAACATGACAGGTCTGCACCAAAATTCTAAATTTACTAAAAATTTGTAAGGCTAGGTGCGCATTCAAAGGCAATTACAAGTTTTTACTGTTAGAAGAATTTGCTTAGAAGGTAGACAGTCCTCTCCTCATTGCCATGCCAGCCACAGCCTAACATGGCTACAGTTACAAGACTGAAAAGTGTTTTCTTCTTATTAAATTTATACATGATCTGTACCAAACAAGCCATTATTAGCACTGGAAAAGGTAAGTCTGGAAAAAGCAGCAGAATATATTCTCATAGCCCAAAGCCTGAAAGTGCTTGGGAAAGCATTTTCCAACACAAGAAAATCCATACTTTAGACATTTTGCATTTACAAAAGATTTCACTGCTCCCTGAAACCCTTTCATATTTAAATCCCTACATTTAAACTCTAAATTGCATAGAGAAAAATAGGTATAGCCAGTCAACAACTTAGTAGAAATACTCAGTTATGGTGACTACACAAACAACACACAAATTAGGCAAGACATTTAAATTAATGGTATCCCTTGTAAATATGGTATGTGAAAGTGGACTAGTCAGAAAAGAACTATAAAAAATAAAGCCAGAAAATAATCAAAAAATGCTTGATTAATAATAGGCTATAGGATGCCCCAGGGGAAAAAGAAAAAACAAACAAAAAACAACAGTGTATATACTCCCTTTTCCTCAAGGCTTTTTTTATTTTTTTTTTTCCCCACATCCTGAAACTCCAATCTTTTTTCTCTGAGGCTGGTGAGGAATGTGTAACATATTGAAGGGAGGAGCTCTGAATTCTCACCATAAATTATTTTCTGTATTTTATGTCATACTTTTGATAGAGTTTTAAAGAAGCCTGCAGTAGGAATGATTCAAATGACACTTTTTTCATATATATGATGTATAACAACCATCTATACTGAGAGTACAGCTTTGCTGCTGTTTGCAGCATTTATTCCATCATGCACTCACAGTGGCAGGTCATTTAAAGTCTGGTTGGGTACCACAGCCCAGGCATGCCCACGGCAAACTGACTGATGCTGTCACAGTAAAGTGCTTTCTATTTGCAGGCTGGTAAGACGTTTGGAGCTCAACTAATCAAAGAGCTGCTTCAGCGTGGCATGTCCTATATCTGTTCCATGTGACGATGACCACTTTTTTTTTTTTTAATAAGTACAGAAAAAGCACAATTTTAGCAACTTTGGTATTTGTCTCCTTTTCTTGACTACAGTTGCTTTTGTTCCTTTCTGAAAAGTTTGAGACTTGCTCATTATCATTACAATAGGAAGGTGCTTCAAATTAAACATACATGACTGGCCAACCAAGGGCAAAGACATCTGAGGGCACAAATCCCCAATTCTCCAATTCAATGAATTAATGAATACAGAAAGTAAAGATAGCAATGTTTCTTTTGTGCCTATCAAATAAGCATACTGAAAAGAGACAAAAATAATTTCCTATTTTGATTATGTTATTACTCCCAGATTTGCAGCAAATTAATTTCCCAAACCATCCCAGACTACAGGCACATTGTCATTCCAGGCACGAAGCCAAAGAAATTGCTCCTTGTCAATGTGTGTGAAGTCTGTAAATAAGAGAACCTAGTTTGAGTCCTACACGCATCCTCTATGAAAAGTAAGGATTAGAGAGCATAAGCCCAGGTCAGATGTTACGGAGAGTAAAGTAAGAATAAAAGTTTCTCAACCTTCTGTCTTACCCAGACAGCAGGGTTGTGCAAAGTCTCCCCAGAGCAGATTGTTTCATCAGGCCTAAAGACAATACAGTGCATCTCAGCAGATATGTCTGCGCTGAGAAGTCACAAGAACCTGGGTTTCTGAAAGGCATCCCAGAAACTCAGGGCACTAGTGAGACACTAAAAAAAAAATAAAACCACAACAACAACAAAAAAAACCAAACCCCAAACCACCACCAACAAAAAAAAGCACACCCACACAACACATCACACTAGAAAAACCCCACCACTCACTCAGTGCACCTTGAACAAATTTGTGAAATTCATCATGTCCACTTTAATCTCTGGATTACTGCTTCCTGCATGCACAATAAAGCCAATATTTGGCTCCTTACTGCAGGTAAGCTCAGAATGGTTTCCCTCCAATGACCACCCCGCCATCCCAAAAACTGTGTAACAAAACATGACTGATCCTTCTTAAAAAGTTTCCCCACCCCTCTCCCACAAAGAACACAGTGAATGAGACTGCCTGCATATGTGGTAGGTATACACGTGGGTACACACATCTGCAAAAATGAAAGAGTCCTGACTCAACAGCCCAGTACTCCTCTGGGGTGGAAGGGGGGGGGGGGGGCAGGTTCAATTCCCAGCTGGAGTTAGAGCAGGGACTTGACCTCCATTTTTCTTCGTGCAGGGAGGGTACCCACCTATTAGATTACAGGCTACTCTCATACAGGTGCCTCACTCCAAGAAATCTTTGGCTAAACTTACACATTTCCTATTAAAAAGTTGAGAGTTTTTAAATCACGGTGCTTCAGGAAAAGAGTTCTTACCACCCCCAAATTTTGTACTATATATACTCCAAACTGCAGACAAAACAGCCACCTGTGAAAGAAAATGGTATTTGTTGAATTCAGAACCTAATGTGTGACATCCTAGAAATGAGAGGATCACAGTTTCAGTAGAATATAGGCATAGGGTACTGCAACATCACTTTTTTTAAAGAACCAAAAAGAAAATGAAACCAGTTCTCTCACTTTATCACACAGAGTGCTACTGTAAACCTCTATGAACAAATGCCACAAAAACCATTAATATCCCAACTCCTACATCAATTTGGACTTTGGCACTATAAATGCAAATGTTTCGAGGGCCAGGGGGAGGAATCGAAGACAAAGTGAGGGTACTAACCTTCAACGTACTGCGGTTGCCAAGCAGGCAGTCCTGTAGCACTGGTTCATATTTTTTCATCAAAGTATCCCAGTTATGGTCACTAACAGTAAAGCTACTTTCATAGCCTGAGGTGACAGAAGAGCCAGCAGATGCTGCATCCGAGGAATCTGTAGAATATGAAAATGTTGCATCTGTATCCGAGAGAGAAACAGTCTCACAGTCCTGTAGTTTATCACTTGCTGTGGTCTCTTTTTCATACTCCAAATCCTCACTGGGCCTGGAGAAGCAATGTAAAGCTCCCAAGTGCTCACAAGTTCGGGCCATCTCTTCTGGCTTCTGCAGATTTCCTGTGGTGCCAGGATGCAGAACATACTCAGCTTCCTCAACGGTTGACTTGCCTTCAGCATTGCTTACTCCAGAGGCCGCATTCAGGGAGAGCTGTATGAAGCTGAAACTTGAACTAAAGCTATCGTGTGCACCAACAGAATGAGAAACAACATCTCTGTTTTGATATTCACAGTTGTTATTCACTTCTGTCTGATCCAAAGCATACATGTTTGGGGGCTTACTCACTTTAGCACTGTGGCTTTTCTGCCGTGTACAGCATACAGCAGAAAAATCTCCTTTGCTTGTTGCTGCAGCAGAGTAAACCGCTATCACTGTGTTTTCTGATCGTGGATTCTTGCAACATGAAACATTTTTGCAGCATCCTGGCATATTTCCAGTAGCAGCCAACATTGTTACCCCATTAGCAGGAACTACGGCACTACTCGCTGCACTACAGCATAAGAATTCAAAGTTATTTTGGCATTGTCTGCATAGAGAGCAGTTCTCAAAGTCTCCACAATGCTGCCTGCCATTTTTGAGCTCTTCTGGGCTGAATGGTTTGCAGGCACCCAGGGACTGAAACTCTATCTGTCGCTGAGCTTCTGGCCTCATGTATCCAGGTCTTTTTGCCAGTTTCTTTTTACGAAGAGAGCCTCCAGGCATTAAGTGCTCCTGACCATCTGGGGGAAGGAAAAAAAAGTCATTGAAGTATTTCTGCATTTTTCTAGGCTTAACATATTGTAGCATCTGAAAATAATTGTTTCAGGAATCTCAAACAGCGCACCACTTTCCATTTCAACAAAACAAAGACACTGACCATGCTGCAGATAGAGGAGAAAAGGTGCTGCCGGAGAACACTGTGTGTATTCATTCACTTTCTAAAGAGTTTGCACCTGCTTTTAAGTGAACTCACTAACATAATCACATCCATCAGGACACAAACCTGGGAATGATGAACCACATCATCTTCCTTATTCATAGCACCACTCTGTGCTTTTTCATTCTCAATTTGCTTAGCAGCATGCTAAAGCACAGACCTTGTTTAAGTCTCTCTGATCCAGGATGATTTTCAGACTTACAAGCACATCAAGGACAGGACTGAATCTGCATCAAAAAGATGAAAACCATACTCACAAAGAAATTTTGTGCATGATCTGTTGTTGCTCATGTCCAGTTTCTTGTGTTCATATCCATGTTTTATTAGTATGAGTAAGTGATTCAGATTCTGCTTCCAGAACAGATGCGACTCTGTAACACTCTGTGGCTGCAGATGTCAGTCTAATGAGACATTTTATAAGTTGTCATTTAGATTTACTGTACTACCTATTGTCCAAAATGTAAAGTTAAAGTTTTGCATGCAGGACCATCAGTCCTAGAAAACTAACGCCACCATATGCTTGGTAGCATTACTGCAGTATTAATATCATTAGGAAAGGGGCTCTGCTCAATAGCTCAATTTCCCCATGTATACCTTACTTATACAGATGAAAAGATAAATTTGCTGTTTGCAGAGCAGAATAAAAAGAACCAAGATAAAAAACACAACGAACATTAGAAGTGGGAGATCAGAACATGGTATCTTGTCTTTGTTTTCTGTACATTTTATAAAAAAAAAAATATGGGTGAAAGATTACGTGGTGACTACTTTCAGTTTCTTATGGACTTACTGCCAGTCAAAAGGTATTCCACACACAATCAATGGGAATACAAGCTCTGCACCATCATCCATTTTGTAACACAAAAAAATATTGACTGGACCTATTTGCCAGAATGACCCTTCAAAGGGATCTCATGAGTAGCTAAATTATGCCCTCGTGTCGCAGTTTAACCCAGCAGGCAACTAAGCACCACACAGCCACTCGCTCACTCCCCCCGCAGTGGGCTAGGGAAGAGAATCAGAAGGGTAAAAGTGAGAAAACTTGTGGGTTGACATAAAGACAGTTTAATAGGTAAAGCAAAAGCCATGCACGCAAGCAAAGCAAAATAAGGAATCCATTCACCACTTCCCATCGGCAGGCAGGTGTTCAGCCATCTCCAGGAAAGCAGGGCTCCATCACACATAACAGTTACTTGGGAAGACAAACGCCATCACTCTGAACATCCCCCCTTCCTTCTTCTTCCCCCAGCTTTGTATGCTGAGCATGACATCATATGGTATGGAATATCCCTTTGGTCATTTGGGGTCAGCTGTCCCAGCTGTGTCCCCTCCCAACTTCTTGTGCACCCTCAGCCTACTCGCTGGCAGGGCAGTGATGAGCAGCAAAGGCCTTGACTCTGTGTAAGCACTGCTCAGCAATAACGAAAACATCTCTGTATATCAACACTGTTTTCAGCACAAATCCAAAACACAGTCCCATACTAGCTACCATGAAGAAAATTAACTCCATCCCAGCCAAAACCAGCACACCTTGATTAGCTGCCCTCAACTCACTGAAACAGAATCAATTGCCAGAATCTCAGGTGCTAGAAATATTCTCATGACCCACACAGAGCTCTTCCAAGAACTCAAGTTTCAGATTTTCTTTTTCTTTACATGCAATATATTTAATATTCATCTCTAATCACAATCCTTTGTCAATTTTTACATTGATAGATGTGCACATAATCTAAACTCCTCAGCAACTCCTAACACAGGTCTTGTACACACCTCACTACAATGACATCCTATACAAAAATTTAAGAATTAGACCTGAAACTTCCCAGGACACTTTTCCCAACATTCACTACACTCTCTCCAAATAACCTTCGACAAAAGCAATTTATACATTTTCCACATACTACAATAGTGGCACATCTCACCATGGGACTGCAGTTAAGCTTCTATATTCTGCTTCCTATCACCATAAATTAGAATACCCCAGCCGTCTCTTACATTCTCTTTTGTCAGAGGAAAAAGCATCACAGAAATCAGAAATAAAAAAGGTCACGGAGTCCATCAGCCTGTCTACTATAAAGAGACAGTGAAATGCTGTACTGGGAGTAATTTAATAGAAGTCTTAACAAATAGGAACGACTCCTGGAGTAAGGGAACAAAAAGTGAACAAAATATTCTTTAGAATTTAATTCTTTTATAGTTTATATACAAAATAACCGCCTAAATTTGCCTTCAGCAGAAGAAATCAGTCACGCAGGAAAAAGTCATTCTAAAACTAGATATACTTTATCACCATTTACAAAGGCTAGTCACAGGCCTCATCTGTAAAAATGGAAAAGGTTCTTTGGTTTAATTAAAATCAGTTTAAAATTGATCCCACTAAATGACTATGAATTTCTAAAGCAGACAGATAATTACAGCTCTTCAAACACCAAATTTAAACTTAGCTAATATAAGTAAGGTTTAAATTGACCAAAGTGTTAGGTATTTGCACTAAGTGAACCAGATGCAATTCTAAAAGTTATTGGAGCCAAAGTGGTACAATTCCAGTATCCTGAACTAGTCCATACAAAACCCACGCATCTCTGCACTCCTCCCAACGTTTGCAGGTAACCCTCTAGACAGGTTTACCATTCAGCTCCTTTACAGACTCCAGCTCTGCCTCCTGGCAAGTCCAGCAGCACAAGTCCCTCACCTGGCTACCAGAGAGGCACCACTGCCTGAATTATACTCAAGATTACAGTCCGAGCCATGATCCATTCAGAGGATGCTACTAGGAGAAGGCTGCAGGTCCTTAGCCGCAATGTTGCTGCACCTGAATGCAAGGCAGAGAAGGAGTGGACGGACACAGAGCCAGGACCAGCACCTCAACACGAACACCCACGCCTTCCCCAGAGGATAAGGGAGAGAGGAGGCGGCCACAGCCTGATCACTGCCTCCAGCTAGAGAGCAGTCACAGTGCCCTCGGCCAGCACAAAATCCAGCCAGGATGTTACTAAAGCTTTGGGTATACTGTTTGTGCGCTGTTTACCCTTCTGCATGTCCCTTTCCTGAAGATTAGAATAATTCCAGTTGCTTATCATCGCGTATATGAAATTTAGTTTCAAAGACTTTGTTTTTCTGCATAGCCTTCCAACCACAGCTTGCTTTGTCTGCACATCAGATACAAAAACTACACAGAACCAATTCAGCTAGCTTGTTAAAAAAAGACAGGCCTCAAATTTTTCTTACAATTCCCTCAGTTTCAAGCACATCAAATAACTGATGGCAATTAACTACAAGACTATCAAAACAGGACCTTGGAACACTGTGAAACAACTCATGGTAATTAAAAAAACCCTATATTATAAAGTGTCATGTATTGTATGAGACATGCACTTAGAAAAAGAGAAAAGTCACAAATGGAAGAAGGGCCCTTTCAATTGTAATAGTACAAATCAACTTTTAAAAAATACTTTACAATCCTAGAAGATGATGCAACGTATATTCTAATGTCAGATTATGTGCAAATTGCTTCAAATCCAAATTATGAAAGCCCAGAAGTAACTTAATTATAACAGCTCTTTCACCATAACAATCTTTCCTGATGACTAACATTTCATAAAAACTAACAGCTCGGAGCCAGAGCACGGGGCAGGGGGGAAGAGTCTATTGCTGTAAAGCAAGGCATGACCATAAATGCTGTTCACATCTTAGCTGCACCAGTAAGATGGAAGAGGGAGAGGCGAAGCCAAAGAGCATTTCCCATTGATGGAAAGAGCACATGCTCTTGTACCCAGCCTGATGCTAAAGGACAGCAGAACAGTCATCTAATTTATTTTAGATAATCAGGGTTTGTTTTCAGCCACAAAAGTGGCAGTTCAGTTTTTTGATCAAATGGTCTAGTTGCATCTGTGGACAACCAGGTGTAACTACCTTACATTTTTGTAAAATCCACTAGGATTTTATAGATCAGTACAGAAACTCTGAAGCGATTACCTCCTCACCCCTGCTTTAAACACATAATGCAGAATGCTTGCAAGCTCATTAAGTTCTCCCTGAAGGTAACTGAGAAATTATACATGCAGTTGTAAAGAGAGCTCGACTATCTGAATACACCTATATTACACACAGTTGATTTTTTAGAATAACAAATTCAGAGCATTTGTGGGTGGTAACTGTGGTGTGGAAGAAAAGATACTTGGTCGTATTCAAAGCCACCTATCAAAGCACTGCTCCAAGCAATTTCTGTAGTGCTGCTTCTGTTAAGGAAGCCTTAAACACCTGCATTAAACTGTACGCAAACAAAGTAAGATGAAAATATTTATTATTTACAAACATAGAGACACACAAATGTTTAAGCTACCAGTAACAGAAACAAACCATTCTCAGGGATCAATGAATCTGACATGACAATAACCATTACTGTTCAGCTCCTATGTCATGAAAATATGTAAAATGTTGCAGGTTCCTAGTCAGTTATATTTTGACTCATTTGCTGAATTTCAAAGATACTACTAAACATTCAAAATAAGATGGCACTGATCTCAACGCAGCCTATGTTAAAACAAACTAGCACTGTCTCTTTACACAACTAACCTTTCAAAAGAAAGTTACTTTTCAACAAAGATTTTTATAACTCTTAAAATGCAAAGGTCTCATTTAGCTTTTTCATCTTACTTACTGAATGTTAACTATACTTTGATTTGTCTAGCATTTTATAAAGCGTATCTATAGAAGACAAGCAATGACCAAGCTACATTATATTTGATACCATTTACAAATTTACTCACCAAGGGTTCCCGTGATTTCTAAGGTCACTGGCTAGGTTCAGTTATTCAACTGTTAAATTTCCAAGACATCGCACATAAAATGTTCTCTGAAGTCATTAAATGCATGTTAGTTTCTACTCTTCATTAAAAAACACTTCAGAGTTGTGCATTTTAGAAGTCAGAGTGGTCTTCCTTAGCCAGCGTTTAAATAATTGTATTTTTATTGACACACTCCCATAATGTGCATGTCATTGAGTTGTTACATTTGAGCCACTTACCTCCTTAATGCAACAACTCATTTTAAGCCATTTGATGAAATTGCAGCATCTCTCTCTACAGTAAGAATCACATTAGCTGATACTAGTTTCAATGTGCCCATCAACTTCTTTTCCTCTCAAGAAAAAAAAAAAAAGTCTTTTAAACCTGGTTTTGCCTTAACACTAAGAAAGAAAGAAAATATCTACTAAAAAGTAAGCTGGTAAATATCAAGCACTTCCAACGTCAGTAACAATCACCTATTTAGTCAGAGGGAATAAGAGAAGCACCCCTTTCCTTAATTACATATTATAATTGTGCTCAATACTACTAACACTTTAAAACACATCTGCGTCCATCAGTATTCAGCAGTGCATTGACTATGCACAAAAGCAGGCTTTTTTCTCAAGCAAGTGCCTTGCTGAATCAGGGCCTAAGCGCCTTGATGTGACAGAAAGAACAGAAACATGCCTTTCTGATCTTTTCAAATTTAAAAATATAATAAGTATCCAGCTTGCGAAAGCATGCAGTTGCACTGTGAAGGCCTATTCGATAACTAATCAACGCTCTATGGCTGGCAACCTGAGACCGAAGGCTTGGCTATTATAGAAAATTGCATTCCTCCAAGCTGAATGAAAATTAACACCACCCAACTTCTCCACTGTGGCGTTACAAGGAAACTCATTTTGTTGGCCAGAAAAGCAAGTGGCCAAATTCACTCTAGAACAGCCAGGTGACTCCGTGCTGTCTCAATAAAGCAGGACCACTTAGATAGCATGATACTGTCAAAAAAATGACATTTCTGCTCTTTTCATATTTGTTTTCATGCAGTCAGAGAAGCTCCAAGCAAAAAAAAAAGCAAGGGAAGCCCAAGATCTTTGAGATAAACTTCAGCGTAATCCTGTTACAGACACTTCTCACACATCTCGCTCTCCGGCTGTTACTACATCTCACATTCAAAATTCATCTCTGGTTGACGAGCCTCAACCCAATCAGTCTCCAAACCTCCTTATACAGCTCACTCATGTATTTCACCCAACTCACTGCTATCAGCCTAGGCTAGCTGGAACTGCCAAACTCACATAATCAACTGCCTAACATAACAGTTACCTTTTCAGGCTCCCCAGTCATCACTTACCCTACACCCAGCTGTGCAATCCATCCCGTGGACCACCTGATGGACAATAAAACACCCTGGGGGAGAACACAAGCAGGTCCAGGAAAACAAGCCAGTACCAGTACTGGGCGCCTTCAGCACAGTCAGTAACAGAAGAAACTTAACTTCCCCACAAATGTCCAGCCCAATTTGTTTTAAACCTGTGAGTATAATTCTTTTTAACTTATAGTTAAATAACTGAGAAAAATTTATCCACTTTCCAAAGAGGCAGGAGGACATACAAGTTGCAAGCCTACAGAGAACACTCACAATAGAGAACCAATGCTTATTTCAGGAGTTTGGGGTTCTTTTAAGGTTTGTTGTTTTTCTTCCTGCGGAAAAAAAACTTTTGTTCCCAGTTTTGGTGCAGAAGTCTGTAGAGGCAGTCCATGCAAATGTCTAAAGGGGAGAGAAGGCTCTGGTTCTTTCAGGCAAGATCTGAAAACAGCTTTAAATATTACACAGAAATAGGACAGCGAGGATTTTGCATAGAAACTGTGAAGTTTGGTTAGATCCTAAATTAATTTGCAAACAACACTTAATGGGTTTGCAGTCATATCCCATTAAAGTATTTTACCAAACATGCATGTAACTATGAAATTAGTACACAGCAGTCCTTTTCAAGAATGGTCTATTTAACACACCACACTTCTCTTTCATCACTCTGTCTACGGAGTGACAGTGTGGATTCCCACTACTTCTGCTCAGTCAGATCATCTACAGCAAGACTCTAATATAAAACTCATCGGGGGGAGGGAGGAATTAAAAAAAAAAAAAAAGGGGTGAAGTGTGAGAGCACATTGACAGCAGTCAATTTCTAATTCAAGCACAGTTTGAGTGCTCCAGCTTGGAGATTTGAATTTTTAATTTCACCAAGAGAGTGGGTTCCAAATTAAGCATCTGATGCACAGTCAGTCTGAAACCAGAATCGAGTTTACTGAAATAGAAAGTAATTTTCTCTTAACAGCTCAGTAGTGATCACATATAATGAAAATAAAACAATGTGGCAGTTCCTATATTGCCAAGGGTGAGGAGTCAGAATGCTTTTAGCTTTACAATTTAATATCAAAGTCCCAGGACAAATGCTCCTCCTTTGCCTGCCGAAGGAAGTTTACCTTACAGCCCCAGTCAGGCTGTCAGGACGCGATGTCAACGCTGTCTAGACAACAATGGAGACAGAATGGAGCTCCAGACATCAGGAAAGCTGAGAAATAACTTCCCACAGAAAGCACAGCACCTCAGGATGCAGCTTAAATACAAGATACTGCAAAAGCCAGGCATGTACACAAACTGCAGTTACAGCAATGCATGGGACACAGAGCTCACCTGTGGCAAGGAGGCAGGCAAATGAGCAGCACTGGTCCCTCACCCTGCTCCCCCAAAAATCTCAGGGCTTTGCATGAACCCCTGCAACTCTTTATGCTCCCACAAAATTTCTGTACTCGGGTATCCTCTGCTCTTTCCAGCAGCGATTGTGTGGATTGTGCTTTTGCTGGCTGACGATAAATTGCCACTCCAAGTGACGAGACGAAGATCCTCAGCTGAACCCACAAGGCACAGACTGCAGCACTACTGTCCTATCCTCACCGGCTACACAGACAACTTCAGTTAATGCAAGTCCTTGCTAAAGGCCAACAGATTACTCAGCATCATCAGTCTGTAGATGTTATAGCCTGTGAGGGGTCAACCTTTGCACTCCAGCAAGCCAAGTGCAATTCCCTTGGAGACCTACACTGGTAAGCAGGAAAGATGCACATGATATCCCTTTTGAGATCTTTGGTGAGAATATGGCTCAACCTTTACAACCCTTACCCAAGGCTGTAGGACAGACAAAACAGAAGTTGGAAGTTTGTTTTATTGGGCCTGAGAACACAAAAGTGAAGACATCTGCTATATCCTTTTCCTGTAGCATAGAGGAGAAAAGTAGATGGTTCAGGTGAAATTCTGAGATTATCTTATGAACAAGCTGTAGAGGAAGTACTATAGCAGATATCGCTGAAACTGCAGCAGAATACTAACCATGGGCAAGAACACCTCTCTTCTAGCAGAAATCACAGCTCCTTCTAAATAAGGTGGGACAGAAGTCACTCCGCCTAGAGCAAGTTAGATATCTAAGAAAAAAAAAACACCACAACAACAACAAAAAATTAACATTCCAGGAAAGAATATAGTTTCTGTCTATAAGGTAACTGCATTGAACTACAGAATTTAGCAGATGTGCCAGCACAGAGTGACAATGGCAATCAATACAGAGGATGAGAAGACCTCAAGAAAGGGCTGGAGAGCACTCAAAGAAGGCACCCACCAGTGCTAGACAGCTAGCAGTCCATACCTCCCAGAAAACAGCCCTGGCATCAGAGACCAAACTTGGTATTTCCTACCCACGTCATCAGGTATTGCAGGAACACTGCCTCCGTAACCAGACTCCCAGAGTGACAACTCACACAAGATCTGAGCGACTGCCTACTCAGCTCCAGGCAGGAGCCAAGAGTTACCCCATGCGCCTCACACCATGACTGGAGACTAAAGACTCAACAGGACCAAAGCCCTGTCTTCACACATATTCAAAAGTCATGCCCACTAGAGGCAGACAAAGATCAGGGGATACAGTCAAGCAGCAGCCAGACCCCAGGCTGAGGGAGGACATCATCAACACCGACAGATCTACCTTGATTGTCATTCACTCATTTTTGTCTCCATCCCAACTCTGCCGATACCAACACTGCACATGCTTTCCACCACTCCCATCAAACCCTGCCTTCTTTTCCACCAACTTCCATAGCATTTCTCTTCTTGGTCCCCAATTAGTTGTCACAAACCAATTGCTCATTTCTCTTCAAGTAAGTGAAATAGACAGATGAACCAGAAATCTTTCCAGTCACTGCTCTGGACCTTTGAACTCTGCATGGGTCACACTTAATGCTATACAGTCCAGAGTGATAACCACCCACAAAGTTCCCAATGTTCAAAGCCACACAGAGATACTCTCTTCCCCAATACCACCTCTTTGGTCCTTTTCGGTTTATCTTTTTTGTCACGACCCCAACATGCACAAGCCTCCCCCAGCCCCCTAACAGCGTTCCCCTCACAACAACAAACCAACACATCTCAACTTACCTCCAAAAATCCTCCTCACATGAGCTCCAGACCGTCCGGCTCCTCAGTCCCCTCAGACCACCCCATCCCTTCCCAGGTGGAGAGCCTTCCTGCTTCACACTCCCCATCAGCAGGGCTCAGAAGTTTCTAGGCTTCTCCAGGTGTATTTAAGAGGAGCCCAACCCCACTTCAGCTGGGTCCACTGATTTCATTGCTTGCCTCCAGGTGCTCAGCCTTTTGCCTACCAGGACTTCAGCCAGTTCTCAGGGTTCCTGTTACTTCTTTCACAGCACACACACAGTTTGTATGAGCATCTAAACCAAACCCCACTCTAAAGGCACACTGGCTCCATTCATCCCCTTTGAGATCATCTCAGTGAAAACACTCTTGTAAGAGCTTCTTTCCCGTGACTGTAAATCACTGCTATTCACGTCTAGGAAATCAAGACAATTACCTGCCACAATTTACTCTGACAGTCTCCCTGGGCTAACATGTATTAGCTAATAATACAGGTTACACTTATTAACATATGCCTATGATGCTCAACAAAAGCACAGATTTTTGCCAGAGGTTTTTTTAACTTATTTCTGTCATATGCTATTTGTAATTCACTTAAGTATTCCTACCTAAGTACAAGGCCACAGGATCTGTCACCTTTTGTTGAACCTCACCTGTCTGCTTTTATTACCCAAGTAAATTAAAGCACAGTATTAATCTTCAAAGAAATTGTACTGTTTACATGACACAGCTTGCAGATGCTTCTTGGGTACCAAGGACTCTGTGTGATACTGTAATGAAACAAAGTCTTAAGCAAAATACTTCAAGTTAAAAAAAAAAAAGAGAAGTAAACTCAAAAATCAGACTGACCTTTCAAAAATATTCTCTATATTAAAAGAAGATTGTCTTGAATAAGCCAATGAAGCAGTTTTTCAGGTCAACATATTCTGGATTCAGCTTAGCATTTTAAATGGATAAAAAAGGTGCAGATTGTACCATATGGTGTTAAACACGCACACCTGAAAAGATCTGCTTCGGTAACAAAAAGCTTGGCAGAGGAAAACTTTGAGTGTCATTCAAATTGTTTTCCAGAATAAATATAGATCATTAACTCATTATTTTCAATACTTTTTTAATACTTTTTTTTTTAATTTACTACTTGCTTTAGGAAACCTGAATTCAGAACCCAGGATTAGCAGGGTCCTGTGCAAGGCAGCTTGCATTTGCCTATCCCTTTCAGTTGTATGGGACAGGCCCCTGGGCAGTACTAGTGTAGTAGCAGCAGGGGATTTCGTCCCCTGCTTCTTTCAGGTTTACACACAGTACTCCTGACAAGTATTATTATTAAAAAGTAGCAGACAGAACTGCTGTAGCTTCCTTTCAAGGAAAGCAATGCATTTTCAGAGACATTTGATCTCATCAGTCCAGAGGTACAGCAGTAACCTGATGCATTAGTTTGTGGTTAAAGCAGACCACATGAGAAGCTACACAACTATCCAAGTCGCAAAGCACGCCCAAGACAGAACTAAGGACTTACACAGGACTCCTGAAAGAAAGCTAGGAAAAAAAAAAAAGCATTTTCACTGTAAGAATATACACCTAAGGCTTTGTACCTTTAGAACTCCTGTCTTCACTGAAAAGACTGGAGATTTCAAAAGCAGCATTTAGATAGAATTTTATCTTAATATTCTCAAAACTATCAAACCTTGGAGTCACTGGTCCCCCCGAGGCAGATCCTGCAATAATGCTATTCCATGTGGGATTCTGTACAGTGAAGTTTCATTGGAAACTTCAGGTTTAACTTACATTTTCACCAGAAATTTGAAGCAAATACAAACATCATATTTAGATGACTCCTTAATTTATCTATAATATGACTTGTGCCTGCCTAAGTTTTTGTACTCCAAATCTAAACAAGTCTATACTAATCCACAGATCTGATACAGGAAAGTATAGTTATAAAATATCTGTGTCAAGTAAGTCCACTAGGATAGTCCATAGACAGAAGGAGTTCTTTAATTCCCGAGTGAAACAGTGCTACCATTAAGCTGGAAGCCCTTTAAATCCTCTCCTGACTAGGGGGAAAGGAAAACTCACAGTATTTTGAAGGTACTTGCAAAAGTTTCACAACCTAAAAAGCATTCTCTCCCTCCAACCCCCAGTGAGCAGGAACATCTTTCATGAATAGCGTTAAAAAACAAAGAGGTACCAATAAAACTGTGGGAGATACTGAGAAGACACATGGATTTTCATTTCTGTACAATAAAAGTGTCATAGTGCTTTACTGAACAAAAACATATGAAATGTCTTAAACTTAAATTACCTTAAAGTCTGAGTCATAAGCAAGGACTTCTGTACCAGAGAAAGCCATGAAGGCAGAACTCAGGACATCTCTAAGGTTAGAATGCCCTCTTTGGGTATAAAGACATGTTTGCAGCAACAGTAAATTTCAGCAAATACAGTGCTATTTTATGCTATAGGAAGGAAAGTAAATCAAAGAATGCCAAGCTGCTACTCTAAAATTTTTAAAGATGTTATAAATGGCATCTGATTACCCTCTACTAGCAACAACCCTCCTAAGATGCTACATACCAATAGTGAGGATAGCAGCAATCCATACACAGCAGCGCACAGGGGTAGGACAAGAAAGAGACGGGCATAACTTAAAACAAGAGAGGTTCAGGCTGGATACAAACAAAAACTTTTTCACCCTGAGGGCAGCCAAGCAGTGGAGCAGGCTGAGCAACCTGGTACAACCTCAGAGTCAGCCCTGCTTTGAGCAGGGAGTTGGACCAGAGACCTTCTGAGGTGCCCTCCAAACTGAACTATCCTATCATACCTCTAAGCTTTAAATGCATGTCTCAGGATTTGCAGTATTCCACTAGTTATCTATACACACAACAAAAGTTCAAGAGTTTCATATGTGAAGATGCATCCAACTTTGCAAGAAAGCAATTTATCTGATTTAACTCCACAAAGGAGTCACAAGGAAGTTAGTAAACAATAGTTTCATCACATCCTGGAAGCTGGAAACAGCTGACTGTTATATATGAAGAAAATTAAGAACAAAGTTCAGTACTTGAAATAAATAGATTCTCAACCAGCATTTAAGCATACACACACACACAGAGAAATCACAAGCTTCAATGATGGTCAGTGCCTTAAGCAAGACAGACACAGTAAGGCATAATAACAGCAACTCCTGTTGTTCCACAGCAGCAGACCTTTAGTAGTTAGCTGGTGATTAAATGATGCTCATGAGCATCACTTAAATGTCACTTTGATCTACTGCAGTTATTTCACAAAATGTTTATTACTGAGGCTTTTTTATTGGCTGCACAAACATTGGAGAGCATTTTTCTCATGGTATTATTCAGTTTGCTATATTAAAAATTATTTTGATACCTTTTCCTAGGCTGCTTGCCAATTGGAGGACAAGACGGAGCCATCTGTGAGACTATAACTGTCTGAAGACACTTGCCTTTCAAAAACATAATCCCTTAAATGGTGCCAAGGGCATTACACACACACACACACACACACACACACACAAAAATCTAACATCATCTCTGAACAGCTGCAACAAAACCTGCCTCTCACACAAATTTCCTGGCAAAGGAAGGAGGAAGACCACCTCTGCGCAGGGAATACTGCGTCTACCCTATCCAGTCCATGAAGTCTAATTACAACACGGGCATGGAAAAAGGCAAACCTGAACACTCTGCCACACAGCTGTATCAGGCAGCCATAACTGTGCCACGGATGTATATGTTGTATATAAGTGAGTGCACAAATACAGTTATTTCTGTATCTCCTCTTCTCTTTCCTGGTTTTATTTAGAATTCGAGGGATTTCTGGGGCTGGTCTCTTCCTTCTTCTACTACTTTGCAATGTTCGTGCTTAAAATACGTACACAGGCTGCTACACAGAATTCCTTAGAATAGCCTTAAGCTGTCCTCTGCATTGCCTTTACCTGGTCTGTTTGGTTTTTTATTATTACTACTATTATTATTCCCTACTTAGCTCCCTGCATTGTAATCCTCCTTTTAAAAACTTCTCTCATATTTTATATCATGATTTTCAAATCATTAGAGATCATTTTTAGACAGCTAACACGTAGAACAATTGCTCCTAAGAAGAGACCTGGAAGAAAGACAGCAACCCCATGTACTTCTCATACAGCTTGCACTGAACAGTCATACTGGCCTTTCAATATTAAAGCCACAGCCAATCTAAACTTGCTAGGGCCACACTTAATGCCCAGGCTTCCAACTTAATGCCTAGGCAAAGCACACAGAGTTTCACTAAGACCTGGCAGTGCAGAAAGCAGTAACATAAGAAATGTGTGTGTCCAGATCCAGTGGAAAGGTCTGGACCCTCATCAAGAAATTCAGTGCCACACCAAGCTCACCAGAAACACAGCAAAAGTGTTACTACACACTGTTATCACTGGTTGTAACAAAGCTAAATTATTTTAAAATTATATGAAATTAATTCAGAAAGTGAATGGCATGAATATACACAGCCTATTCAACCCAAAGATGAAAAACCTTACCAACTGTGCTCTAAGGAATAAACAAAACGCCCTGAGGAACAACAGGGCAAGCCAGCAGGTTTCACAAAGGGCAATCAGAAGTCCTATGGATTGTTCTTCCCAAAACAGCAACACTAGTTATTAGTTCCCAGTTCTACCTCATACAGAAAAAGACGATAACAAATGTACTTCTGAAAAACTAAGCATCATAACTATACTCAAGGCAGGCAGAGAACACCTCCTTGGCTAATATCAAATGGTTCCTAACTTGGCCCTGGAGCAGACGATCCCATGGAAAATTCTGTTATTGGCAAAAACTGGTGCCATAGCAAGAAAATTCTCAATCTGCTAAAAGAGCAAATACCCTACTGCTAGTGCTCGCTGCATACAAAGGAAGAAGTGGGAGCTGGTCTTTTCTTACCTTACAGCAACCCAAGACCCCCTGACAAAGCAGCATTTCTCCCCCTGTCTTCATTCTCACAGGAAGCAGACAGCCAGCATTGATGCACTGCTCAGAGGGAACCATTAACTGGAGCAGCTCTTCTCATGGCCCAGTCTGTACAAGACCCTGGCAGACCACAAGCACGGGAACGCTACAGCAGCTGTCTCGCCATGACCACATTCAGGTTTCCCAGGGAAAGGGGAAATGCAATACCTGTTGATTATTAACTAGTTTGGGAGCAAGACTGCACGGAGGATCAGCTGCACTGGTGCTGCACTCCAGGCAACAGTGACCAGGCCCTTCTCACACAATTTCAACAAGGGTCTCCTCAAGATTTTCACTGCTCTAAGCAAATAAAAACGTACTGCTCTCCTAAACAAGGGCTCCAGCAGGACAGGAGCAAAATTTCAGCACAGTGCCCTGCCAAAACAGTGCTGCCCCACCACAGTGGCAGCATAGCCTGGGACCATCCAGGGTGTCTTGAGAGCATCTCATGCCCCTGAGACTCCACACCGCTGCTGATGCACAGATGTCGGCACTCCTTCCATGTCACTCCCACTGGGGACATGGCAACCACAAAGATGTTAAAATTAAGGAAATCTTGCTACAGCAATGTAAAACACCAAACTCAGCAGTTGTCTGTCCTGCTCTCCCGAGATTAGTGTGCCTATTGCTCTTCAAGAGCGGAGCTGGGAACGCAACACAGCCACAGCTCAGCTCCTGCTGATCACAGCCTGAGCTGTTAGTGCAAATACTGACAGGTTAATGCACTGCTCAATAAAGGGGAACAGCCAAGCCCCAGCAAACAGCTGTGCTGCCCATTCCCCCTATCACCTGGGTCTCCATGGGCCATTAGCAACAGGAAGCACCTGGACCTTAGCCCAGCACATGAAATTCAACCTCGTCCCTGCCTCAGTAATCATCCCTGGCCAAAACCCTAACAGAGAAGGGAAAGCTCTTGTCCCCAAAGTCATGCTCTCCAACAACAGGGGAAAACAAGCCTTTCCCGTGCTCTCCAACAACAGGGGAAAACAAGCCTTTCCCGATATGATCAGCTTAGCCCTTGCAATGAGAAGTCAGGTATTTTACAGGGCTGAGGCTGCCTGGATTTACCACACTGAACAGGCTCGGTGATGCTCCTTCCTTGGAAGCTCGGGGTGTTTCCCTGAAGTAAAACATTTGTGTGTGTGGGAACGGGAACAACCAGACCACAAGAATTAGACAGCCGTAACGTAAGAAAAAAGCCTGCGACTATAAGCATTTGGCCTTGCAAGTAATCTCCACCAGCACCATTCCAGGTGCCTGTGTATCTGCAGTAGTGATAATCCATAAAACTAAGCTGATATGTCAGTGGAAAGGATGCTTACCATCGTATCATTAAAGATGGGAAACAAAATACTTTCAGTATCCCACTAAAACAGCAAGAAAGCAGTTTACTAGCACAAAAAACCTGTCCTTCCGCTTCCCAAGCTCTCTGGAGACTTTATGGCTTTCCAAAAACAAAACAAAAAGACCCTAAGAATAGTTTCCTTCAATGCTCAAAACATACTTTTCAGACCCAAAGGCCTGACTGCCAATTCAAACTCAAAGTGCTGCCAGATAGATGAGCTGAGCTGAGCTGGGGACTACTCTGCTCACCCCATCAATCAGCAAAGTCGTGAAGCCATTGTCAAACTTCATTATCTACAGGCACATTGAAAACATCACTATCATTTGATTCTAATTTTCCATTATTATTATTATGCAGAATTTAGCAAGGTCTTGAAAAGCTACACCGATGCCACATGCCTCACCTTACACAGATCTGGAGACTTACAAAACAATTCAGAAAATCTAATGATATCAACTCCCAGTTCCTGCCTCTCCCACAGATACTAACCCTTTCATTCTTACTCAGTTTTACAGTGCTCACTATCAACCTCTTGACTTTTTGCTCCACAGGTTGCCTCAAAGTCACTCTACTAAGAGATTTTCGTCTGTAACAGTTTCCTGCCCCACTGACCTCTCAGCCCAGCAAAAGAAACCTTTCAACCAGAGCCCACTAAACCCCTCCAAACAACCAACTCGTTTGCCATGGCAGAGAACAGGGAAAGTTCACACACATCACATTCATTCTGCTCTTGGTTTCAAGCAGCCAGTTCTCCCACACAGCTGTTTTCCGAGGAGATTTTATCATCTGAGCATACACACACTGTGTTTAGCAAATTAGCGTTACATTTGTAGTTCTGACTTGGGTGCTGTTTGATCCGATCTATAAATACAGGTAATGCATACACCTTTGAAACGAAAGGAGCTAGCTAAGCACTATTAAGAAAATGCATTTTCCACTTTCCATCCCTAATTCTGAGTACACAGCTGTTTATGTAGTAAATATTTATTTTTCAAGGTAAAATCTAAATGTTTTTTTACACTTATTGTTACAGATAAACATATTGACAGAAGGCAAAAAGAACAGAGTAACTAGACAATTTACCCTGACACCAGAGTCACACAACTAACACACCTATTTGTAAGGCAGCAAGAGAGGAAGGAAAGGAAGGAGCGGGTGAGAAAGAATAGAAGGTGCCACCAATCATACTCATTAGGCAGCAGGGTCCCAATTAGTAATTTTTCACACAAAGATAATAAGAGATGTGCTGGAAGGAAGTGTGGCTGTAAGATGAAGGAGGGTCTGAAACAGAGAGAACAGCACTGTACAGTATGTACAAAGGGGAGGCAGAATCCAAATTCTGCGTGCCCCAAAGGAATCGCACTGAACAAAGAAACCCTACTTGAGGCAAGCACATGATCTCACCCCTCTGCCTGCAGACTTCAGATTAGTCATTAAGCCACTTTACATTCTCAGCATCAATAAATAGGGAAGTAACTCCACGTCAATAGCTAATTCAATTTCCATACAGAAAACTCATGTTTAACAAACAAAGTATGTAGATAGCAGATCTCAGCTTCCACAGCAGCAGTCGCTAGGAAGCTCGATAAAGAAGTGTTTCTCCCTGAAAGCATTTTTCAGGAGCAGTTAATGGAATCTGTGCCTATATGCTAAAAGAGAAGAAAAAAGAAAATTAAATGGAGTGTTAAATAGTTAACATTACAAAGAATTAAGTAAACACCTCCAAATAAGGATACTACCGTGCTTAACATAGGCACAGTAGCCTTTGTTCAGTGCCAGAGGGCCAAGTTTTTCCTCCTGTGACTGCTGATTTACAAAGGGCACATTCATCCCGAATACATAAGGGTTTTGCAGCAGTTTTCCTTCAAGAATATTGAATAGTATTACAACACACCCTGGGCTCAATCCTAATCTAAGTGACACAGCATGAAAGGGCTGCTCTCTGGAAAAAGACACACGATGCTAAGGATGAACTTGGAAATCACTATGGCAACGCCACAGGTTCCTTTCTGTTCACCTTCAAGGCCGATACTCCAAAGGAGGCAAGAAAACTCCTTTCCACAGGAGTCGTTAATACGCATTATGGCCAAAACCAGAAAAGGCCACAGCCAGTCTGCCGCTCCATTAGAAAGAAGGTTTGCTCGAGGAAACCCAATGCTAAAATGAAAAAAATCGTAACTCTCGAGGAGTGCTCGGAAGGTGTCACACAGTCCAGTAAATCTCATTTGAAAGGTCAGGTGGTTCAGTAGCTGTCGGAGGCCGAAGTTATGGTGAGCAAAAAAAGCCTAACCAAGTGTGCCTAATTTGTGAACAAAGTCAGAATTAACCTTTAGGGTTTTCACTTTTGTGAGTACAAAACATTGTTTGCAGTGCTTTCTGTCATCCTGTTCATCACAATTAATTTATCCTGGTGCTAATAAATCCCCTTTTCTTACACAGCCCCACTACAATTCCAGCAGCAGCAGCTTAGGCCCAAACTTTTGACTTCACTTCACTGAAGAGAACAAAGGCTGATCTATCTAAATTTAAAGAGGGAGGAAGCCAGCGGCAACACAATACTTGCCTCTGACCACTCTTTAGAGTGCTGCTGCACTGTAATCATCAGTATCGTGTATGGGCAGTGAAAATCACACGTTCTCAATCTCAAAGCACTATACAGAAAATCGATAACTTTGATAGTATAAGCACTGGGAAGTAAGAAAAAAAAGACAGCTGGACATGGCCTTAATCTCAAGCGTACAAAACACTGTTCATAAGCATTTGGGGGTTCATTTACATTCTCTCAACCCCCCATGACCACAACATTTTAAGTAACCACAAACCTCTAAACTCAGCTTTTTTCTTTTTAAATCAAATCTTTATTTTAAACATCCCTACTTTTCAGTTTCCTAAGTGCCTAAAAGCCCTATCAACAGCAAAAATCTACTGTAGCTTCAATTGGAAAACCACTGTCGATGCCTTCCTAGAAGGAACCACAACAACTTTAACTCCAGCAATGAGATGGGGGAATAGCTGTACAACATAATTAAAGGGACTTCAGTATTTAAGCAACAAGAAAAGTAGAACTTCTCCCATTTTCATGAGTTACTGTAAAGCCAATTGCAAATTAGCAAGTAAATGAACAAATATGAAAGGACAAAACCAGAGATAATGCATCCCAGTGTACTTCGTTCATTTCTTTGAAAACTCTCATTTACTTTTAATTACTAGTAGCGCTTGCTGCTATATGTTCTGCAGCACATTTTGTAAAAGCCTTTATTATAAAAGCACTTCACTGCAGAGCTCTTAAATCACTATTCAGAAGCATAGCAAAAAGTTACTCAAGCACTTTGTACACAAAGATTAGCGTGGATTACCAAAACATTAATGAGCTGTTTTCTATTAAACTGTTGGCAAAGACAACTGAAGTGTTTGCAGAAAGTCTTGCTGGACTAATGGAGCTCAGAGAACCGCATATCCCAAACAACTCAAAAGGCAGCACACGCACCCTGTGAGCGACACGCCTTTCTTCCCCAGCTGTCCTGGGAAAGGTGAAGTGTTTTTTTTCCAGAATTTCCCCACGGCTCCAGCCTTTCGCCAGCACCAGTCAGTAAGGCGGGCAGCCCTAGCGCAGGCCGGCGGATAGCTGCTGCTCTGAGAGAGGAGGAGGAGGGCAGCTCACCCACACTAGAGGTCACGGTCTTATAAAACTCAAGTTATTCATGAAAGTATATATGCACAGCCTCTCCATTAAGATGGCAGTTTCCTTTTTCTTCCTTTAAGACAAGTTTGGAGACATTATACGGGCGACTTTTCTAAGAGTACCATTACTTCCCTCTTTGCAGTTGGTTATTTAAAAAAAAATAAATAAATTATACATCTTTGTAGCAATATAACTGCTTTCACACTGGCTGAAGTGAAATTAAAGGATTTTTTGAGCTAAAAAAAATAATGTTATTTCAATGTTGTAACACAGTTTCTTAGACTACATTTACTGTGAAATAAATGCTAACACCACTGGGGACTTCAAAAAAAAAAAACAACCTAAAAATCCTAAAACTTTCAGACTGCGAAATGAAAGATCCATAGTTTTTTTTCCACCTAAAAAACCCCCAAATTCCCCCGTACTCAACACGACTCCCAGCATCAAGAGCTGCCGCCCTCCCAGCCTGAAGGCAGCGTCCAGCCCGAGACGACCGGCCCCTCCAGCCGGGAGAAGCACTGCCGACCCCGGCCCCGTTAGGGCTCAGCCTCGCTCCCCCACACCCCTTGCTCGTTCACGGGCTTCGCTCGGCGCCTCGCACCCGTTCCGGCTTTCTGGCCGGGCACCTGCCCCGCCGGGCCGCCCTCCCCCTCAGCAGCCGCGGGGCCCTCAGGCCGTCGTCCGTCGTCGTCCCCCCCGCTCACCTGAGCTCGCCGCCGCCTCCCCCCGCCGCCGCCGAGGCGCCGCCTGTCGGTACCGCCCGGCCGGGGCTGCGGCCGCCACATCCCGGTCCGTCCCCCCCCCCGTCGTCGTCGTCGTCGTCGTCGTCCCCCCCCCCGTCACCTCACCGGGGCGGAAAGCGGCTGTGGCGCCGGCCACTCCCAGCCGGGGGCGGGCCGCAGGCAGCTCCGCCGCCCTGGGGAAGGAGAGGGCCGCGGGCGGGCCCGGCGTTGGAGGGTGTTGCGGGATCGCGGCGGAGGCGGGAGGAGCGGTGCTGTCAGGGCTGTCCTCAACGCAGGGGCCCGGGCGTGGAGCCGTGCACAGGCCCAGAGAGCAAGGGGGCCTTCAGGTCAAGGCGGGTCCCTGCCCGTGTAGTGGTCTCAGGCTGTCCGGTCTCTGCTCCCCCAGCTCTGCAGGACACCGGCGTTAAGTTAGGAGGGAAGAGGAGGCGACCGCGGTCCCAACTCCCCATCTGCATCAGCCTGAAGGGACCAGCGCACCAGAAGAGCTGCCTCTGCCACACATACAGAGGCGTACGGCCTCCCTTTCACGCGTCTTGGGGAGCTGCAGTCCCAGCATCACGGGGATATGGCTATACCAAATATACATATCAAATATACTATTGGGAAACGATTTGTTTTCAAATTTAGCTGTACTGTGCATCACTTGGGTCTTACAGCTGTCATGTGACTGTTCATGAGTCCTACTCTGGCACGGCGTTGTGTGTCAGATACTAAATTCAGCAGGGCATGCATACAATTAGATAGTATGGTATTCATTGGCTTTAAGTAGCCAATGCTCCGTATGTATTTTCATTACTTTTGTATGGCTTCACATCTCTTGATGTCAAACACAGCTTTTTCATTTTGTTGCAAGGTGCTATCATTGATATATATGTGCGGGTTTTGGCTGGGATAGAGGCAATTTTCTTCCTAGTAGCTCATATAGGGCTGTTTTGGATTTGTGACCAGTGTTGATAATACAGGGATGTTTTAGTTACTGCTGAGCAGCGCTTACACTGGCCTCAAGACCCCTTTTGCTTCTCACACACCCCCAGTAGGCTGGGGGTACACAAGAAGCTGGGAGGGGACACAGCCAGGACAGCTGACCCCAAATGACCAAAGGGATATTCCATACCATATGATGTCATGCTCAGCATATAAAGCTGGGGGAAGAAGAAGGGAGGGGGGGACATTCGGAGTGATGGCGTTTGTCTTCCCAAGTAACCGTTACGTGTGATGGAGCCCTGCTTTCCTGGGAATGGCTGAACACCTGCCTGCCGATGGGAAGCAGCAAATGAATTCCTTATTTTGCTTTGCTTGCGCACGCAGCTTTTGCTTTACCTATTAAAGGGTCTGTACCTCAGCACATGAGTTTTCTCACTTTTACCTTTCTGATTCTCTCCCTTATCCCGCTGGGTGCGGGGGGAGTGAGCAAGCAGCTGCATGGGGCTTACCTGCCTACTGGAGTTAACCCACAACAATATACAGGAAATAATTTCAAGTCCTTTTTCTAAGATCACTGTACCTTTCCTGAGGCTGTCCCCTTGAACTTATGTATCATTGCAACAACATGAATTTCTGCTAAAATCCCCTCTCCTATTTTGTGTTTTAGGTAATTTTAGTCCTCCATCATTTCCCATGTATCTTCTCCTCCCTAGTTAACACATGCATCACCTTTTGCTATCCCTAGTATTCCTCTACTGACAGTCAGTTTTATTTCTATTGATACCCATAATTACGAGCTTTATATAAGCTTATGACTGTCCACTGACTACAGCTTTTTATTAACTTTGCTGAAGTAGTACCTGCTTCAATCATGGATCATCATATCCACTATATTCCCCATGTACATGAAATCAGCGTTTTTCAAGGTGACCTCCATCCACCCTAGTCTTCAATAATGTTTCTGCCTTCTCAGATGCAGCAAATGCTATTGTAAGTTAAAAATACCATCCTGTGCACAGGGAAGTTTTTATAACATTCAGAAAAGTTGCTAAAAATAAGCCCAGGTTTATCTAACAACTGACAACTTACTGATGTTGTCTGGTTTCAGTCTATTTATTAAGAAATACAGGACATGCTAAGGGAGTTTTGACCTCATGTTCCAGTCTGTGCCCTTCCTGACTTGTGAGAGAAGATAGCGAGCAGCTGTCCCTCACGTGCCAAAAATAGCCATGCATCCTTCTCCTTCTTCCTTCAGCCTTGCTGTAGTGCGTCTGATTCAGATGATGTCAGTGCTATCTCCCATCAGTCAGAGAGAAATTTGTTGTACAAGGGCAGCTGTACTGGTGCGGGCAAAGGGCCCATCTAGTGCAGCCTTGCCTCCAACTCAAACCCAGGGCAGTTACCTCAGCAAGAGTAGGAATAAGGCAGCACGCACACCACTTCCCCTTTGGGCTCTCCTACCCTCTGACCAATGTCTGCTTAGGGGTTTCCTTAGCTCAGTTCAGTTTGTCGAGTCAGTAACCTGCAGCAGCTCTCACGCTCTCCAAGTCCTTGCCCAGCTTCCCCTTAAGCCCACTTCAGCTTTTGGCCCAGACAGCATCCGCGCGTGAGGGGTTCCCCAGGTCTCACCCGCTGCACAAGGCACCAGCTCCTGGTCCTTGCTCTGAGCCTGGCTATGGCCAGCTGCCTTTGAGAGCTGCCAGATTTTTGTGCTTGAAGAAACAAAGATTTTTCCCAATGTGTCCATGCCTCTGATGATTTCCGTATGTGTTACCACATCATGTGATCCCTTTTCCAAACTGCACAGTGCTAAGCTACTCAGACTGACCTTGTACAGAAGCTGCTCCAAACCTTTGATTATCTTTGTTGCCCCTCTCTAAATTTTTTCTATTTCTGCTTTTTGGGATGAGGGGGCCACGTAAGGCTGCAGGTTAGCTATGGATTTCTGCGGCGGCATCTTCTTGTTTCCTGTTGTGTTCTGTGTTCCTTTACCGGTAGTCTGTAACACTTGATTGTTTTTTTCTGACTGCTGCCACACACTTAGCTGGTATTTTCTGGTATGTAACTAATCCCACAGTTTCCTTCTCAGTGGCAGTGATCATCTTAGAGCTTTTCATCTTATATGAGAGGCTAGGATTGTTCTTACTGGTAGGTGCTGATTCAATTTATACACAGTTAATTTCATCTGTTGTTTGATTGTTCAGTCATTCAGCCGCATAAGGTCCTTCTGCAGCTCTTTGCAGCCAGCCCGTGTTCATGCTACCTCAAATAACTCGGCATCAGCAGCAGACTCGTTTCAGCTGCTCATGTGTTGAATAGCAGAGGCTCTAGAGACGCTGAGCAGTCCAAAGCTACCAAAACGTAACTATTCTCTAAACTAATACTCAAAAGAAGCACGGCATGATCTGTACTCAGAAAGAAGCCCTGTTAACGGGTTCTTTGCATTTGCTCTGAATCTACTGCAAGAGTTAAAGTTTGTCCTGAACTTCAACACTTCTGCTTCAGGTGACTTTGCCTTACCTCATGTGTACTCACACCAATGTGTATATTTAACAAAAAAGTCCCACCACAGCAGAATACTCAGCAGACTGTAATTCATTATCTCAGTAGATAATCAGCAGTATGTGTGAATGTGTGTGTGTGTGTGTGTGTGTGTGTGTATTGAACATGACAACCTGTTCCTTTATAAAGAGAGGAGCTGCTTTCAGACAATCACCATTGTTCAATTGTCAGACTGTTGGAAAGGAGTTGGAGGGAGATGGCAGATAGTTTCTACAGAGGACTTTAAGCATACCTGGAGAAAAAGGTGCAGGAAGCAGACAGACTTATGAAGCAAATACTAGTAGGTGAGAATAGTATTCTTGGGTTTTAATGCTGTTTGAATTGTGCCCTTCATGGAAGGTCTGATTCAAATGACATGGTGAGACATCCAGGGCTTACAAAGAAATCTGCCCACCTACAGTTTGCCCTAATGCACTTTTGGGCAGTACTTAGGTGTTTAGAGTGAGATGGATGGTGTAAGAAATTACGCAGAAGAGCATACCTAACAGCAGATACTATATGGCTATCTTCTATTTTAGATTAGATAGGAGGGAGCTGGCGTGTCTTGCTCTTTCTTGATTTCCAGTTTTCATTGTGATGGCATATACAGGCACAGCTGCCAAAAGAAGTGGTCCTGCCGACTCCCTCCACTACTTCTTCTCCAGTTGTGCCTTCCTTTCCTTCCCCCATGCTACTGCCTGTTTTGTGCTGGCAAGAGCGTTTCTCTGGCTCTGCAGTAAACTGGGAACAGATGTGGATTTAAACCTTTTTTTTTTTTCGCCAAAAACCTTTCTCCAGTTGAAAGCGACTGTGAAACTACAGCATTACATGCTGCATCAGAAATCCCACCAAATTTTAACAGTTCCTCCTGTGTACTGAAGGCAGTGCTGCTGCCTCTTTCCTTCTCAAACGACTTCCTGAGCCCTCGTGCCAGCTCAAAATTGCCCCCTCTGTTTTCCACTCCTCGCCTTGGCCCCTCTGCTTCTCACTGTCTACACATAGCTGCTTCTTTGTGTGGTACCTTCGCTTCCAATTGACATCAGTGTATGAGAGCTCCCCCCTGCACCTGCTGCCATAGTGAACAGATTTCCTGTAGCTCTGTCCCTTGCGACCTCTGGTTCGTCTCATAGCTCAGCTGCAAACTCTGCTTTTCTTCTTCTTGCATTCATCTTTGTTTTTTACTCTCTACCCCATCACTGCTACACCAGAGACCTTTTCTATTTCAGTAGTAAATAATGTATTCACCAAAACATGCCGCTGAAGGGAAGCCAACTCTAGTTGCAAATTCAAGTCAAATTCAGGAAAAAAAAAAGGTTTTGCCTAGCATAAAAGTGAGGAAAGCCCAGACATGTTAGACTTATTTATTTCGATCTCTCCAGGATCAAGACATCTTGATCTTTTTAAGCTAGGCTCACATGTGGCACTGCAGCATCTATCACAGAGCAGAAGAGTAAATAACCATCATGCTCATGTCCTCATGTTCTAATACGGACTTTCTCAAGCTATTCTTATCATCTCTCCTTCACTTTAAAAAACATTTACATGGCACCTTTTGAAGCATGGCTTCAGCACGGACTAGGGAAGCTGCAATGAGGTGGGAAGCCAGGAAGGGGTGGCTAGGGCAGAGCAGCAGCATGGGCTGGCACAGACCAGAGTGAGACGGAGGCTGTGCCCATGGGGAGGTAGGGCTCCCAGCCAAGCTGCCATATCTCACCAGAAGACTCAGGACAAGGGATGATGATAACCATGGCTGGCCGGGAGGCTTGGAGATGGCAGCTCAGCTCAGTGGTTTGCTGTGGCCACGCGCTCCTGCTCCCCACATTGCTGCCCTCTGCAGAAGCCAGAACCTGGCCGATACTTTTCCATCGCCTGGTCCTGCTGGAGCCACAACCTCTGAGCTACTTCCTTTTCACCTGCACACCCTCACGGCTCAGCTCACCACCTTTTCTTTCCCCTCAGTCACATTTTTTGCAGGGAAAACTAACACTTTCTTCCACTTTTCCTTCGTTTTCACTTTAAATGTCCAAAAGCAGAAGAACTCATTTCACTTTCAGTGGTGAAGTTCATCCCCAAAGGATTGTTTTCCATCAAAAAACAGTAAAAGTAAGGGCATTTTGGGTTAATCTGCAAAGACATTTTAAGTACATATGTTTTTAGGTCATCCACAGAACTGAAGCAAAATTTTTTTGCACAGCGTTAGTCAGTGCTTAGCTTAGATAAACTATCATGCCCTATCCAAAATGAGATGTTCTAAATTTGATTGTGCTTTAGTTAACTCTGCAGGTACTTACAATAACTCTGGAACGTGCTTTGTGATGTGATTAGCATAAAAGTAATCTTCTTAATAGATAAGTAAATGAAATAAATTGGAGTGCTTAATGCAAAAGGTAAAAGTCCCAGTCCCAGTTATTAAACCACAGGACTCCTAGAGACTTCAGCTAAGCCAGGATTTTGTTAAAAAAATGTAAACAACTTTTTAAAACAAACTCATGCAAATCTGAAAGAAACTGATCAGACTTGAATGTGATTGTTGTTACAGGTGAATACATTTCACTTTCCAGAATCATCTTTTTTGTTGCTCATCTGCAGCTGTAATGGAGCAGCTAGTTGACTTCACTGGCATCATTTTCTGATCCTGTTCCAAAGACAGTGACTCAACTGGTGTCAGGGTAGACTTCAAAACAAGAGTAAAGTTGATAGCTCATTACCACTCAGTTCAAAATATTTATGGGATTAAGAATCATATATTATAGATAACTCAAAAAAGTTGAAGTCCTAATCCAGTGGATATAGAAATCAAAAGAGTTAAGCCTTTGGATGTTTATTTTGACTGAATGCCTTCCTATAAACTTTAATTAGTCCAAGAAAAGAATCAGTTTCCCTAAAGACCACTATTATATAAAGACCACTAGAATAGTGCTGTTCTCCAGGCTTTGAAAATGGATTTTAGGGACCTTTACCCATAGTAGTGTGGACCAGCCATAATTCTAACTCAGTAGATCAACTAAGAACAAAACTGGGAGAAATGAAAGCAGGAGGACTGGTGGTTTAAAAAGCAGAATAAGCATATTTTTCTTAGCAACTATCCTTTTTGTTGTACTAACCCCGCCAAATCCCAAATTGCCTCCAATTTATTTGTCTCACACTCTTCACTATCTACTGCTTGTCACAAATCAGGATTTAAACATTACAGTACAACCACTAAGTAAACAACCATTCCTGCATTAATCTTCTTACATCTGAATACAGAATTGTTTTCTATGAACTATCATTGTTACGGGGTTTTTTTTCACAGCACGTGTGTATTTGGATTTGAACTTGTCATTATCTGGCTGTAGCATTCATTTTAATAGACCTTACCCCTTTAACATGTCATCTTACCCATAAGGTGATCATTGTATACATCCATTGTATACATCCGTTTTCCTGTGTGGATTGAGTGGATCACATATAGGGGAAGGCCTGGGATCTGGGCAGTCACAGTGACTCTGGCACAGAGTCCCTCACAAACACCTCCCACCTTCAGGGAGCTGTGGCAATAGCTTGTCCCATCCTGCAGCACTGGGACGCGACTACTCTTGCTGGCTTTCCCACACTCCTATCAGTCCCCAGCTAACTGCATCAGTGCTATCAAATGCCCTGCTGGTGCTGTGATGCCGGCGAAAAGGCTGGCTGAGGAATGATCCTGTGACTTGCCCACAGCTGGTCAACATGGCTGCCGTGCCTGAAGGAGTGGCGGGCGCTGAGAAGGCGAGTGCCCTGGGCTGTACGGGGCCCCTCAGAGCCACCCAGGTACCCAGCCACGAAGAGCATTCGAATGTGTTAGCTTTGGCAACGAGTTCCTGCTGCCTTTGTTTTTCCCATTTTCAAGCCAATATACCTTATATGCGTAGGAGCATTTAAATGATGTATTAAGCAGAAATACAAGATATTAAAAGTGCAAATATGTAAAGCATGTTCCCTGCATGCCAGAAATCCAAGGGATGCTAGAGCAGGACCGCAGTCCGGGGATTGAAAGCCCAGTGCATTGGGTCTCCAGCTGGAGGATGGGGTCTGGCTTCAAATTCAACTTGATCCATGGATGTCTGTGCTGAGACTGTCCTTGGAGTTTACATCAGGAACTGCAGGTTATTCTCTGATTGCGTGTGACTATGTTAGCAGTAATTGCAGGGGATTTTTGCTGCTCTGTTAAAACAACTCTTCTGTTACCTGCAGAGCTTGCAGAGCAGCTGGGGGAACTCGCTGACACGGGAAGACTGAAGGGCTTAGTGCAGGGAGTGCACACCGTGCCTAACTGAGCTTGTGGCATATCCAGCAGACTCTTGGACACAGGGTTGAGCAGGGCCTTGAGAGTTTATCTCCTCCTTCCGTCTGCGCAAAGGAGGAGTCACACATCTGGCATCTAACATGCTGTAAGTGACCGTGTTTAGGTGATTGAATCCCACCCTGGGGTTTTACCCCAATATAAGTGTTTATACCCTAGGTGATGAAGGCTGATATCTTCTTCCTTTGAAAAAACTAAATAAAGTGAACTCTACAGCAGCTGATGAAAGGCCTTTTTTTCCAGTTCTTGAATTATTTCTGTGACTCTGATGTGCTGGCAGAAAATTCTTCAGTGCTCTTTTGCAGTGGGAACACTCCAGCGGGATACATATTCCAGCAATGGTTTCATGTGGGGCTTTTGATCATTACCCACTTCTCACCAATTGTGTATCCAAAGACAGTCAACACCTTTTCTCCCACCACACTGGGAGCTCCTACTGAGTTGCTTCTCTGTTCTGACCTCTCCAAAGTATTTCAGAGTCACTGCTTACCCTCTGAAACTCACCTCCTGTAAGTACAGCCTCTATTCCTGCTTTTTAGATTTCTAATTTAGCTAGATGTCTTAGGACTGTACTAAGACATCATTTGCCTGGATGGGCTCTCTACTGAGAAATCCTGGCCACTCTAGGTGGCTCTTCTTTTCATCATTATTTGCCACCTGGCCAGTGTTTGCACTATCAATTTCTTAGCAGAAGTGTTATGTTTACTCTCAGATCTTGATAAAAACGTTGAACAGCAATAAGTCTTATACTGCTCCGTGCAGACTTCACTGCAGTAACTCCCATTCCTTAACAGTTCTCCTTGGGCAACTGTACCTTTTCGATCGACCAGGTCTCATACCATTGAATATTTTGATCTTACATAGTTCTACCTTTTTTTTTTTAAGAATCAGGCTGTTGTGTGATATTTGTTCCAATAACTGACAGAAAACTGTGACAGACACTCATTTATGATGGTCCATATCCATCAAACTTGTGCTCTCATCAACAATGAATATTGAGCCTCAGGCCTGACAAGGCTTGTTTTCATTAATGCCTTCTGCACTTACTACATCAGCATCTCCAGTTCACAACTGATTGGGTTCTTTACCAGTAATTAAATTATTTTTAGTGACTTTGCCCAGGGCAGAGTTTAAGCCAACCTGCCTAGAGTTCCCTGAGACTAGTCTCCCTTATTGAGAAGGATCCTGTCATTAGCACAGCCTGACCTTCTGGGGTTGTGCCAGGACCCAATAGTCACCTAACTCAAACACTGGCAGAGACTTTCTTGGCCAAGACCTGTGACTGGGGAGGTAGCAGGCAACTCAGGCCAACCAATTTCTTAATATTCATGACATCCTCCCAAGTTACCGAAGGACTGGAAAGCACCTGAGATATCTTCATAAATCCCAAGTACCATCCTCCTGCTTTCTCATTCTTTATTGTCACCGGCAGATGGAACAGCTACATTGAGTAGTGAGCCTGGCCCGTCGCTAAGGTTTGTCTCTGCCTAAGATTTCTAAAACATACCCTTATTAGTCTTCCTAATAGTTGGCTTCACATCCTCACTACTGTAGTGCTTGCCTGAGAATGTGCGGATGGGCAACGTAGCAGGCATCCAGGCATTTCTGAGGCAACAGGAAAAAACATACTCTCTTCTGTGACCTTCATGCACCTTGCTTGTTCACAGGTATTTTTCTGACTGTGCTAAGCCAAGAGCCAGTCCTGCTAGTGGTACTGTTGTTTCTGCCTGATTAGAATCATAAAGGAAATATTTCTCTGGTCGGTGATACAAACCACACATAACAATTCTGGGAAACCTGGTTGTCAAAAATAGATTTACTTCTTAAGAAATAAACTATATGAATTAAAAATCCTCCTCGTTTTATTCTCCAATTCAGGAAATGCCATGAGATGACACAAAGATTTTCATTTGTTAATGCCTGGAAAGAGGAAAGCTGGTTCCATTTCAGACACCATCAGATAATACCTTTGCCAGAGGATGTTAGTACTGTTTTAGGCTAAATATATAAATAACCTGTCTTCTGCTGTACAAAAAATGTCTACTGGCTGGAAGCAATTATTGTGAGATAATACATGGAAGTTTGCCAGCTGGGCTTGTTAGGTTTTCTAACTCTACATTTATAATTTACATCAGTGCGTAGCACTATCTCCTAGCACAGCCAAGGCCCTGTTGCTCTATTTATGAACCTACTTTATGTATCAGTGGTAAAATTATAGGGCTGAAGTAAACCATGCAGTGAACTAATCTAAACCAAATCCTTAGAAGAGATTCATTTCCATTCAGGAAATAAGCACCACCTTTAAATGGACCACATTCAATATGAGTGAATTATTATTCCAATTATTTGGCCAGCTTTACAACTTGCCAGTGGCTCACTGCCAGCATTTTACTTAACAGGCTAATAAAAATTTGATTATCAAAGCCACTGGGTCAGCTGCACACAGAATGGCAGTTGGGGGGCAGAGAGCGAGCTGTAGCAGCCACCGCCACACCAGCCTTGGTCAGACACAAGGCCAAGGAATTACACTTTTCTGTTATGTCATGTCCTGCGGTCAGTACTAACATTAACCAAAAATACTCCCAAGAGCTATCTGGGCCAAAGAACATGTGGACGTGGACCCAGCTTTTCCTCCACCAGTGACCTGTGGAGAAGGGTTAAGTGTGGGAAGGAGTGTCCCCCCGAGCCTGCCCTGGGGACAAGGGACCTTCATGGGGACAGCGGTCCTCCCTCCTGTGCCCACAAGTGTTTAAAAGGGAAGGGAGGGCAGAGGTGGACAGGGAAGGGGAGGGAGCATGTGACTTTGACAAATTTTTGCATTCCTGGATCAGCAAGCAATAAACACTGTGATCCAGGCTGGAGGTGAAATCCTAGGAAAGCCACTGACAAAATCTCGCAGGCAGATCGTAGGACCAGATTTCTACATAGAAAATAGACCTTTACCATATAACAGCTTGTCAGCAACCTCAGTATACAATACAGCGTGCCTATGGAGGAACTCTGGGAGGGTTGTTATAATGTCGCCTGTATTTTCTTGGTCTGATCGTGGAGAACTGGAAAAATCTCTTTGGGAACAAATGTCTGGATGGAGATAAGGCTGCATTTGTGATTCATGGTTCCTGTGTGATTTGCTATTGAAAAGGCTAAACATGGCTCCATTCAAAATCTTGAAGTTGGCCCCTGGGAGACATTCTCCTGGCAAAACAAAAGCTGTGGAAACTGGAGATACCTGCTTTTAAATGGTTGGGTGAAAATGAAAGTTTTGCTTCCCTTTTCACTTTTATTTCCTTATTCCTTATGTGATACTTATTTTTAGAGCAAAGAAGGAACAGGAGCAAAAACGCTCACTTGGCTTATTGAAGTCGGACCAAATGCTTTGTCTGTAGCACAGAGACAGGACTTTGGGGTGGGGGAAAGTTGTTGCAAGGCTCTGTCAGCAAGTCTGCTGCTGTGCTGCAGGCACGACTTGTGCTGACTGTCAGGGTGCAGGCAGAAGTCTGGCACCTGGGAGAGCAACGTTGGTTAGAGGGAAGATGCTCTGATTTGTGCTCCCCATCCATCTGACATGTGCCAAACGACTGTGCAAAAGCAGGATTTGTACTAAAAAACTTTTGGCCCCCAATTCAAAGCTCTTAAGTTAGGATATTCATCTGTCTTACTGGCAGACCGTGGCAGGAGATCAGTCTTCACAAGGTCTTTCAACAGCCTTAAAAACTGAGTCACCTTCTGGAGGTTCCCATCTCTCACCATTGACTACAGAGGGAGCCAAGGGAGGTCACCGTCCTCAGCTGAGCACCCCAGGCTGTGGGAGATGACTCTGGGCCATACAAGTGACCACGCAAACAGAGCTGCTGTGATTCAGCCCTTGAGAAAATGATCAGAAAGGGAGAAAGTGGTGCGTATGGTTTAGCAGAAAGCAAGAGGGAAAAGCAAGAGAAATAGGGAAGCTAAAAGAGGAAAAGGGCAAGAAATGGAAAGAAATGAAGATGAGTGGTAAGAGGGAAAGCAACCGCCGAAGGGAAATAACAAAGAGACTAAGGGAGAAAAAGTGTCTGAGAGAAGAGATCAAGCAGAGGGAAGTCAAAAGCAGACAAGTGAGAAGCCTGAGCATCACGTGGAGAAGCCCTCATCCCCAGATCCTGACAAAGGAGCAGCTGTGGCTCAGCCACCCCCAGGGGCCGCAGGGAGCCCTGCGTGAAGGACACTGCAGCTTGCTCCGTCCAGGCCACTCCTGTGACAGCACCTTCTGCCATTCCTGTTAACAGCAGAAATTTAGCACTTGGTAGTCAGCAGCCAGAGAATGAAATAGTCTTTTCCTCATGACAAACGTACGGCACTGTTTAATGGACACAGGGCAGGGTTTCTGGTGCGTGGTACCAGCTTATTCAGGGCTTTTTCCTTGCTCTGCTGCCAAAATTATCACAGCATGACCAAGGCAAGCTAAGCACAGAGAAGCCTCCAAAGATATTCTGTGGGTGCTGGGAATCTCTGGAAACACTTTTGGTTTAATTGTTAAATGTCTTTTTTACCTACCATGTACTTGGAAAGTTGCACAAATATGTATGTTATGCAAATCCAGTGATTAAAAATCACTTACTACTTCATAACTGTAAATATACTGCTGACTGGCAAAGTTAAATATGGTTAATAGAAAAGAATGTGGGAGACATTAGCCAGTGTAATTGCTTTAATAGAGTCTATTACCTTTAATGGAGTTCTTGCAAATACGCACACACATGTACACACAGTGAAGATACCAAATTAGAAATAAAACTCTAGTAGAACCAAGCCACAACTTAACTGTTAAGACTATTGATAGAAGGACTGCACTTGCAGCTGGATTACCAAGTACTGTAGAATGTAGTGAGATGCATTTTCTCTTTGAGAAACTTTCCTGATCACCATTTAATACTGTGAGGAAGTGTTGCCTGAAGGGTGAGCCAGCACATCTGGGATGCGAGCATCCAGACTGCGGTCGCATGGCGCTGCAGTATAACGTGCCACAGAGCTACAGCGGGAGGGAGAGAGGAAATTCTCACAATTGCCTATTTCCCTGCGCTGCATTAAGTGACTGAGTGATCACAGGCCACAGCTGAATTACAGGAGTGAGTCACAGAGTTCAAAACAAGAGCATCCACTAATTGTTTCATGGAAGAGGCTTGGGGAAGTCTGAAGAAGGATTTTGTAGGATATTCTTTTTCTCATTGTGAGCTTTGTAGTCTTTTGTAGCAAAGCCAGCTGTTCTGATCTGAGAGTTTATTTTACAACTCATAGCCCAGGGAGGGCTGTGTTCCAGGGCAGGGCATCCCCTCATGGGCAGCGTTTTCTGCTGTGAGCCTGGAATAGCTTTGAAGCTGTCCAGAAGGAGCTCTCAGACACCACCTGATGGCAAACAGGAGGAGGGGATAAGTGGCCTTATTCCCAGTCTAGCTGTCCCATCAGCCCTGTGCAAATGTTTTGTTCAGTTTGGTTGAGATTTGTTCACCTACATTTCAGGTGCTCAAGGCAAGAAGATGATACTGTAATTATTATTTGACAAATATCTCTACCTCCAAGCCTCCGGACTTGGATAAGATGTCTCAATGATCAGCCCCTGAGCCTCGCTCAGTGGGGCTGTAGAGCCGGATACAAGATGGGGAAGAGCTCCTGGCTTCTGGTGGAGGTTTACTTTATGGGGGCTGGATGTTACATCCTGGGTGATGAATGGGAATGAACAGGGGTCTGGGAGGCATGTGGATCCAGGGCCCTGCTTTGCCACAGTCTGTATCCTTATCCTAAGTGCATAATGGAGTGTCAGCTCCCTTTCCTTCACGTAAGGACAATTCATCAGTGCTCCTGTGACGCTGATACACCCTGGTCATGGGCACTGAGGATGTGTGTGAGAGGGATGAGTGCAGTCGCAGGCCCAGGGGTTGCACGAACAGCTGCAGACACGCTGCAGGTTAGAAGGAGGGGCAAAAGGGCATTTGTCCACTGGCAGATCGCTCTGGCAAGGGGG
This sequence comes from Gymnogyps californianus, assembly GCF_018139145.2. Taxonomy (NCBI): domain Eukaryota; kingdom Metazoa; phylum Chordata; class Aves; order Accipitriformes; family Cathartidae; genus Gymnogyps; species Gymnogyps californianus. The sequence continues at coordinate 45,882,574 of NC_059473.1, forward strand.
TCAATGAAGATGGGGATGGCTACCACAGAGCTTATTGCTGCAGGGTTACAAGCAGACTGCAAGTTTATGGCTGTGGGACTGCCTTGTGGCTGTGCTTTCGCCCTTCCCTACCCCTTACTGACCACCACCCCCAGCAAGCTGCTGCGGTTGGGTTACACACGACCCACTTGCTTTTACGGTGCTGATTCCCCTGATCTCTTTGGCCTATGTCTTGGACAAAGAATCAGTTTGTTACTCCTTCTGGGTAACCCAGCTCCTCCAGAAATGCTCTAACCTCTGATTTGCCTGATTTGTGTCTTGTCCCTCTGCCACAGCTTCACCTCTATGTGTGTTACCAGGTTATTGGGATCCAGTTTCCAGGATCGCAGAAAACAGTCCAGGATCCAGCATGCGCTAGTAGTATAGAAACCTCTTTGCCAAAAATTCGTCTTAGTGCACGCTGGGTTACCACGTACTCATTTCTCTAGGTAATTCAGATTCTTGGTCTCCAATCAGTGTCCTGTTGGTAGCCCTGAGCTTTTCCTTCCTCCTGTTCTCTCTGTCCTCTGAGGCATGAAGTCTCCTCTCATTCTTGCCACCAACTTTGTGCTTCTGGTTCCATAAACCTGCCTAAGACAGAAAGGGATCACAGCCTGCCTGCTGGACTGTTTTTTTCTGAGCTAAGGCTTATTCAGTATCTCAGTAGGCTTCCTTGCAAATCAAAGATAACCAAGGCTCAGTGACTCACTGGTCTGGAGTCATGTTCTTTTCAAATTTCAGTCCCAACCTGGAGACAAAAACATCAACAGAGAAAGCAGATGAATCAAAATGGGATTTGCAGTTTGATAGAGAAAAGACCTGTGAAGGCAGATTCATTTGGCAGAAGCTCAGTTGGCTGGTTCAGAGGCAGGCAGGAAAGACTTTATGCAGACACAGTGGATTCTTCCCATTGAGATGATACGGGCAGGAAAGATTTAATGACCAAGGCTAATCTCACCCTTGCTCTTCTCTGAGTAAAGAAATTAAACAGTGGCTGCTTCTGGACCAGTCCTCCTCTCAGGTCTCACTTGTGGGGAAAGGTCCCTGCTGTTGGGAGGAGCTGGGCTCATTTGCATTTTTCTTCTATCTGAATTTTTATAAAAAATGAAGACAAACTTTTTTTCCATTGCCAAAAATGTGGAAAATTTAGCAGGTTGGGAAGATGAACAAAAATGAGAAAATCTTGCCAAAAAATGGAAATTTTCCATGTTTCACACTTGCATTTAATCCAAAATCCATTTGGAGTAAAAGTACTAGCCAAATTATTATCAGAAAAGTGAGAGTTAGCAAAGAGATCTGCCAGGATTCAGAAGGAGCCCAAGTTAGCGGAAAATTATCAAGTTTGGGGACCATTTACTAGAATAGTAACACTTATGGTCTTATATTTAAAACAACAGCTTGGTCTCAGCTGCCTAAAAAAACTCATTGCATTACTGCCAAGTCATTAGCTTACAAAGCTCCAGGCCCTGTCTACACGCAAGCCTGCCATCAGTTTAACTAAAATCACTATTTAATCCATTTAGAGCAATCAGCACAACCCTTTTTTTGGGTAACCAAATTAACCTAAATCAATACAAGCCTGTTACAAACAGAGACAAACAATTTAAGGACATCGACATCAAAACCTGCGTTAGCTCAAGCGGTGCGAGTTTTGTGGCAAGGTGAGAGCTCAGGTCAAGACTGGGGGATGCTGTGACGGTCCTATTTGCGCCTAAGAGCTGTGCCTGAAGCACGTCCAGCAGTAGCTTTGTGTTGAGGTACCCAAGTGGTCTCTCCTGCACGTTGCTACATGCATAGTCTGGATCCCCACCGCTTCTCGGGGCCGTGCCCTGCTGTGTTCAGGAGCTGTGACCACCCTTACCCTGTCCTCTTCCCGGCCCCAAGCCCTGCGTGAGAAACCTAACCGGTTTGCTGGGGGAGCTTGAGGTGAAAGGCATAAGACATAGCTGGCTCTGGTAGAAAGCATTTGGCTTCAATGACCCGGGAAACCTTGTTTAAACTCTATTCTCCTGTGCTGAAAGACATGAGAGCGTAAGTACGGCCACAGCAGTTTACGCCAATGTCCTCCTTCCCCATGTTTGTGGCTGCCTCCGCACAAACAGGCCTCTCAGGAGACCTCCTGCATCCCCGTCCAGGGAAGGAGGAGGAAAACACCAGCAGCAGCAGCTGGCCCAGAGCACAGGCTGTTTTCCCCCGGCTGTGCACCGTCCTGGTTGCTGTCGCCCTGCTCAGCCCCTGCGGGGGCTGCCCAGCTGTGCAGCACTTACCCACAGCGGGGCAGGGGGGCGAAGCTCCTAGGAGGGTGACCCTCCAGCCAAAAGCAGTGCTCACCTGAAAGGAGCCTGGGCCCAAAAGGGGCTCAGGGGATTCCTCAGCTTAGTCTGGTTTGTCGAGTCAGTATCCTCCAGTGGCCCTCATGCTCTCCAAGTCCTTGCCCAGCCCTGCCTTGAGCCTGCTTCAGCTTTTGGCACACACAGCATCCATGGGCGAGGGGTTCCCCAGGTCTCCATCCACTGTGCGAGGCACCAGCTCCTGGTGCTTGCTCTGAGCCTGGCTATGGCCAGCTGCAGTTGATGGCCTCTAATTCTTCTCTTGGCAGAGACAGTGAACAGTTGCTCCATACCCACCTTCTTTATGGCACACATAACACTGTAGACCTCTATTACACCCTTCCTAACATCATTTTTTCCAGGCGGAAAGATTCCAGCCCACTGGACTTCCATAGTTTCCTTTCATAGAGAAACTATTCCCTATCTTTGGTCATCCTTTCTGCCCTTCTCTGGACCTCTTCCAGTTCTGCTATATCCTTTTTGAGATAAGGGATCAGAGTCACACTCAAAAGCAGGTGACCCAGGGATTCATATGGTGACATTTATACAGCATAGCCTCGTCTTTATTTCTAGCCCTTTCCTAACAATTCCTAACATTTGACTGGCTTTTTTGCTTGCTGACAAGCATTGAGTTGATATTTTCATGGAAAAAATCCCAATATTTTGATCTTGAAGGGGGTACACAGATTATTTTTCCCTATGTGTATCGCTTCACATCTACCTACACTCAATCTGTTTCCCCATCCTGTCACTCTGCAGTCTTGTAATGCTCTTCTGCATTTTTTCAGTCAACTGTTGTCTTTACTACAATGGATATCTCATCGTGAGGAAACTCTCTCACCTCACAGCTCACCTCCTTTTCCACATCTTTATGGCTATGCTCTGTGTGTGCGCACAGTGCAGCGGGCAGGGAAGTGAGCAGGAAAAAAGGCAAAAATACAAGTATGTACTTACATACCAGTTATTCTGTTTTCAGGTGCTGCATCAGCAAACCCCTGTGGTAACACCCTACAGCAAAATGCGATTCCCAAAAGCAAAGGAGACCAGAATCAGAAAAGAAGCAGGGCCACAGGCAGGCCAGGGAAGGACTGCCGAGGCGCAGACACCTTCGCAGCTGCCTATCGCTGGGTTTTGCTGCTGCCCAGAGGGAGCATCAAGTTCAGCTCAGAGCTCCTGATGACTTCAGGGAGAGCTTTGACCTGAGGCAGAGCTGCAGGATGTAACTGCTGAGTTTCGGCAGGGGAGGGATGCCACTAACTTCCCCGCCAGAGCTAGGGATTTCAAAGTGTTTTTACTGAAGACACCAGCTGGAATCTCACCTGAGTTTATCCAAAAGACTGAGAAGACTCCAACTCTCTCCTACCCTTATACACAGTGCAAGTTCGGTCCTATACATTCAGAGGTTCATACAAAACCTCAGTCTTTGTTAAGCTGTGGTGGAAAAAGACGGAAATCCCGCCGAAACCTGTGATCTTCCACAGGCAAAGGAACTGCTCTAAAACAAACTAGCATCTCCTTCCTCCTGTGGCTGTAATCCAGAAAGCAGTTTACATTAATGGGATATCTGGCCCCCAGCTAAGATACAAAAAGCCGAAGATGCTCAGATATGACTGTGACAATATAACATAAAACAGGGCTTATTTTGTATTGCAGAGTGCCTGGGTAGCAATAGATGTCTGCAGCCACGTGCCCAGACACACCAGCCTTGCCCGATCGTTTCCACTGTGCCAGCCCACCACCCTGGAGTTGGGTGTAGGACAAGCAGGAACTGTGGGTGTAAGAACAGGAGATCTGCGCTGTTCAATGGCTTTCAGTCCCAGGGTAGGTCACCTGTGGAAGGTACTCAGTAATGAATGGGCCCTGTAGGAGAAGGACCCTTAAATTACCTTGAACGACCTTTAGAAGAATAAATAAATCTCCATGGTGACAGTGCCACCATTTCTAAGTCTATTGATGCAATTTTATAAGTGACTGTTATCGGTGCCTTTCCACTGGGGCAATCCAAGTAACAACTCTGGTTGTGTTATCCCCTTTAAAAGCCCACTGCGGTGTTTCATCATCCCTCTGCTGTGGTGCATGCCAGGTCTCTCCTGGCCGGAGGCACCCCTGAGCAGCACAGGACAAGGGAGAGCTGATGGACCAGGACAACAAGAGGGACCGACTCACCTTTAGCATCCACTGGGCAACGTCCCAGGGCTTAAACACCAACCCCAGCCCCATTCTGTTCACAGATCGCAACACAGCCGCCTCTTTTATGCTACAGACACAAAGTCTCGTGGGTTTGAAGCCACTTGTGCTTTCTACCTGAGGGTCGTCTGTGGCAACCACAGTCATGGCAGGGAAGTACACAGGCACATTCACACATGGAGAAGCATTTGATTTTATACCAGGAGTTCAACAGCTAAAAAAGGCTTGCATTTTCTCGTATGGGTAGCATGATTACAATATAAATTAAGGAATTTAGGACTCCAGTCTACGAATCCTTATTAGCACTGGTACTCCTTAAAAGTACTAGTTCAAATAAGAGTATTTGTATAATTCACAAGTCTGCAAGAACACGTCTAGTCAAAGTTTCTCATGACTTTTTATTTATTTGTCTTCAAACCACCATACATACACATGATGAGATATAAAATAAATATATGCTATTCCCTGGTATTCCCAAAATTTCCACATAGTAGAAGGTGCTGAGTATAATTTATTACTATCAGAGGCCTACCTACGTCTAAAAATGAAACTTACACTGCACGACTAATTGTGTTTATAAGAACTCAAAGAGAAAACAACAAATAACTTGTAACTCAAAACCCCAAAAAGCTTGAGTATTTCTAGAGCTGGACACTAGGTGGCAGAACAAATATATGTTCTTTAATAATTGACATACGCATCCTTTTGGTAAGAAGGCAGGCCCAGAGAAGTTAAAGTATAGCATGTATCTAAAATAAATTAAAAGATTATAGCTGCCCTGCTTTTCCTGATCAGTTCATGTAGAGCACAAGCCCTGTTAAGGTTGGGCTTAAACCTTTTACGTTCTTTACAATAAGCGTTACGATTCAGTCACAAACTCAGGTCTCTCGCCACAAATGCCCACGGCTCCCCTGTCCCCATACAACACATTTTTAAAGTAGGACCCAGGCAAACTCTACCCCAACATTTAACAGACGATAAAAGTTTTTCTAGTGAGGCGAGAATCTCAAATGAGCCCGAGCGATTTCGGAACATCGGTGTAACTGCAAGTTGGTAGGACGCTGCGCAGGTAGCTCAGATTCAGAAGTACGACTCGAAATTATTTGCTAATTATTGCTTTGCTCCTGTAAAGCAACATTTCTTCAACAGCCTGTCAACTAGGAGCCAGCGTGGGTAAAGGCTGAGCTGAAAAGGCTGGGAAAAAGCTCTGGGAAGGAGGCAAAGGAAACGTGTTGCACCACGAGGTGTCAGCACGCACCCGGCCCGGCTGCCCGCGCGCTGCCCGCCCCGCCGGGGCCCCTCTCCGCGCGCTGCCGGCGGGAGGGGAGCGCGTGCCGCCCCGCGCTGGGCAGGGGCGGCGGCGCAAATGCACACGCAGCTCAGTAAACGGGGAGAGGATTAGGGAAACTGGTTCCGCCGAGAAAATAACACGCAACAGGCTTTTATGAAGGCCGGCGGGAAGTTCAGCATCAGCGGTTCTGACGCTGTTACCTGCCCACGGGGCACACACCCCCACACCACACACACACAGCCCCACACCACACACACACCCCACACCCACACACCCCCACACGTGGCAGGCGACAGACCTGCACGTGCCAGGGGCCTTCGCGTTTCAGTGGAGCCGCTTCTTGCCTCGGCCGACCCTGGAGAGCAGAAGGAGCTCAGGTTGGCAGCAGTGGAAGCTGGGCTGGAAGTCGAAAGAGCCGCTTCTAACTCCAGGCTCCTGACTGATTTGCTGTATGACCTTACACTGCTTCATCTTACTCGTTTTCAGCCTCACAGCCCTGGCATCTCCCATCTGTCACCTTTCCCTTTAGGTGCGAGGTATGCAAAGCAAAACATACCTACCAACAGTCCTTGCTGCCAGGAGAGAAACAACCCCCGCTCCCTCCTAAAATGAGACTGCCAGCGCTTAACAATATTCCTGTGACATCGAAACACCCAGGACTGTCTGTTCAGGTGCATCCTTCGCCCATCTGGTTCCTGTCCCCAAGCACACAAAAGCTCATTTAACAAAACCCGGGGCTATTTCCAGATCAGTTTTGTCAGCTCTTCTTGCTGGGGCCATCAGAGGAGAGGACCTTGAGGAAGAATTAAATGGAAGTGGTAGGACCCTTCTGGATTAAAAGGGACTTGCAAGCCTGCAGGAAAGCACAGGGCTGTGGGAGAAGTGCCCAAAGACAGATGATGTCCCATGAAACCTGCACTGCACCAGTAGCCAAGAAACAGTTTACAATGGGCTCAAGAAGTCATCTGACCTGCTGTGGCAGTGGAGGAGCAGAGCATATACAACAGCTTCTTTCTTTGGGAGGAATGAACATCTGCATGACATGAAAACACCACCACTAGAAAGAAAAAAAAGAGGATGAACTCACACGTCACTGGTCTGCAAAATCCAATAGCGGAGGCTCAGAGTTCAGCCCCCCTGGGTGGCCAGAGTAACACCAGAGCCAGCCTGCCCGGGCTGTGGGAGGAGCTGAGAAAGGAGCCATCACATCACTTTTGGCCAGTGTTCAGGGAGGCACCAACTGGCTCCAGAAGAAGTCATAGGCAAGTTTCTTCTGCTACATTCTGCAAATAGGCCTTTCAAAGGTACCTTCCTCAGAACTGGAGAAGAAGCTTCTTTCATGTTTGTAGGCAATTTACCTTGGCTCGTGATGATTGCAAACCTCAGAATAACTAAGGTTTGCTCACCTGCAAAAGCAACATGAGATCTGCCCACCCATCCATGCTGACATACGCACCAGGCCTTATCTGAGCGCAGGAGTACCAGACCTCTCCCCCCACAGCCCGAGCACTGTTTCCAAATTTGGAGGTGCAAGCAGACAAACCTACCTAAGAAACCGATTCCTCTTCCTGCATGGAGACGTTTTACCCCAGGATTCCAGCTAAACATGGAAAGGACCAAACCATGGGATGGACATGGGCAATGGCTTAAAAGAACGGTACAGCCTAAGAAAGGATAAGTAAAGAAAGGGAAGAAACAGAGAGGGGGTTGAAGCAGCAATGACAGCGAAACGGACATGTAAACAGCACACAAGGGGAAAACAGTGGTCACCGTAAGCATTCCTTTATGTTAAAAACTATATCTAACCATTTCTCTAACAGCTGCAAATGGTGGTAGTTCACGCATCAAGGTTTGTGGCTACCAATACGGGAGCGAAGGGAACATGCACGGAAAGTTGGATGGTATGGGAACTAAGAGCTTGTTGTTGATTTGTGGCAGCACGGCTGGAAGCCTGCAAACCTTGCTCAGTCCAGGACCAGCAGGTTCTCAGCTGCTCAGAAAATCAAGTTCCCCTTATTTATAACCCAGGGATAGACATGCTTTGGGGACCTTGTAGTCGTTTTAAATTCAGTTCCTACAGTCAACTCCAAGTCTCTTTTACAGCTGAGTCACCTGGTTTCGAAGTGTTGTTTCCAGCTTCTTGCAGGGCTGTCTTCCTGTCCCACGTCCTCCCCAGTCCCACCCTACTCACATGTGCACCCGCTGTCCTGCCGCTCAGCCTGCTCTTCCTCCACGCTGTCCCACTCCTTGCCACTCTTCCCCTCTTTGTCTCTACCTCACTTCCTTCCATTTTGCCTCTCCACTGCCTTTGCCCTTCCCAACTAACCCTTTACTGTCACACTCCAGACTTTCTGAAGTTTCGACAAGTTTCTTTTCTGAAATGGGAAGTGGTAAACCAACCTACTACCACACACAGTCTTCTGGTAAAAATCCCATCACTTCATCTCCCCCCCTTTCTACCATCTTTCTTTTGTTTGTCTTGGCTACTCTTTTGCCTGCTCTTAAACTGCAAAGTCTTTGAGGGCAGCGCCAGAATCCGGTCCATAGAATTCCATAAGGCACCTAATATGCTAAATATTATAAAAGGTCCTATTTTAATTTTTTTTTGCTTTTGATTTTCAATAAACTCACTGAAAATCCAAGTAAGCAGGACTCTAAGTAGACAGACATACGTGTTCTGTCAACAGGAAGTTTCTCTTGCATAACATCTCTGGCAGTTCTGGAAAGCTAAATGCCGTTGGGTTTATTTTCCTCACTGCAAATTAATAGTCAGGACAAAAGTGAACCCGTAAAGAAAAATCGTTTCTGAGAAAGGAGATTCTAGAAAGGCAGATGATTTTTAGCACGCAGAGCTGCCCTTGTGAAACATCTGCTATGACGTAGTCCTGTTCTGGCCGTAGACCAAACGTATCAATAGCTCCACAGAGTAATGGGATAAGAAATGGGAAAACTGCCATTGCTTGTTTAGCAGCTAAATGTCTGTCACTTTTCAAATAGCTACAGTGTAATTGTTTTTTGGGGAAAATATTTCCTTGAGCAGGAGGTTTGCAGGCCATTAGCTATTTCCCATCTGTGCTGGCGTTTTAATACACCACACATACACTTTGCTCCCTATTAGAAATTATTCACAGCTTTTGATTACAGGCAAGCAGCCTTTAGTTCAGAAATCAGGTCTGTCATTAAAAAGTTTTCTCTTGCCTTACAGAAAACTTAAATCTCAAAATCATTAGAACCAATAAGTATTTTTTGAAAGAACCTCTACTTATAAAGATTGCTAGGAAAAAAGTACTCTTTTTAGTCTTCTGTAATTTTAAAATAATGAATGACTGCACAAAAGCAGGAGCTGTTTGACTAAAGCGGTGGCCACTGTGTGCTCGTTCCATGGCTAGAGGCAGAACGTCACTCGGCCAAGCACTGCCATGTGCTGGAGTTCATCTCATCCCTTTTCAAACCGTGCCATGAAAATTTTTAAATTCCACCCAATAGCTGCTAGGACAGACAAGAGACAGACCTCTGTTCAATATCACACAATACCTCTAATAGTATCTGCTTTTGCTTCACACACATACACTCAACAAGCAATTATTTGCAGTAAATTTAGCTGTGCCAAAAGACACAGAACTATACTCTCACCTGCATCAACTAAAATACTACATTCTGGGGAATACTACATTTCTGGGGAAAAAAAAACCCAGACCCATTCCTTATTAATAAGTATCCTTCTCCTTTCTTTCCCCTCCTCCCATCAGAAAAAAAGTAGAGCAAAAACAAGGAGAGATGTAAAAACGTGGGTACCGTTGCAGATTTATTCCAGTGATAAAGTTGTTTTGTCATCTGAATCCTTTGCATTTTTTTAATTCAAGAGGATCACATGAAGTTTCTATCCTAACTAGTTTTTAGACTTCACAGAATAAAGTTAAGGGAGAAAGAGAAAAGAGATTCAGGATTAGAAAGTGCCCCTCAAAATATGAATACAGGAATGGAGTGGAACTTCGGAGTTAAGTCCTGCACAGTGGGAAACTCACACCGTTATTTACCGCTGGGACCGACAGGCAAAAGGACCAACGTACAAGCAGTGACTACTTTTCACAATTTATTGTAAAAAATAGTATTAAACAATAGGAAAAAAGCTACTCCTCGTTCAACCCACCACATATTGCTTTATGTGGAGACAATGGAAATAATGGGACAAATGTATTTATCCATTCCTATCCATATATCAAATGATCCCAGCTACTCAGGACGTGCTCATGGGAAAAATATTGGCAGCATCACAGCATATGGAAGTGGAAATAAAAAACATGCAGTATTTTCAATTGCAGTTGGGAGGCCTATTTCCTGGAGTCTAAAGATCATGTTGTTTTATCTGTTTTCCTTTAGCATAATGTACATTATCAGACTTTCATAACTTCAGATACCGGCAGAAAGCCCTGATTTTTTGCCAATGGTGACATACCCACCTCAAAGATAAATGTGGAAGTCAGAATGTCTGCCTTATTTCTGTTTGCAATTTCCTTTCCATAGGAACATGCACATGATATAGTTCCTGCTAACGGATATTTAAAGCTTGGCTAGCGCTTTTTCACTTGTACCAGTTCAACCCCACTGGAGGTCCTCAGGGCAGCACAAACAATGGAGAAGAGACTTCCAACACCACACCGCATTTGTTTTAGCCAAAAACTGCTTGTCCTAACACCAAATTATTCATGTTAAACATACTTGGTAGGTCTTCTGCTTTTGTCTACAAACAGAAAGATGTCAGATTCTGCATTAAACTGTATTACAAAAATTGTAAACCAATACATTCCACAATAATTTTTTTTTTATGGATTTTCTAGCTCATGTCAAAACTGTGAAGTACCAGTGTTAACATGAACAGAGCTCAATTTAAACAGAGCCCCAAAATAATGGGTGCACAGTAGTATTTACCTGGTGCAATTAGCTTCATTATCAATTGGTGAAAAGTTGACTTAGCTTCAGTTTCATGCTCAAAACCATTAATCAGAGAAAACTTAAGTTATGTGGCACCTTTGAGACCACCTCAGTTTCAAGTCAAGGGACGAACTTACACATACATAGGTGCATTGTTTTACGTATGACATGAGTATAGAACCCCAATACTCAGAAAACGGGTCAGCAGAAACCTATGGATAATGCTAAAAAACAGTACCTAACTATATTTTTTTCCCCTGCTGTGCTTGCTGAAAATTGATAACAGCAACCACAACAGTTTGAGGTGACTCAAACAACTGACAGTCACTGATGTAGAGTGCAGTGGAAATTTTGGTCATTCTGAAAGAAGATACAATGGAGCAATACAGGAAATTCCATACCAAGAGGACAAAGTCAAATATTTGTTCTCTTGCACATCATAAAAAGTATTTTTGGTTACAAATTACCACTGCAAACAATCTTCTCATAGATAAAACTAAAAATGTCTCTACCTAAAAAGCTTTGAGAAGGGTCAAAACCCCACAAACCATAACTAAAAAGCTTTCTCTAAGTCCTCTTCCCTTCTGAGTTGCAATAGTCTCCTTATTTTAAGAAAGGCCCTCCTCTTGGTCAATCAATTCCGTTTTGGTGGAGAACACATCAGCGAGCATGTGCTTTGGGATTTCAGATCCCCGTACTTTTAACGTGTAGCAGGCATTCTCTACTTTTGCCAGACTCTGTTTCAAGGTGTACAGCTTCTTAGATACTTCATAAGGTCCAGTGTTGCCAATGAAAGTAAAACCATCATAAATCTGACGTAAGAACTGGCTCAGTTCAAAAGGCGTGTCTATGTCACCATTTCCAACACTGCTGATGCACAGCCGCATCAGCTCTCCAGTTAGATCAGCCACTCCCAGCAGGTAATCTACAGGTGTTACCTTCAGGCTCCAAGTGTGTGGTTGTTTATCATGGGAATTGGAGGTCTGAGGACAGAACAGAACAAAGTGCAGTACAGAGAACTATGAAAAAGCAGTCTATAATGGTTCAAACACACACTAACTTATCTAACATAATTGGTAGTTAAAAACTTTCTGGAAAATTTAATTGCATGGCACTTCCACACAGTCTGATTTCAGAAGTACTAACCTCCTTCCAGCATACCAGAAGGTATGAAAGCACCATTTCCACTTGGGATGTGATTTCCATTCTAGCAAGCATCATAAACATACCCAGCTTCTACCATCTCTATTTGCAAACAGAATTATCACATCTTTGTACCAACATTTATTTGCAGTTGCTTTTTTTTTTTTTGGCTGACAGATCTCAGCCTAATAGATTTAAATTTTCCCTAAATGGTCTGTCCAAAGCTACCAAAGCAATCAAGAATCAAAAAGAGTCTGCATTATGAAAACAAAATCACATCATTTTGTAATAGTATCTTGAATTTCAAAACATATTTTCTAGAAGAAGCTGATAGGTGTAGTTCTCTCAGATCTGTTTTCTATCAACTGAACTCATTAAAATAGCTAAAAAAATACTTCATGAAGAAAACTCATCATAAAGTTACAAGTTTGCTCCTATATCCAAGTTTCCAATACTTTTAATTGCCAAAATATTGGTAACATGGGAGACAACAGAGGTTTCTTTCTGTTCCCTTGTTCCCATAACATGCTATCCACCCAAATTCACAAATCTGGTCAGAGGTGTGTATGCAGGGGTTAACAACTTCACAATTTGTTAAAACAAGCGTGCCACAATGGGTTTGCCTCTGGTAAGAACAAATGAACTTGAGCTAAAAACTTGGCTTCTTTGCAAAGATCTTACCAAGAGAATGAAGAAAGAATAAGAAGTGCTTTACAGTAGGGTCTCTTCAACAGAAGCAGACTCAGGAATTCATCTAAAGCAGTAGTGCTATGCATTACTGTACCTTGCACGTGCACTGGATGTGCATTTCTGTACATTACTACAAAATCGCCTTTTGTCCCCTGTCAACAGTCAAACTGTACCCAGTTTACTGTGGTCGGTGGCAGTAGTTTGTCCCTATGCAAATATTTCTATTTAGGGCAGGGTAGGAGTATGGGCAAGTCAAGAAACAGCAGACATGGTATTAGGGCTAAGGTATGACAGGACACAAGCTTGTCCTCTGAGGAGGAGCATCAAGATCAACTCCAGGAAAGTTACAAATGACCAAGCTAAGACTTATGCAGTGCATTTTAACAGAAGATTAATACAGTGCCTCCTGTGACTAGTTCAGTACCAGCAGTAAGATTTCATTCATGGAGTTCATCCTGCCTTGGATTCGTTTGTCTCCCCCAACTTTTGCTACATAAACCAGTAGGCCTTACAGGCAGCCCCAGCCATTAAAAATCCCTCCTCTACATTTGTTTGCTAGTATTTCACTATCCTGGATCTTTCCCCCTACCAGAAGGAGTTCAGTTTGCTCTGAATAAAAAGGATGTGAAATTTATAAACTTGTATCCCACAGATTTAGTTTACTACTTGTCAAAATAAAAAGCATGTTTTGAACAATTATATCTAATACCATTCCACTAACTGGCCTTATTTAATCAGGTGCCAAAAATGTAACTAAGCCTACTCATTGCATTTCCATCCCAGAAAGATGTTTGTCACATGAGAAGGGAAAAACTTTTACCATGTTTGTTGTTTCTTCTCTGTCTTCTGCTGTAAATATTAGTTGTTTGTTGATCTCTTCAACACTAATCAAAGATCGTGTTTTGATAAAATACTGAAATGAGACTGCTTCAACATATTCTTGAAGTCCTGCAAAAATAGCAGAAGAATTAAGCTAATGATTCAAACTTTCCAGCAATGATCCATGCTCACAATTATTTCTTTTTTTTAGAAATCTTTTAAGTGAGACTATTTTAAGGTTACTAGCAAAAAGTGAAAACTAAGATAATCCAGAAATAACATTGAAACATAATCTAACACAGCACACTTCTGAAGTACAAAAACCAGACCAAGAACACAGCAGATAAACATTTTCAAGTTTTTACTCCAACTGCATTTTTCATTCAGAACCTTCTGTAATATCAGGAAAGCATCATGTTACTCTCAGCAATATACTGAACAGCAGCTCCCCACAATGTCCCTCAGGGGTCTGTACTGGGACCAGTACTGTTTAATATCTTCATCAATGACATAGACAGTGGGATCAAGTGCACCCTCAGCAAATTTGCAGATGACACGAAGCTGAGCAGTGCAGTTGACACACCTGAGGGACGGGATGCCATCCAGAGGGACCTCAACAAGCTTGAGAAGTGGGCCCATGTGAACCTCATGAGGTTCAACAAGGCCAAGTGCAAGGTCCTGCACCTGGGCTGGGGCAACCCCCTGTATCAATACAGGCTGGGGGATGAAGGAATTCAGAGCAGGCCTGCAGAGAAGGGCTTGGGGGTACTGGTGGATGAAAAACTGGACAGGAGCCAGCAATGTGCGCTCACAGCCCAGAAAGCCAACCGTATCCTGGGCTGCATCAAAAGAAGCGTGGCCAGGGGGTCGAGGGAGGTGATTCTGTCCCTCTATGCCACTCTGGTGAGACCTCACCTGGAGTACTGTGTCCAGCTCTGGAGTCCTCAGCACAGGAAAGACATGGACCTGTTGGAGCGGGTCCAGAGGAGGGCCACAAAAATGATCAGAGGGGTAGAACACCTCTCCTATGAAGAAAGGCTGAGAGAGTTGGGGTTGTCCAGCCTGGAGAAGAGAAGGCTCTGGGGAGACCTTATTGCAGCCTTTCAGTACTTAAAGGGGGCTTATAAGAAAGATGGGGACAGACTTTTTAGTAGGGTCTGTTGCGATAGGACAAGGGGTAATGGTTTTAAACTAAAAGAGGGTAGATTTAGACTAGATATAAGGAGGAAATTTTTTACGATGAGGGTGGTGAAACACTGGAACGGGTTGCCCAGAGAGGTGGTAGATGCCCCATCCCTGGAAACATTCAAGGTCAGGTTGGACGGGGCTCTGAGCAACTTGATCTAGTTGAAGATGTCCCTGCTCAGTGCAGGGGGGGTTGGACTAGATGACCTATAGAGGTCCCTTCCAACCCAAACCATTCTATGATAAAGGAGCTTTTAAAATATGGCATTTATATGATGGAGAGTGCAGATTACTATTTCACAAGTTCACAAAGACACAGGACACAATGCAGAGAAGACGACTGCAGATAAATCAAAAGCAAGGCAGCTCACCCACAAAAAAAACAAGGTTCCTTTGTTTCATCTTATTAGCAACAGTAGATACTTGTTTAAAACTGAATTTCCCACTTCTCTATTTTGTGGGAATTAGTGAACAGGCTCCTTAAAACATGCAGGTTATGTGAAATTCACGTTCAGGACAAAGCATCTGTTGTTACAAATCACCCCAGACCGAAAAAAAAAAAAAAAATCAACCAGACAGGGTTGTGATGTCCAGTAAGAGGAATATACTGAACAACAGCTCTGTCCAAAAGAACTTATACTCTAAAAACAAGGCATACAGGGGGACAAAAGGAGTTGGTGTGTTGGCAAGGAAATAAAAGATGGGATAACAAATGTAGCTTGTACCAGATGTATGCCACCTGCAGCCACCTGCCACAATTACCTCTCGCTACCTACTTAGCAGATGGTGATTTTCTGTATGCATTATAGCAAAGGTGAGATCTAAAAAAGAGCTTGAATGTTCAGACAGCGATTTCACAGGTTCTGTCAGTTTTTCCTTATGTGCAGAGAGCAGATTTGGGGAAAGCATGTGGGAAAAGTTCACAATCAGAAAACTGAAGTTGGCACTGTCAGTGGGAAAAAAGCATAAACAAACCTGGAACAAACAGCCATGACAGGACTAAGCTAAAAGAAGTTTTGAAGACAAAATCAGTGCACATGTATATCCAACCTATGGACAGAAAAAGTGCCAAAGGAGGATGTTAAAGGAACAGACTGTAACATGACAGAGATGGCTCTAGCAAAGCCATTCTGAGCCATTTTAAGGGGATGGCTTCACTTCAAAAGAAGCAAAGAGGTGACACCGCCGTATCACGCTGCAAGAGGGCCAGGATTAGACAATAGCTTTGCCGGTGCATAAAGTGAGAAAATGTGGAGGTACCCAAGGGTACCAGAAGGAGAATCCTGGTTCCATTATAATAATCTTAAAATCCTCAACTGACCTCTACAGGGTCAGGACCTCAGCCTACAGAGATATGCAGGGAGCAGCAAATTTAGACTTCATCTGGATCAAAGAGAAAGTCTAAATCAGAAAGAAGAGAACATAGATTTGAATAACAGATGAAGGTGGAAATACCCCAAAAAAAACTAGAGGTAACCTCAAGGGAAAATTCAATTGTAGAAGGCTTTCCACATTACAATCACAAAAGCGTGATGAGTGACCTGCTTTTTTTCCTTTTAAATATGTATTTGCAAGGCGAGCAGAGGCAATTCAGAATGGCAATTCAGCCTGCACCCTTTATGCTTCTGTACAGCAGCAGCGGGAAAAACAGGATAAACATCCAGCAACCAAAGCCACACTCAGCACTGCTGTTCACAAATCAGAACACACACAAGGAGCTGCAAGGCCAATTAAATACAATAATTTAATCAACTGAATTCAGGTAAAGCATTCTGGACACAAGCAATAGAAGAATACTAGATAAAAGCTACTCAGGATCTTCTAAGCTAAAGAACTTCAGCAGTTGCAGAGAGGTAGATTTCATCACCCATCTTCTCCTGACTTACTCTCTGATGTAACACGGCCAGTAATCCATTACAAAATTTTGGCTTTTTCTGTGGATACGCTGTAAGCTACCAGATACAGCAGCACTCAACATGACAACATCTGTGAGAATCTCTCTCTGCTATCTGTAGAGAAGACTATCACATATGAAGAATCAACTTGGCATTTTCCCCAAGTTCTCAGAGAGATCAAATCAGCTCTCAAACTTTTTGGTAAACAGTTTTCTCGATCAATCATAACTTCCAGTTTCAGCTCACTCCACTTTACTACTTCTCCACACACGCTTTGTTCTTTTTCAGTATAAGTGTTTGGCTTCTCTGTTCATTTATTTGTATGTATTTTTTTTTATACAGGCATACTTATATGTATGTATACACACACACTTTTGCTTCCTCCCGCCATCCCACCCTAGCTGACATGTTCCACTCTTCTCCTTGCTCCTTCTGTTTAACGTCACCATGTGAATGTTGTGCACACAGTCTGGTTTGTCATTTACTGTCACCTTTTCACAATTAGGGAATCTATCTCCCACTATTTACAAGTAAGCCTTACGAAACCTCATTTAAAGTTGTTACCATTACAAATAGACTGGTAACAAATCCTGGTAACAACTACTTTGCAAAAAATATTCATACTTTACTTTTTTTTTTTTCCCCCCCTTTTTAAAGTCCTTCTTCCAGAAGTAGCTACAACATGACGCTTCAATGACCCAAGACCTTGAAATAAGGTGTTTCCACATGCAGGTAGAAGGATGTTTAAACATGTTATGTTTTAGATTAATGGTAGGACATCCGCTATTTTCAGCAAATAATCCCCAAGGTGAAAAACCCCATCCCATTTCACTACACCATCCAACAATACCTTTCCCCTTATGCTCTTGTTTTGGATTTATTCCAAAATTGGCTTATTTACGGATTGAGCTGCCAGTAACGGAATAATTTGTAAGACTGCCTTTTATGTAATTTTTTTTTTCTAGTACATGGATCAAAAATCGCAATTGAAAGCACTCTATTATTTCTACTAGCACCTCTTAAAATTACAGATGTAAGGTAACAAAATGCTTAAGTATTTTGATATTTTATTACATTTACTCTACATAAATAACTTGTACTAGTGACAAGTTACAGTGATCCACTATAACAGCTTCCTTCTATATTTTGAAAATTTATTTTCTACATAAGAACTAGAAAGTTACACTGAGATATCTTCTGACCACATATTATCTATAAAGGAGGAGATTTTCTGCCTGAAAGTTTGTGCACCTTTTTTGCCAGCTGTATCAGCTGATATTCAAGACATTTATCCTTACCTACATATGCAAGCTCTGAGAAAGAACTGTTAAGCAGTTTCTCTAAGAAACTTAGCAAGAAATCAGGTTTCTTCAAAAAACCAAGTTATTGGAGCACTCAATCCAAGAGTCAAATGAATGCACAAGGGGTAGGAAAAGATAGTTCTATTTAAAAAATTAGTAAAGAATAGAAATTCCTTAATTGCAGGAGTCAGGTTAGGGTAAACAATGTAATTCCACCCGAGACGTACATGCATGAATGCACAGAAGTTTTAACCCAGAATGACAGACGAAACAAGAGGTGAAAGTTTCCTCCTAAAATTTTGTTTACTTCATTTCCTCCTTTAAATATCTGTTCAACAGTTAAAAAATGGGTTAAAATGGATTTCATGCCTCTCAGTTCTTAAGTTTAGCAATGCCAATGCTACCTGCCATCTTCCCAAATAAGCTTCTTCTCTCCCTATTTCTTCTCAAACTCATTTTCTTTCTATCCCTTTGTCCTCCTTCTCTGCTCTTACTCTGTCTTTTTGTTCACAGATCAGCCTGTGCTGATGGTTAGGACACAAGCAGATGACAGCCTGTGTTCTCTTCCCCAGCTCCTCCCTAAACTGTGCAGCAGGAATCACAGGCCAATAGCAGCCACTAGAAAGATGGCAGGAAAATATACACAGCAGGTTTCTTCCAGGATCACTATATGAAGGGTGGGGCACATTATTTACAGGGCGAGTCATGTGAAACTACCCACTTGCAAATTCATTACAAAATCAAAACAGCACAGCCACAGCTCTATGTTATCATCATGTTTAGGCTGGCAAGTTACATTCTCATTAAAAAACAAACAAAAAACCCACCAAACCCCACACAACCCCCCCACAACCCAGAAAAAAAAAAAGGAGTCATATTCTTGTGGAAATCCCAAAGTTAAACTGGAGACCCCTCATTACTAAGCTCTGCAGAATATGGGGAGGATGGTAGACTTAAAGAACCCATTTTTACAAGCATATTGATCAATGAAGGGGAGAACTGGTGAAATAAGCAAATAATTAACCAGGTACATCAACTGAAACAAGTGCAAGCAATACATTTAAAAGTATTAATACACAAATTAAATAATTTTGCTTCAGTCAGTGTCCTGTTAAGATGAAACTGACAATTCACACCTCAGTCTTTTTCATTTAAGTCCTCTGCAGACTTGGCAATGATTCCTTAGATTCACAGGTCTCTTTCCATGCACAAGTGATAAAAACTTAAGTAATTAAACTAAAACCGAGGCTGTGAAACAATCCAACTGCTTTGTTGATTGTGAGCGTGAAGTCGAAGGTTAATTTTATAACAGTATATTGAAAGCATAAAGCCAGCTATCCTCTGAGACAGGCATGCTCTGGACATCCTGTTGTAAAAATGGCTTAAAAGAATAATTCCACTCAGGGATGGATTTTATAAAATGGGACTAACTAACAAATACAAATAAAACCACTAGAACAAATGTCCATAAAAGCTTATAAATTTGCGGGGGGGAGGGGGTGTGGAAATCTGTTTCTATTCACTGAGTAATACTTCAAAAGCTGGGTCATTATGGCAGGTAGGGCTACGAGTAGTCTGAATTTTTAAGGGAACTGGGGAAAGAAAAAACACAGCTAAGTCCACTTCCACATAAACAAACTGCTCCATTTTACCAATCCAGTTTTGAAATTACTTCAGTAATCAGTACAAACCCATATGTGAATATTTATCAGAAAAACTTATTTTAAATAACCTTGAACTGATTACTAATGGAATATAAATAAAGAATATTACATCTAGCAGCGATTTGTCTAAACTGGTTTACTATTATATCAATAATTGATGCAAATTTCTCATATTAAAAAACCCAAACTATTCCCGTGACAAGTAGTCTTCCTGATCTCTTTGACTACTTCCAATTGCCTTGATAATTGATATAGAGTTTAAAAAGTCATTCAATTAGATGGCAAATTTTACACTACTAACAGCCTTGAGGGCAAGTGTTCAAGATACCAAAGAAAGGAAGCTCTGACTCAGCCAGGATGTTCAATGATCAAAGAAGGAAGAGCACCTAACACAACACAGCTTCTTCAGTTCAAACCCTAGTGAAAGTTCTCCTCAAGATGATGTTGTTTCCATGCACCAGCCCAGAATCACTAGCACGTCAGAAGTACCAGTGGTGGCCATTTATCCTCATAAATACAGGATGGTAAAAAATGTACATCACCACTCACCAACCCTATTTCTCACCACATGACTGCAAAACAAAAACCTAATCATGATGTGGTATACTAGTTGTTTCCTGGAATGGAGTTCCTCTATGACACATTCTCCTGTGTGATTTTAAACAAACAAAAAAAGGTTCATAGATTTTTCTTGGTCTTCTTTCATGTTCCACCTGCATTTGGTTCCTGTAAAGGCTGGAGAGCTCTGATCTGTCAATGACTGATGTTAACAGCTGCAGGGTCAAAAAAAATTGCTGAGCCAGAGCACAAGGTCTCCTCCATTTGCTAGCTATGAATTAAAAGACAAACAATGTCACTAGTTTCAGATTGTCATGTAAATAACTGCAGTATTTGCCATAATAGTACTGCAGGACTTTAGGACAGTTAGGTCTTAAGTTAGAACTAGGAAAGGACAATCTTTGTTTGGCCCGATCCACAGCACACATCTTTAAAAGACTGTATATAGCTTCTCTTATGGACTTACGCTGCCCTCAATGGCTCCTGCTGAATTTATGGCTTATGCTGAAGTCAATGGCTCATTCAGGAATCAGCTGATAATCAAAGCTCACATAGTGCATGCCCTGTTTGGTCATGTGTGAATTCACATTCATTTTCCCAGGTTTGTTTTAAGTTTTTGTGTACGGACATACAAACCCTGCAGCAGAAAGTAAAAAGTGAGAGGCTTTGCAGTTGCTGATTTTTCACTTTACCCGGAAGAACCTAGAAAAAAGGCATGAACCAGAAATAATCAAAGGATAGTAAAATGCAACAAGCTGAAGGTATCAAGTTTCAAATAAGCAACTTGCAGGGTGAAGAAAATCAGTTTGACAAAGTTTGTTGGCACACTTGGTGATATGAGAACATCAGAGAAACAGAGAAAGTAACAAAACAGAGAAACAAAGAATTAACAAAATTAGATCTGATAAATATTGGCTTATTCACTGCAAATTCTGTTAACTTTCCAGTATAATCAGGAAACTTTGTTTCCATTTCTGGCATTTTACCTCTCACCCACAACAGCAAAGAGATTAACTTTAATTCTTCAGTTACATCCTGTTCCTGTGTTATGTTTTCCTACCATCTTGCAGAAACCTGATTGCTTCCTTCATGGATAGCTTTCCTTTCAAGTTTTAGGTGTATTCAAGCCTTTTCCTGGGTGAGACATTTACAATTCATGATACCTTCCTCATGCGGTAAAAAGCTCTTCCTTTGTATCGCCAACCTACAATTAAATATGCCACCTATTTTTATTACAGTTTTTAAACTTTCTGAAGAAAAAAATGTCCTACTTCTAATGTTCCTGATGTGCAGAATAGTTCTCTACCTTGGTATTATCTCAGAAATACATAGGTGTCTACAAATACAAAGGTAGCTAGCACAGCTCAAGTATGAGATGTTCTTTCCACATTATGAGTGAAAAAGTTAAGAACAAAAAAACAGGTAACACAGACATCATTACGTGGATAGTTCCTTTAGTTTGTGTTCTAATCCGAATCCTTCATACAATACCAAAAAGCCCAATATTACTTAAATAATCAGTAATCTAAATCTGGCCTGGTTGGACAGACCTCACTCATCTCCACAGCATTTCTTACAGCATGTCTGGTGGCCCTACATACTGCAGTTAAAAAATGGTATTCTAGCACAATTAAAGTATTTCCTTTTCATCCACGCAGACTCAACTGACTTTGTCCAATCCAGCAATGCAGTTTATTGCAGTATGATTACACACCTAAAGTGACTCTAAATGGCATAAGGCAGGAGACAGAAATAAGTTCCATTATATCATTCTCTCAGAACACAAATAGTGCCTGCACAAGATAAATTATGTGTTAGACTGCGTCAATGCTGAACTTTTACACAGAATTTCCCGCATCATCATCATCAGAAGCAGTCACAGAGCAATAGTTTTGACAAGGTGCTGACATTTTACAGCCTCGTCATCTAATCCTATTGAGAGCAAGTGCAGACATGATAAAGAGCTAATGGGCTTCTCTGTGCACAGCACTCCACTCACCACTGCTGCTAGCACAGGCACACAGCAAACAGAAAGGTCAGCCAACAATGCTCTAGTTGCATCTACTATCATCACTCTACTACACCACACTACTGGAGGAGCCCCAGAAGAATTATGGGCTCCTCATTCCATGTTTTGTCTTATGTAGGCTATCAGCTGTGAAGATAATACCACACCTATACTTGCTCCTAGCAGAACCTAATGACCTCATTCTAAAAACATCAACACATAGTTAAAAACTATCACTCCCAAGAGGTTTTTCAGTCAAGCTGCCCTATAGAAAATAGTTTAACACCTCAAAAGCCTTACAATTCTCTCCTTATTGTTAAGGGACAAAAAATTGAGTAAGTCTTCAAATAGCTAGAGATTTCATTTAACAAAATCGTGTTTAAAAGGTACTCCATTCAATCCCACACAATGCCAACCTATCTTAGTTTCCCTCTGTATTACACAAGTTTTGCATTTATGCAGAGTACATTTAGAACATGCTTAGAATAATTGCATAAATCCTAACATGTTGCAGAGCATCCTCTTTCTTGTCTTTCAGGCTCATACAGGTCATTCCTGTATACTATTAATATTGTCATTATTTTAGAGTTAAATACATATATATAATACCCAAACACACATATATACATCTATAAAATCCTGAAAAATTTCTTCCTCCCCTTCATAAGTTCATACAATCTTTTTCAGTCCTTTTCTTGCACAGTGTCTCACAACAATTTTAAAGAAACAGTACACATTTCCTCACAGGATATATGAGGTATACACTGCAAAGTGGGGCAAAGGAGCAGGAATTCTATATTACAAATAGTAAAGCTTTAAAAATATCAACAAAGCAGAACATTCTAACATAACAAATGAAGAGGTCTACATTAAAAAAAAGACTTCATTATTTCAGTATCTCTTTGTTTGCTTGTTTAATCATCCCCTGGGACAATCTGTACTGTTAAGAAACGTGTAGAAAACAGTCATCAGGTTTTGTTGTTGTTCAATTAGTGCTATACTCAGTGTTTGAGCTCATGCAAGTGTCCTTTGGGGAAACGTCCTGCGTGCCATTAGCACTATTCTTAATGAGGGAAAGCATGAAACTCCTTTAGTGCTCTGCCAGAATTGTTTTATCTTCAAGTCAAAAGAACAACTGCTTGGAGTAACCCCAAAAAAAGCATTTAACAATTACAAGTGGCAAACAATATTCCCAAGCATTATAGTCATAGCACTCTTCTATTTATAGGCTAACAGTTACTATACTGAATAAAATGTGTATTAGGCAGCTTTATTATGCAGACAGTCATGATACCCCAGTTAAGGCTGCTACAATGGTTTCCATTATAAGCCCAGTTTTGATCCCTTTTACTCTTTCTGTGAGAGGCAGGGTGGGGAACAGGAGGATGTTTCATGTTTGGTTTCAAGACAAAGGAGAATATTTTTAGGAAGTTTGAGGTTAATTGGACATGCTGCTTTTGAGATATGGGACAGAGGCGTTTCTTTATTCTTTTTTGAAGAAAAAAGCAGTTTAATGACAATGTTTTTGTTCATAAAAAGCTTTTTAACTAGTTGTCCAGAATTTCTTTAAAATACAAAATCAGAATTGAAAACTAGGTGAAAGGAAGGTCAAGACTTACAGCTCTAGGAAATACATAAAGACAAAATATCTAGCACTTTTCCTAGCTACATTTATTTTCGAAAAGGCATGCAAACTTTTTCCACTGTGAAAAAAGCAAAGCAACAATTAAAGAACACTGGACTTAAAAACAAAACTAAAAGCAACATTCTTAACTCTTATCACTGTTTCCCTCCCAATTACAGTTCTTCATAAACAGTGGGAGGCAGGGGGAATAAAGCATTCCCTCTCACAGTTGCTTTTTATCTAACTGTCCCCTCATTCTTCATGTCTCTAGGTTTTCTATCTCAGCTTCATAATCCTGACATCAAGCATCTTCCCATCTCTGACACCTCCTTGATCCTAGCTTCAGCACGACCAAGATCTACAAGTCTTTAAGCCTGCATATTCCTTTTTTTGCCATCCCAACGACTAACTGGAGAGCGGAGGATTTAATGAACAAGGTAAGAGTAAAGCTCTGGCTAAAAGTCTGCATTTCATACTTGTCATACACACGAGCTCATTTAAACAATGCCTAAAAGCATTTCCCATCTTCTCAGTGACACGCGTATATTCTAACACGCGCCCTTACAAAACATGCACAATGGACACCAGCTGGCACAAACTCCCCTCACAGAGGAGCATCATGTAGAAGAGCTAGAATTTAAGTAGACGCTGTGGATGACCTATAGAAATGGAATGAAGGCAATTTATTTCAGTTGGATTTTATATACAGTCTTCTTCATGAGGCAAGAACTACCTAATTACAGAAACAATGGGGAGATCTCAGGGCCAGGCAGTATTATACAACTGATGAGATTCCACAGACTTGCCACTTATTCATGTCACCTGAAGAGAGGAAAAAGGTAAAAGTACAGCCATTCCCAGTTCTAACTCCAGAAATGCAATGGAGGCCTGCGTATTTCTATCTTTTAGTTCTGTCCACAAAATTGCAAAGTTCAGGCATTTGTTTGAGAGACTGCACACCTGATTGCTGGAAAGATTGACAACAGAGTCTACTTCTCCTCCCCCTTATTATTTAGTGTACTAATACCTCTTTGCCATCCTTTCTTTTTACCTAGGGAGGTCAATAAGATTCATTCTATTAAGTTGGCTTAAGACTGTAGTAAGAAAATTCTTTAATTCTATGACAATCTCACCCCAAGTCCCATGCAAGTGTTAGGGATGTGCTGTTGTATATAGAACTGTGTGCAGTTCCGGGCCCCACAACTTAAGAAGGATGTGAAGGTCCTTAAATGTGTCCAGAGGAGGGCAACAAAGCTGGTGAAAGGGCTGGAAGGAATGTCCTATGAGGAGTGGCTAAGGACTTTGGGCTTGTCTAGTTTGGAGAAAAGGAGGCTGAGGGGTGACCTCATTGCTCTCTACAGCTTCCTGAGGAGGGGAAGTGGAGAGGGAGGTGCTGCTCTCTTCTCCCTGGTATCCAGTGATAGGACGCATGGGAATGGTTCAAAGCTGCGTGAGGGCATGTTTAGACTGGACATTAGGAAGCATTTATTTACTGAGAGGGTGGTCAGACACTGGAACAGGCTTCCTAGAGAGGTGGTTGATGCCCCAAGCCTGGGGTATATTGGGCATATGCCCCAAACATTGGCATATTGTCATATTTGGACAATGCCCTTAATAACACGCTTTAACTTTTGGTCAGCCCTGAAGTGGTCAGGCAGTGGGACTAGATGATCGTTGTAGGTCCCTTCCAACTGAAATAGTCTATTCTATTCTAAAAGCTCTGCAGCTGTGGATGCATTGAGTCATCATACACATGCAGCAGGCCTCTAACTTCCTCTACTAGAGGTCTATAGTAATTTAGCCTGCTCTACAATGGACAAATACATCTTAGTCATTTTAAGAGGCTGAGATTTAAAACACTGTGGAAAAGTTTTAGAAATGCGGAATTGTTTCTGATAGCATATTTTCAGTTGTTTTCTAAAGAGTTTATTCAGGTCCATTTTGATATTAACAGATACGTTTATGCAAGTCAGAAATTGATTATGCAGGAGAATCAGTGTAGCTGACTGTGTATGAGTATTTACCAAATATACAAAGCAAACCTGAAAAGAAATTTTTTCATTAATTTCTTTATTTTCAGGTTGCTATGGGCTAGCTTAAGTTTACATATCTTTCATATTAAAAAAAAAAACTCTAACTTTTCAGGTTGGAAAAGATGTATTTTTTAAAAACCAAAACCAGTAATTTTTTTTTACTCATAGGAGAGAATGTGGAAGTAGAAACCTAGCATCAGGTTTGCTCACTTGCTTTATAAGACATGGGTACACACAGAAGCTATTGCACGATAAGTTTCCGTATGTCTGCTATGTAGGCATACTCTATTACGTCTGAGATGAATACAAGCTAATTCCAGGCAAGCTGCTCCTCAGTAAAAATAGAGGTAGGTATGCCTCTTTGAGTTTACCCACACAAAGACACATACTAAGAAAACAGAGACAGTTCAGGTGAAGCAGCTGATGCAGGGTAACTGGTTACCCCATAACAATTTTGCTCACATGGCAAGGCTGACAGCTTGTATCATGAGGTCTCACAAAGATTCATGACGTAGCAGACCTCAAATGCTGTTGTTCTATAGATAGCATTATATGACTCACACGGGACTACAAACTTCCGGGGTTATTCAGACAAGGTTTACAATTCTCAATTAAGCTTTCAAAAATTTTTGTTCGTAAAACTGAATGCAAGGATTTTCAGCTTTTATAAGCAGTACTTAAAATGAAAATCCAAACACATTTTCAGCATGTCAAGATACTCGTAATATACTTGGACTAGTATTGTTGAGTTTGAGGTCATCTGTAGCGTCAAGATTTTTGAATTATCTCTTTCTTTTCATTGCCTCATTACAGTACTAAGCTATAAATAGCAGCAAGATGCACACAGATTAAGTGGCTCTTTAAGAATAACTACTTATATTTAATTTGAACAACCCAATGCACCACAGGTAAGAGGACTGTGGAATTAAATTAGAGCCATTGAAGACTAGCATGGCAAGCTCCTTCTGGTTCAGAAGTGCCAAACTGAGCTTTCACTTAAGAGCTGTCTCACTCTTAACAAACTTAAGTTTGTGTAAGACCTAAGTACAAGTTAACCTGTGCACTGTCTTGTAAATTATATAGATGTATTTGCTGCTGGTTTATCAAATCAATCCTATGGACATTTTTAAACAATTAAATCATTCAGGGGAAATCTTCAGCTCTCCTCAGCTGAAGAAGCCTTGCCTGAACAAGGAAAGATATACAGGCTGCCAATATGTTTAAAACAAGACTGATAAACACAAGACACTTTTATGCCATGACCAAGATGTCAAAGAAGCAGTTACATATTTTACTCATGTATTGCCACAAACAAGGCATAACAATTTTAGGTAAGATTCAGATTGTCAGCAAAGATTCAGCAAAGAAATATGATTTGACAGCAAGAGTCATGAAAGCACTGGGACTTAGTTTCTCAAGGATGTTAGTAAAGACTGCTATTTACAGAGAGGAACAGAAAAAGATGTGATTGAAACAGATATAAACTCTGATTTAATGCTTGTAACACAGAGGCAGAAGCACATTCTGAGTCTTTAGAAAAAAGAAAATGCTAATCTAAGGGTTTTAATTCATGAACTTTATCAACTCAAAATGGGATCATTTCACAAGATAGTCACTCTCACTCTCCTCCCAGAAATTATAACCCTTCAGGTGGGGTAAATGAGTGTGTTGCACATACTCCTCTCAGTCAGAGAAGACCAGCCAGTACATTCATTAGAACTACTCCCAACTTCAGTTTAGGTCAGGGTCCAAATTTTTCCACTTGTAAATTTAAATCTTTGTTTAACTGCAATGATAAGACAACTGTAGGGCAATAGCCTCTCTAATACCAGAGCTAACTTTGCCAACAACAAAGATTAATCTGAGTCCTGATTTATAACCATAGAAATGTGACAAATTCAGACCTGCGGCATGAAGAGGAACCACTGCTACATAAGAAGAAACTGAGCTTTGTGCAAAATAGCATACTTTCCCTATTTTAAAATAATTTACCTGGAGATATAGCTCTGTGGAACTGATACATGTCTTCTCCAATCAGTTCTTGTGCAACCTGCTTAATCTTCCGTCGGACAGCATCCAGCTTGATTTCAGATTCATTTAGTATTTCTTCCCCATTGGGAGCACTGCAATCATAAAACAGAAACTGAAAGAGCAGCTTTCAGAACATGAGCAAACAGTTAAAAAATATTACACATTTTCTTTTACTAACCAATACATCTTCAATGGCTTCAGGAAAAAGCAAAGCTGATATTGGAATGAGAAACAGTTTAACTTTCATTGGTACCTACTGCAGATTCTGAAATCCTGTAGATTCTGACCATGAAAATAATCAGCCAGCCAAATACAGTTCTGTTAGCATGATGTTTATTCCAGACTAGAATTTTAATTATTGCTTAAGTAAGAACAATGAGAAACACGTGCAAAGGCTTCAAAAAAGTATTCCAGAAAACTAGCAGTATTTGCAGAAGTCCTTCAACCTCTTAAAAAAAAAAAAAAAAATCAATATTTTGCAGTACATTACAGTATTGCAAAATACAATACATGATCTACTTCTACATGTGATTTTTTTTTTTAAGGAAGTAATTATGGACCATGCTATTCAGGAACAGCTGAAATATCTGATTCACAACCACAATATATACTTGGCATTTAAAGTTTAGTTTATCCAGTTTCCTTTAAACTTCCCCCACCCCCAAATAATCTATATGGTATATTAGTTTACAGTCTATTTAAGGAAATACTGACACACTGGTCTCGAGAAAACATTTAAAAGCAAACAGATTTCTGAAAGTAAAGCCACAATAATAGCGAAAAGCAAAGGAGAAGGAAATAAAAATACAGCACAGAAAGCTTCCACTCTCACAAAAACAGGAATGTCTTACAAAACAGGAATCTAAAATTCGGAGTAAAGAGGAGGAGTTTGTTGTTGTTCTTTCCTCTACCAGTTCCCAGCTATCTAGCCCCTGCAGTGGGAATAGCTATTTACAGTCAAGGCTGTAGTGGTTACTAGAATTATCATAATGCCTCTTTGCAGAAGACGATGAAGTTAAAAAGAGGGCAACTTCATAATCCCTATTTATAACTGCTACTACTATGGTAACTATAAATAGTTACTACTACACCACAAATGCACTGATAGGTAACAAAAAAATAAATTAAATTAAAAATAAAAGGAACAGGGAGAGCTGTTATAACTGTAACATGTAAGAGCAATGTTTGACACATACAGTAAACATTTTATACAACAGCCTATGCAAAGCTTCAAATTTTCCTGTTATTCTTCTAGTTTGTCTGTGGCTTCCAAAGATTGCTTGAAGGCTCATGAGAACACAAAACATGTAGAAGCTCAAAATTTCACACAGAAGCCTCTTAGGTTGCAGTATGTATTGAAGTAAACAGAACCCAGGTCATCTCCTCTTTGCATTGATGACCTAAGGTGGGGCTGCAAAAACCAAAATGGTGAAGTAACTGCAGAGGCAGCTAACATGAAGAAAGGGCGCATGCTCTTCTCTCCCAGCTTGCTAAAGCTGGAAAGTTCTCATCTGCTGTTATAATCTACTACTCTGATCCTGTTTAATATGTCAATAAAACCAACTGAGAAACCTGAACCAGCATCTTTTAATTCTCTAACTGAAGTGTGCATTCATTAGCTCACATCCACCCTAAAGGATGTTTATGGGAAGTTAATTAAACTCCTCTCAACAGAACATTGCAGTTATTAATCACAAATACAGAGAACACTGCAAGGCAGCTTCTAGGTTTCTATGAACACTTTCATTCTCAATGTGACTCACCTGGTAAACCTGTGGAGCAGAAATATTGTTCTTTTGCTTTCGATAGTTATATCACGACTGAGCTTCACAAGCCGTTCATATTTATCATGCCTGGTGTCAAGCTCCAGCTGAAACGCTGCAGAGTCAATCATTACAGTAACAAGCACGGTTATCACATG
The DNA here is from genome assembly GCF_018139145.2 of Gymnogyps californianus. Lineage (NCBI taxonomy): Eukaryota > Metazoa > Chordata > Aves > Accipitriformes > Cathartidae > Gymnogyps > Gymnogyps californianus. Next base: position 45,912,204 of record NC_059473.1, read on the forward strand.
TATACAGCGCAGGTGAAGAGCAGAGACCCTGTGCTATAGTAACTGCTTATGGGCCCCAGCCCCACCAGCCTTTTCCCTGGGGTGCCTTTTCTCAAGGTGGGCAGCGCAGCTGCTCCTGCATGGGACATGGCTGTGGAGGCCACCACTGCCTACCACCTGCCAGAGCTGCAAAATTCATCATTAATGCTACTTTTGTTTAATAAGTCAGATTTAAATATACATCAACCCTGATGATGCTTTAAGGCAGCCCAAACAATTTTAAGGTAAAATACTTGGTTTAACTAGTAAAATCTATTCTGCAATACTGCTGTTCAGGAAACTGACCTAAAATTTCATGCAAATTCAGCAAGATAAATTAAAAAATAAAACCCTACAATCATTAGTAAATAAGATTCACCAGTCTCCAAAACAAAACAAACAAACAAAAAAAAGACATTTGACTAAGGCACATATACTATTAAAAATGCACCATTTAGTAAAAAGAAAGGTTGCATTTCACATCCCAACTAGACTTGGCCAAAAGTCAAGTATTTTAATATCCCTAAGAACTAGAAGTACTAAAGCAAGTGAGATCAATTACTTAAAATAAGATTTCTGACTTACTGATATAAATTCTCTCTAACTACAATGAACACAGAAGAGAGGATGCGTATCTGGTTATCACAGTCAAACATTATGAAAGTCTCACAGATACCATTAACATTTTATAGACCATTATTCCACTAAATACACCATTAATAGATACTTCTAAGAAATGTAACACATTTCCTGCCTAACTATCTGAGGTGTTAGTGTCTGTGTGAGAAGATGGTGAAAAAAGCTAAGAGGTTACATTTTTAAAGGGTCTGACAAGTGAATAACCTTTAGAAAGCGCAGCAGTTTCCTGGCAAGCAAAGTTTAGATGAAGCTACAAAAATAACTCTATTTCTCATCGCCCGGATAAAAACTTGGTTGCTCTTATTTTGTTCTGTTCTCCCCAATCTTCTTCTGAAACGTGAAGATAAGTCACAAATGCTCCTACTGATGTTTTAAATCTTTCACATGTCTGATTGGGGTGTCTATTCCAAATTCTGAGAGTCAAGTCCACCACTGCATTATCATCAAGAAGAAATTTTCCCTCAGATCATAGTGACAGGAACTTGAGGGAGGGTGACTGGCATTTTTCTTCGTAGGATGCTATATATGACACTTCCAATGACCATTTACAAATTTCATCTACCAGGAAATTCACTATTCCGAAGATCTACAATATTAGCAGTGCCCCCAATCTCTTCTGGACAGTTGTGGCTTTTAGACTTTTACGTTAGTTTTTAAACCTGTTAGGGACTACTAGGAAGTGTTTTGTGACCTGGAGTAAAACACGGACAAATACGGTAATCTTTAGCCTAAAAGGATGCAAGAAAACCTACTGTACTGTTGCCTAAAATTGCAAAGGATTAGAACTCAGGGGATTCCCCAGGCTAACACATCGAGACCACACAGCCATTTCCTCCACACATTCCACTTTAATGTCTAATCTATCACTGAAAGCAAAGACTCAGACTCTATTGATTTTGGTGGTGCAGAACCAGACCATTAAAAATAACACTTAATAAATCTTAACCTTACAAACCAAGATACTATCCACTCTCTGTATCACCGAGCTGTCATATTTAAAATGTATTAAGCAAAAAAAGGTGTAACTGAATACTCCTTGGGTTTTGATTAATTATTATTATAGAAGACAATTGCTCATTAGTTTTCTAGAAATCTTTGGTGCCAACAGATAACTATGTCAATTCACGTACAACATTTTTCCAAAGAGATGAAAAAGAGCAAAATGTGTATAACCATTTAATTTCACACATTAAGTTGTTTAGATTCAAGCAACATACATAGAAATAGTGCGCCACTCTGGTTCACCTTACACAGCTTGCTCAGTTATAAGCCATCTGGAGCACACCTTTTCTTAACACTTGTGCCTGACATGGAGACAAAGACCACCAGTGTCTCTGTCTGGGGCTTAAAAACACTAGTGCAATACAACGAGTGGATCTTTGAAAAGCTGAATAAACCATGTCCCTTACATCCTTTCTGAAATTAACCAAATGCTGCTGACTGGATCTCATGGGAAAGGAGGGAAACAAGTGTTGTTCTGAATTTGAATTAATGGCAACCTTATGATAAACCGATATGCTTAAGGGTGAAAAATTAAAGTTGAAAGTACAGTTGCACTAGTCAATTCAAGCACAAGTGTATGTACGTTATTCAATATAAAAGTTCAGAGGTCAAAATTAATCATCTGCCAAGCTGACTTACACCGTAAAAAAGAAATATCTGTTTTAAAGAAAGCAAGGAAATTATATGATATTGAAGTGACCATCTATAACAGCTGACCAGCTCTTACTTCTTCACCCTCCTTAGCTTCACAAAAAATAGGTGGGACGGGGAAAATTTTACACCAAGAATTAATCTGTTTCCCATATCATGTCTCCTTCCTTCTTCTGTCAAGGCTTCTCATTCTGAAGCTCAACTTTGCCTTGTTAAGGCTTGTCTAACGAGAAAGTTCAACTAAATTTACTGGAGTTTAAATCTAGTTTTGTGCAAAATCCTATAAAAACAATTTGGTTCAAGAGAAGTTTACACTTGCTTATTTAAAGAAACCGAAATATTACCCAATTTTAAAAAGGCACTCAAACTGAAATAAGTGTCTACATACAGGTCTATATTAGTTAGCTAGACTCTTATTTTTAAAAAGTGCATGTATAAACAGCTACCAACTCACAAATCAATGCATCCAGATTTACATTAAAGTAGCTTAGTCATCTATGCACCAGAGCAAAGGTCAACAGCTAAGAGCCTTCTCAGTCTCCCCAAAGGTAGCCATCTCCTTCTCTTGTCCCCATGGCTCAGATTTTACATTACACCCCTGCAGACCTTACAGTTTTCTGCCACCAAAGGGCCCGGTCACCTTTTGTCTGGCTGAACACTTACACAGTTTGCTTAGCATCAGGTTCAGCACAAGCAGGGTGGGGAGGGGGAACAGCAGGTAGGATGAAAAAGGGAGCAACTCATGAGTCAGGTGGAGCTATGTGACATCCCACTCTCAGGACGCTATTGCACAAAAAGCAAAACACCAAGCTCTAAATGTATGAAGTATGAGTCCAACTAGTTTCAAGTTTCTCCCCCAGAGAAAGCTGGTTTATTCCATCACTAAATACTAGTAATTTCCCAGCAATTTCTACACCACATGTTTTCATAATCTGGCTTTCCAAATGCTTACTTACATTTAAAAGATGTCATCAAAGCTGAAGATGGATTAACATTCTCTTTTTCCTCTCTTCTTTGACCATGTGGAAAATTGTCATGCTTTCGTTTTCTGAACCCACCCGATCCTATTAATAGAAGATACACACAAAAAAATGTATCTAAATATAAAGTAGTTTTGCCAGAGAATAAGCAGCATCAGAATGCTGTCTTCAGAGCAGTCCTGACTGTAGCCATATTTTACAGGATAGAATAAGATAACTGGATGAACCTTATTACCAACTGATGTCATCTTCACGTTCGCATGCTACTTTTTCCACCACATTCCTAGTGAAAATTAGAAAAAATCCTACCAATTTCAATGGAGTGTGGTAGGATCCTAAGTCCTTTTTTTTTTTTTTTTTTGTAAGGTCTTCACACCCTTTTATGTTTCCTTTCTGTAAAGGAATGGCTGCATGGAAATCCTTGTGTGAGCAAGGGCTTACACGAGTAGACCTTTTTTTTTCCCCCCTCCCTTCCTTTTTTTTTTTTAATTATTTAAATATTCAGCTTGACAGAAATCATTAAAACTACAAGTTTTTCATTACTGTAATTATTTATGTCATGGGTCTTCAGTAACCAGAAAAAGAAACAAGGCATAATTTAAGTAGACTACCATTATCCAGGTATGCAGGTTGAGCTCCTGCAGCATAGCATCTCAGATCCTTACATTCTGCCCATTAACCAGTTTCTTCTCTTTTCACCCTGATATAGCTGTTCCCTTCAACTGGCCTTATATACCTCTTCCTTAGCCTCCCTTTTCAAACCCTCACCCAGAACTCATCTCTTTTGGACTGTATTTTACTACTGATTTACCCTTTGTACTGTTTCTTCCTTTTGTCCTTCCTTCACCTAGGACTGACTCATTGTGTCATTCATGTTTTAACCATTCCTCCCTCTCGCTACCTCCTTTTTGTGACAGCTGTACACTTTGTGTTCCTAACAGAGGCCAAAATTTGGCAAACTCTTACATACAAGCATACCTTTTTGAATATGTGGAGTTCTCTCAATTTCCTTAAAAGAACAAAAGGAAGCTACTTAAAAGTTACAGACGAACACTGGATTTTAAAATGTTTCTGTTTAATTGTTTATTATCCCAAACCAAAACCAGAAGTAGGCGTAGTTACTTTCTAAAAGAGGAAACTGAAAATCATTTTTTCCTTCTTTTCTGTTAGGACATGAGTTCAGGGTTTTGTTTTTCCTGTAGCAGTTGAAAACATTACAAACAGAACCCCTGAAATAGTGCAGAGAATTAAACTCTCTGCAGTATTCCGAAAGTTGGGAACATCATAATGACCTACAGGAAAAAACAGGCCCTCCTGAAGTCCGGGTGGGGTGGGGAGGGAGGGGGAAGAGAGAAAGAAGAGGTTCCACTGAATAACCAACAACTTGAATATCAGAAAACCACAGACTGCAATAACAGTAACTTAGCCTTAATTTTAAAAAATAAAAAACTAATATTAAAAAAGCCAGCTTCCTTGTTGCAGAGCCTACTTTCTGGCCGAAGGGAGGTCTGCGTGACTGCCTAGACTAAACCAACACACAGGCCACAAAGCGAGTACTGTGTTATTGAAAATTAGTTACTGCTACAAGCACTTTACAGGCCTAACACACACTCAGCTTTTGGCTGTAGCAACTACTTTTTTACTACCAAGGACGAAGATTTCTAAAACTACAGTCACTGACATATTGCCTTCTCACTTGGGCTTTACAGATAACACCTCTGAAGAAATGGTCTCTGTCAGTGTAAGGGCAGAGTTTAGTGACACAGCTGAAGGGAAGCACCGGCTCACGGCAGAGGCTCACCCCTCCGCCCCCTCCTAGCTGCAGGGCCTCCCCCCGCCTTTCGCCAGCTCTAACTCCTCACGCCTCTGTCTCCTGCCGGCTCAGGGAGCTGAATCGGCCCCTCAGGGCCCGCACAGCCGCCGGCCCCGGCCAGCTGCGGCCGGACCGCCCCTCGGCGACGGCGGCGGCAGGCGGCGCATCGGCCGCCCGCCCCGAGAGGCGCCCGCCCATACCCCTGCCCGTCAGGTGGCAGCGGGCAGTCCCGCTCCGGCGGCGAGGCAGCACCGAGCCTCAGGGGGCCGCGGTACTCGCCTCTCTCCGGCGGGGGCCGCAGCCGCGCTGCGCCACGCACCGGGGAGCCGCCGGCTCCAACCCCCGCCGGACCGGGGAGGCGGGGGGGGAGGGAGAGGTACGCGCGCCGCCACCGTCACCTTCCTTGCCGCTCATCTCGGTGCCCCACCGAGCCAGGCCGCGTCCCCCCGGCAACCCGCTTCCGCCCCGCGCGCCGCCAGGGCCCCGCCGCACCGCCCGCCGCAACGGCGCCACGGCAGGGCGCCCGCGGGGGTGCCTGACGGCAAGACGCCGTACAGGCGGAGCGCGCCGGCCCGTCGCCCGCGGCGTGGGAGGCGCGGTGCGGAGCTGTGGCGTCGCGGAGGGTGATATCGGGCCTTGCTGCCCGCGAAATCGGGGCAGCGCCGAGGGCCGGGCCGTGCTTCCGAGCAGGCAACTCCATGGGCAGCTAGTCTGCGACGCCGCCGTGGGGCCTCCCGCGCCCGCGGCACGACGGGACATGTAGTGCTGGGGCGGGGGCGGCGGCGCTGTCAGACCGGGGCTGGGTGGCAGAGCTGCGGCCGGCGGGAAGCCCCGGTGTTACCTGCCCGCTGCCCCCGCTGACAGCTGGCGTGTTCCGCCACCGCCCTGCCCGACCAGCTGAGCGGAGGGGGGGGCGGTGGCGTTGGTCCCATCGACTTTCCTCAGCATGGACCCGCAGAAAGTGGCTGCCATGTCGCCTTCCCCTCACCCCCCTTCCTTCCTTCTCAGGCGCTCTCCCCACTCTGTGTCTCCTTACTGCCCCTTTCTTCCCTGGCATATCAGGACCATGGTGCTTTCCTTCCACGCGAGGTGAATCGGAGCACGTCAACAGCCCGGAGTAGCCAGCACCAAGCGCCATGTTACTCCCCTTAGTGCCCAGCAGGGAGAGGGCCCCACAGCACCCAGCTACAAGGTGTACCAGGTGAAGGAGGCCAGAGAGGATGCTAACTGACAGCGAGACCTGGAAACTGGAGATGCTAGCTATACACCGAAAAGATCTGATAGTGAAGCCACCTGATATCTGGAAAAGAAATCCGAGAAGCAGCAGATGTAGCTGCTGCCACAGGGGAGGCAGTGGCCACAGCAGGAGAATAGAGGTCCCTGGCCTGCAGGCAGGGAGAGAGGGGCATGAGGGGACTGTGGATTGCTAATCTGACCTGGTTTAGGACTGCTAATTCCCGAACCCAGGTTATTTGCATCTTATGTTTTGTCAGGCCTGGTAAAAATAGTGCTTCCTCTGCTAGGGGTTTAGTGTGAGTGTTCATAGGAGACATCACAGGATTGAGCACAAGGGAGATGGATGCACACTGTCAATATCTCCCTGCACAGAGGGCACTTGATGACACTTCAGTTCTTATGGTGATGATCACACTGGGAGCAGGGGCGGGGAGTGAGGGAGCGGCTGCGTGGTGCTTAGCTGCTGGCTGGGGTTAAACCACGACAGCTACAAAAAGTCTGCTTGCCCCACTGGATTATTCATGCTTTTCTTTCCTACACACGCATCCTGATGTGTTCCTCTAACATCTTTAAAAAACAGACGGGTGTTGCAAATCCCAAAACTAAAAGGCTTGCAAATCATCGGTCTTGTTGCTCTGCTGCTAGATTTCATTTCTTGTCACAGCTGTTGCCTGTTTTAGTAGCTGGATTCCCAAGGAAACAAAGCCCATATGAGCACAAAGGCAGAGGGCTCACAGCCTTTGTGTGTGGGTGTGCATGTGTGTCTGTCCTTCCTCCCCACCCTTAATAATTTTTTAATCTGTTGGTCAATTGGTTGATCTGATTTGACAGAGGGAAAGTGCCTCCAGGAGTGCTTATAAACATCCTGACTAGGGAAAAAATTTTGGGTGGAACTTGCACCTTACTAGCAACCAGATAAGCCCAGCTGTGAGATGCAAATGCTTCAGAGTCCAACATGAGCAGAGCCCAGCCTTTGGGAGTTCTTGCAGAGCAGGGACATCAGCCCTTGCTGAGGCCTTTGTGTTTAACAAATAAACAAATAGAGCTATTAGCAAACTTGAATACCAGGTGAATCTGTCAACAGATTCAGGAGGACAATAAATCACCTAAGTCAGATAGTAGAGGAGTAAAGCTTTGAGAATGAGCTTTAAACAGTCTCTAGGCAGCCGAGCAGGAGTTGCTAAAACCTGCTATTTCCAAATATCTAGAACACATGACTCTGTCATGCAGTGTTCAAAATTATTCAGAAGCATACCATAAAACCTCTCTTCAATTTCCTAATCTAAGAAAACAGATGTTAATCACGTTTGAAAAACAGAGTACAAAGAGGATCCCAGCAGAACTACTCAGGCCTGATCTGCATATTGAGTTGTGCAACAGCTTGATTGTTGCCCTACCAGCTGCACAGGAGCTTTCTGCTTTCTATGTAGCAAAATCAGAACACGAAATTATTTGTGTCAATGTTATCGCTGCACACATTTAAGCACAGCCTTTTGTTTTAGAATATGTACAAAACTGCTTTTGAAAACACATACTTTTTTTTTAACTGTGCTATTTCCCTGTTCTCGGCAGCTATTTGGACAAAAAGCAGAGTGGTTTTGGTTATGTCGATGTCACAGGATAGTGGAAAGAGCACTGGCATTCGAATGTTTCCCAGCAGTGGAGAATCTTCAGCCAATTGTGGGGAGTGGAGGTTTGGTCTTCCACAGATTTCTGTTGGACTCAGTGACACTTTGCACGTGCCCAGAGATACTCAACAGCTTGCCTGACATCCCTGAGATGTTGTTGTGAATAAGAACTGGGGTTTTTTTCTGAGACAATCCATTTAAATGTGGCAGTGTTGAACTTCTTTGGCAACAGGTTATTTGCAATATCTTTCTTCTAGCTGATAATTATATCTTTCCCCCTCCCCTTCCAGTTATGTTTTCTTTATGCCTGAAGAGAATGGCACCTGCAACTGCACAAGTGTGAAGGAGGAATAGCAATATTTTGAAGGAATAAATGGTAACAGAAAGGAGGTGCAAGGATTTAGGGTAGGGCAAAAACCCCAAACAAACTAACAACAAACCAATGAGGTTTTCTCAGAGACTGAGATGTTGCATATGGGTTGCATATGACTGTGCTCCAGATCCTAAGACAAGGTCAGTAACTCAGCTTTCGTATGGAAAAAAAGTGTTTTTTAAGACTCACAGTTGTGAGGACAGAGCATGAGTAGGTGGATCAGATATGATCTGTGCCTTTCTGAGTGGGCAAACCAACTGAAAACAACCACTGTAGGAGGTAGGAACTTCTTCATTAATTTTGTCCCTGAAGTCTGCTGCTTTGGGCAATGACCTACTTTAATAACACTCCCACAGAATATTCTTCAGTGAGGCTTTTGCTCTGCTGCAGTATTGCCAGCAGAGACCACCTTGAAATGATGCTCAAGGGAGTGGAGAATGAATCTTTCCTTCTCTGGGAAAGCCCGACTCTAATATAGACTCAGCTGAACACTGTGAATGGCAGACATAGAAGTGGTGGTGGGTCCAGCTCAAGGACGACACTACTGAAGCTGCTTCAACACCTACATCTTCAAGTAATGGAGTTGTACAGAGGTAGGGCCCAAGTGACTTGGCAGACACATGAAATCACCATATCTTTATGCCCTCAGTCATTTCAATGTAGCTCTTTGGAAACTGTTTAAGATCCCTGGGTTTACTGGCAGAGCTCACAGTGTCCTCTTCGTGGACCCATATGGCTTGTACAGCTTTAGAGACAAATGTTATTTTTGCGATGCCCTCCCATGTTTAAATACCCAGCCTGGGAATGTATCCTACAGTCTCTGCTAAAGCAATACCACTTGATAGTTAGAGCTGGAATCATCTCCGCGTATCCTTTTGGTTTTCCTTTTATCTCATGACATCACGTACTCTTAAGAGCAAGGTTGCCTTGGAGATGGAGGGCTTAACCATAGGGCTATCTGTCATACCGAAACATTCACATTAGCCAATATAACTGTGAATGCTTTCAATAAACAATTGAGTGAAGTGACAAAAAGCTTACGAAACGATCACAGGGGAATTGCATAAACTGGGGTCAGACGTTCAATTTGAGACTGTTACATGACCGAGGAGTTTTGCAGCTGGTTGGTGAAAGGAAGCAGGAGGTCAGCTGGTCTCTAGTTGTTATAACAACAACCTGTTATGTTTCTCAGGCAACAGAGATGCCCATAGTCTTTTGGCAGGATGGACTGGGAGGATGATTTCCTCTTTTCCTGGAATAATGTTTGAAAGCTGCGAATGTTTTTCAGCCGTTTGAATTTGGGATTTCTCTTGGAACTGGCAGGATCCTCCCAAGTGCTAATACACCATGGTGCAGCCTCTGAGTGGATCAGCGGGAAGACTTTGGGAATGCACCATTGATTTAGCTGACTTGTAAATGAGCGAGTGGAAAAGAGAAGGACAGAGAGAACCTACAGGTTTGCTGCAACAGTCAACTGGAAAAAAAAAAGAGACCCAACTGTGCATTGCCTTTATTCCTAATGTTTAGTTTATATCTTCCAAGGGAAAACTGGCAAGTGACCGGCTATGAATAATGTACCCATGGGGAAAGTTTGTTTCTAAACATGAACAGTTAGTGCCTAGCTTATGTCTGGGTGGGTGTGCTGGCTATTTCATAAAGATTTCATTCTACTGAGGCAACCACATGAAAGAATTGCTTTGGAGGAATTCAAGGTGAGAATATCTTTATTCTCCATCTACATCAACACCAACACCCTTAATGCAGTAGAAGCGAAGTGCAGAGACTAACCTTTCTCCGTCATCTCTCCCATGCCCCTCTCTGTGCCTGAGCCCCTTGCAAATTATAACTGAAGTGATATGATCCTTTATATTTCTAGCTGCTTCAGTTTGGCCCACTCAATGAAATGCTGGGCTTTTCTGCCATAGTGGCAGGACAAAGAAAAGGTACGGGCTAAATTTATAGTTTGTTGTAGTTTAGGAAAAGATGCTGATGGAGTAAGAGCTGCAAACAAAGCAAAACCAAAACATTTCCTTCAGCTATGGGAGTCACAAAAATGAGGGAGCTTGAAGGTGCATTTCTCATCAGAAATGGTAAATCCAATCGCGTAACAGCAGAATTTGCATTTTTTTTTTTACACGTACCTAAGTCTCTCATCTGAACCCTACCAACCTTGAAGAGTCTCAGATGCTCTTCAGTACCTACCGCCCTCAGTACCCTCTGGATAAGCAGTGCCAAATACATATTCTCCTTCACCCTCTTGGTCCTTTTCAATGCTGCAGTTTGGAGGTAATGGCTCTTAGCAAAAGAGTTAATATCTGATTCATGTGCAGTTAGCCCTCTATAAGAAGGAGTCTGAGAATGGTGTTTGTGTCTACATCTGAGAGAGGCAAAATATTACATTATATATGGAAAACCCTCATTCATGCCAATGTAAATCAGGAATAATTCTGTTTAAATTGGGTGCCATTGAGATGACTATCAGGTCTTGAGAATTCCCAATGTACAGAATATTTTATGCTGCGGTATAGGTAGGGCCAAAAAAACACAGCAAGGCTCAGGTACTTAGAGAAATGCTTTCCTAACAATTCTCACCAAAAAGTTCTGTTAAAAAGCAGTTAGGGTTGCTCCAGGGCAAAACACACCCACACAAGAAATGACAGGTTAGGGGAACCTTCTTCCCATAAGCTATCGTGTACGCCTCATATTAACCACTCCCAGTGACAGACTCCAAACCCCAACAAGAAGCTTCCCTTGTTCTGCGGGATAAAGAAACAAACTAAATACCCATCCCTCCTACACACTTCAGTGCAAAACCCTCTGGCTTCTGCAACACTAACATTAGTGGCTGATGCATGCGTAGAGGCTGTGGTGTTTATGGGAAAAAAATGGAGATTTAACAAGTGCCCCCCTGAGCATGCACTCTGCTGGTACTGCTGGTCTCAGGGACCTTCTCTGAGTTTGTCAGACTCTGTTTTCTCTGTGGTTGACCACTCCACTTAGTAGACCCCTTCCACAACGCAGAGCTGAAGAGCCATCTGTTGCTTTTTATTAGATTGGAGAATGAGCTATTTGATATATTTACACCAGAGTAAATCTGGTTCCCTTGCTGCAAAACTAGCTGCACCTGCACCAGGTATTTGTATGGGACTTCTTCTAGATGATCTATTCCCAGCTGGGCCAGGAGAGATTTTACATGAAAGGGGTTTTGTCACCCAACACTACGGGGATCCTGGGCAGAATGATGACGGCACTAAGTTGTAGTTACAATTAAAGCTTTATTTTTTTAACAGAATCTTATGATCAGCATAGCATACAATTTTATCACCAGAATAGCACGGGATTTTTATAATCAGAATCAGTGTAGCACAATTTTATAAGTCGCATAGCACAAAATTTATAGCGCAGGTTTGCTTACAGTTCCTAATCACCTGGACCCTCTGCAGATCAGGTCAAATCTTAATACTTGGCTTGCAGTATCAATATAATAATCATAATATAGACTTAAAACATGTAAAAGAATACGAGTCACTCACTCAATCCTTGGAGGAAGCAGAAGACGGTGGAGGCATCCCTGACCACTGGGGGATCATGGGTTTTGCTGTCCAGCAGCAGTTGTGGTCCAAGTCCTACTTAGGACTTGTAACTGCTTGATTTTATAGACAGTGCTCTGTGTGCTGCTACGCTTGCCTGTTCTGTGATGGGGTCATCACAACCTGGTTGGCCGAGTGCCTGGGACCTTCAAGGCTGGTAAGGAGGGGAGTAGTCAGCCCAGTGCCCAGGAACCTTGAGGCTGATAGGGAGGGGAGAAGAAATCTGCCTGGTGTGCAGGACCTTCCAGGCCCAATGAGGAGGGGAAAGGGGACTGATTGATAGATGACCAGCTTGGTCACAGAGAATGGCCATTTGCCTTATAAAATGGCATTAGTTATGCTAACCATATTATGAGGGGTCAGGAGCAGGGGGTACCAGTTACAGATTTGCATTGAAGAAGCCTTTGCTTCAAAGTGTGTTGGTGGTCTTCCATCTACCTTCCCACATAGCTTTGTACCTTCCCGCACCTAGCTGCTACTTTCATCCAAGTTTCTTCTGCTGCACAGGGTCGTGGTGACCGGTACTGACCAGGTTTCACTTTGTTGGTTAAATGCTAATACAGAGTTAGTTCTGCCTTTTTGTACCCAGATGCTCTATGAACAATGTCTTGGCATCACACTAGCAGACTTTATCTGCTACGCCTGTGCCACAGGGGGCTCATGAGCCTTTTCATACTCTGCAGAAAGATAAAGGTGTGCTGGTCCAGGCACAGAAACCAGAAGGTTTATGTTGGGCCTCAGGGGAGTGTTTTGATGCAGCTCCTGTACAGAGCTGCATCAAAACAAAGAATTAAAGACAAGTAGATGAAGTACAGTAGTGCTACAGACCTTTGTCCATTGAAAATGAGCTGGAGAAGACTTTGTCAAGAGGTATTTGTCTAAGAATGTGATTTGGTGTCGTGGATGATGACCTTGAAGATGCCGAGGATGGTAAGACTGAAAACCTCCTCGCTGAAGCGACCATACACGTGCCAATGCTGTGACCTGGTCATAGTCTGTTACTTGACCAGGTGTCTCCAAAATTCTGGCCCTGCTCTCCCTGACTGCTGTGCTGTGTGATCAGCTCCAACCTGGAAAACTGAAATCGTAATAAAACTGTGTTCATTACAGACTGCACATTTTATAGTTCTGTCACAGTGCAAAGGCCCCAGAGAGCAAACTAATAAAGGTTTGATATGCATTTATAACCTCACCTTTAAAAAGTCAGCATGAAGTTTTTATTTTCCTGTCCTCCGGGAAAATCTATTTATATCAACAAATCCCAGAGAATCAATACTCGTTTAGAAAACTGTAATAACTGAAACATTAATCCTAATGCCTTTTTAATGCAAGATGCCTTTATTAATGGTTTCTAACTTTACCATGGGCTATGTAAGGGTAACACACAACATGGAGTAACCTTGGAGCAGGGGGCTTTTGAGGATACCTATACATGACATGCACGTCTCTACTCACTGGTCTAAGAATATGATATCAAAACGGGTGGAATCTTTTCTTTGTTTCCATGACAAGAATACATCCCATATGGAAGTCATCAGCATCAATGCTAAGCTTCCCTGTAAGCTCTTTTGAGCCACCATTATTAAAAATACATTACACATACACCTGTACAAGTTGAAGTCTTGGAAGAACATGTCTATTCCCCAGAAATCAAAGTGCTTTCAGTGCGGATGCCTGCAGGGGACAGTGATCATAAAGCAGCCAGAGAGCAAAAGGAATGCTGAGATTTCAGAGCCTGCGTGATTACCCACAGCTGTACAAACAGTACAGCGGAGAAAACAGATTGACCTTGGCCATGTTTTGAGAGTGCCAGATAACCAGGTCCTTCAACAAGCCCTGTTTCAACATGAAGAGGAAAGAAGAGACAGTGACCCTGAGGAACGCGAGGAAACACAATAATGACTAAAGCAGCAACATCGCAAGTCAGCAACTTGAACATCTTCAAGGGACTGGTCTGGGATAGAACCGGTTGGTGATGACAGATATCTGCCTTATGGACCTGGCAGCGTGAGAAGTGGATTAGACTGCATATATGACAGCAATATCTCAAGTACAAGTAGACAGCACCCTTCAAACATGAATTATTGTGCCTTAACCATCCCATAAATACTCATGGCAGTGAAATTTTAGCCTGTTTGCAGGGAATTTGAAATAATAGAATTTAAAAGGCAGAAAGTGTTTTGGTGTATTTCTAAATCCCCAGGGCCATGGGTATCTTTTCCCAGTTTATTAGTGCCTGTATCCTCCTGTATAGAGGGAACATTGGGGGGCCCCATACTAGCAAATAATTGCAATGCTCATCTCGCTGACCTCCCCTTCACCCTTGCAAATAGATATTTTCTTTGCTGTTTCCTCACATGACTGGGGAACACGCCCTCTGACACCAGGATCACTTGCAAAAGTGCAAATGCTATCACTAGGCTGGCCATCAGCATCCCCTCTAACTCTTATCTTGGGCTGTGCCCCACTAGGGTTAAGTTAGATGTTTAACCTTGGGGAATCTCCTCTCCCCCCTGCTGCCCCTCCCCACACACCCCCCACCCCCGTGGTGGATGAAACACAGTGGATTAGCTAACTGGTAGAGAGCTCACTAGATGTTAGGCCCGTGAACCATGGAGGCTTGATGCAGGATGAAAGCTAGAAATGACCTTCCTCCAGAATCTCCCATAACTCAGAGCACACTGTGGAGATGATCCTCAGAATGGTTGTGGGAAACAGCTTGAGGATTGAAGGAAATCTTATCTTTGCTGTGCTGGAAAACTGAGTGTTACACAATACTTGTTTTTCTCACCTTGTGAATTCTGCCCTTGCAATGTGCAAATCCTCAGGCATACATGTGTTCACTGCCATCCAGCATCTTGGTAACTAGAGAATAAAGAAGAGATGTTTGGAGAGCTTGTGAAGATCACTGTGAAGAACATTACTATAGTTCCGAAATGACAAGAGTTCCCTAAACAAGGGGAAAAAAAAAAAAAGATGGCAGAAAGGAGATAGAAAGGGATCAGAAGGTGAAGGTCACTATTCTGTCACTCTGTCACTGGTGGAGGACTCCCCTCCTAGCACAGGGACTATGAAAGTGCTTCCCTGTTAAGGCTTCACCTACAGCTGCTGCCAGCTTGGCAGGCAAAGCGTCTCTCTGATGAAAACAAATTCCTGTGTTCCCCTGACATTGAGTTGCTCCTGCAACACTGCAGCTCTCAAAGAACCTGAGTGACTCCAAGAAGAAACACTGCATTTACCCTGGCTGTTTTGCTCTCCCCTTTCAAACACTAATTTTATATTCTACAGTCAGCCAAGCAACTCTTTGCAAATTTTACAACCCGTTCTCCCCAGAGCCTGAAGGCATAAAGCATTCACACAGTGCACAACCTGAGAACTAAAGTATAAAATACATGAAAACACATAAAGCCTGTATGAAAGGTCCTGAATAAGGTCAGTGAATCTGCCTACACCTTCAGGAGCAAGCACTCACCTGACTGATAAATTAAGAGTTAAAAACAGACCATGTTAAAAGCTAATGAAAGCACAAGTAGGCATAGTGTATTATTTAGATCTGTCACACAAAAATCCCATATCTGATTTACGAGAAAGTGTATGGAACATGTCCTCACCAGATATCTGCCAACTGTGTATTGAGACCTTTAGAACAAATTTAGAGGAATGAATAATTACAAATTGCATGTAATGAGTAGCTGGGAAACAGGATAAGATGCAAGATGGTTTCTTTCAAAACCAGATCATGCCAAACTAAGCAATTATCTTTCTTAGATGTGATAACTCAATCTCTTTGGCAGAGGAAGCACAGTAGGTCTCACCTATTGGACTTCAGTAAAGCATTTGATTCAGTGCCACTACTTAGGTGATTAAAAGACAAACTGGAGAAGATGGAGATTAGTAGGCAAACTGTAAACGGGTGGGGAACTGCCTGAAGGGAAGAAGATAAGTAACGTTGGAAAGGTGCCGTGCTGGAATGGGGGGGTTCCACAAAGACCAGTCTTAGGGCTTTCAGTATTTTTACTGACAGTTTAGATATTAAAAAAACAGGAGTGTTGTGAAACATGACTGATGTGTGATGAAATCTGTCAACAGCAGAAAGCTGGAGGGTGTTGCTGGTACTCAAGAAGTTATGGATATCACAGGCAGAGATCCCTGAGAGATGAAATTATACAAATAGTCAAACACTGTAGTAAAAATTGAATGGAAAAGAGGCGGAAATGATGCTAGTAGCATTGTAAAAAAGGCACTGGAGAAACTTCATCTGGAATACTGTATACAATTCCAGTTAGCTCTATTTTCAGAAAGCCCGCAAACTGGAACAGGTGCTGTGAAAAGATGTCCAGGAAAATTACAGGGAACGGACAGCCTGTCCCGTGTAAGACACGGGAAGAATTTCAGCAAAGCAAAGGATTAGAGAGCTTACAATTTCTCTCCATAAACACCGTGGGGGGACAGGAGGGAAAAAAGACAAACTATTCAGCTTGAAGGACAATCTGACCCAAAAATATTTGAGTGCAAACTGGCCATCAACAGACCAAGTCCTGAAATTAGAGGAAAGTTCCTAGTTACCAGAGGCATGACCGAACAGGCTTCCCACAGAGGAAGACAGCAGCAAATGTTGCCGATTTTCAGTATGAGGTGTACTTAGTTTCCAAAGAGTCTGTACCACATGGCTGCCTGCAGCAACCTGGGCCAGGGTCAGTGCTCCAAGGGATCAATTCCCATCTCTGTCCCTGCTCCTGTCCTCAGAGCAGCTGCCAGTGGTGTCCCAGGAAGGCGTTCCTGGAGACTGGTCTTACACAAGCGGGTGTCTCACCGGTTGCACAGACTGGGAGGCAAATGTTTGAACCTCTGTCTCCCAGCCCTCAAGGAAGGTAGCTCCCTTTTCTCACAGTCCTGCACAAAACACAAAATCCTCTTCTGTTTCTCCAGCTGCCCCGGGCATTGCTTAATACTTGCCAGTTTTCCAAAGGTGCTCTTCATTTTGATCTTAGGCAGTAGTTAAACGGCTCATTTCTCCAGCCCAGGTGCTTCCTTCGCCAAGCCAACAGGGAACAAGCAGGCTCTGTGGCCGGCAGGTTGCCGAGCCCCCGTGCGGCATTTCTGCCTCTGCCACTTCACTGCTCCCTGCCCCGGATCTGCAGCATGCTGTGCTCTCAGCTGTGGCAGCACAAGTGTCTGTGGGGACCTACCAAAGCAAGCACCAGGTCTGGCCAAAACACAGGTGCCAGTGCAGTCGCCAGGAAGGTGCACGCAGGCTTATGGGGAGAGGAGGAGGAAGGGGAGGCACGCAGCTACACCTCCATAGTGGGCCAGCCACCTTTCTCACTGGGGGAAAGAACTGTGTATTTTGAAAAGTTTAACATGATCTTTTCTGGACCTGACTACTTTAAAAACAGTATGTTGACCGTGGTGGATGGCCAGGTGCTAAAGCACATCACAGAAGTGCTCTTTCGTATTTATGAACTCCAAAGCCTGGTTCTTGGAAGAAGAAGCAGAGGAGAATGTAGGTCAGGCAATATGACTGTGAGCTCTGTCAATTGCACCAACACATCTGGAGCACCTTCAGACCTCCAAAGCCATTTATCATATCCCAGGGACTGGCCTTCTACATGTATTCATAGGGATGCACACTTTCACCTCCACTGCTTTGACATGCAGCTGCACCACCACCTCCCCCAAGCTTGAGGCTGACTGCCAGGAAAATGCCCTTTGTCACCTTGGCACTGCTGGCCACACCAGGTTTACTGAACCACCCGCCTTTTTTCTTCAGCATGGTACTGGCCTTGCAATAACTAGAACTTTTCCAAATCCTCCTTGAAGCTGCCCCCTCTCTGCTCTCCCTCCTCCTTGCCAGCAGCGGTTTTCTGTGGCCAGAAGAAGGAGTGGGTACCTGCAGGGTGTCCCCCCGCCCCCCGGGAAAGCATCGTCTGCTAGGAAGGTAAAGCTGACTTTTCCTTTGCACACATTGGCATCAAGGAAGTGCACTGAACTTGTCCATCTGTGCAGCTCACATGGATGTAAGCTCTGCTGGCACCAAGGAGTCCCATGGGTTTTGAGAAGGGGATCTGGCCAGTTTTCATAGAAAGCGTTAACAGAGAAACACGCTGCGAGCAAGCTCGTGGAAGGCAGGGGATACGGGACAGGGCTATATTTTAAATTCTCTGTTAGCACAGTACAATCCTGGCCTGAGCCCAGGGCTCCTCAAAACCATCCAATACCTATTCTAACGGTGACAGCATTCAGAGGTAAACCTGTTCCTAGGCAGAGGACACACACAATTGTCCCAATAAATAGTTCAGGAGTCTATCTTTAGAGCAGAGCTTCAGCACATACAGAGAAAAGTTGCTATTTCGCCCCTTCCTTTATATGTTGGCCCTGATGTCCCAGTCTGGCTGACCTTTCACTAGTGTAAAACCTCCGATGGCTATTTTCATCCTAGTGTAAATCAGCGTAGCTTCGAGGTTGGCATCACAGGAGGTTCTTATCTCATGGGGACTGTCCCAGCACAACCTTCCTCCCGAGCACACCTCTGGGCTGGAGGTAACAGGATCTGCTGTACATGCCGACTGCCACTGGCTGTGGCTGTCTGCCCCCCCCCCCCCTCGCCCCGAGGAATCCTGAGCGAATCATTTAGGATTTCCCCCTTCCCTTCCTTAAGAGTGGCCCCAAACAACTACCAGTATCTTCCCTTCAGGCAGTGTTTCTGCCACCCTGCTCCCTCACTGCAGCTGGACTCCTCCCAGGTGAGAAGTGTAGCTCCTCTTCTGTGGTCGAGAGAGAGGGAGGTGCCTGCAGAAAGCAATTTATCCCTCCTAAAATCTGGCTTGCGTCTCTCTCTGAGGGAGTGCCCAGGACGACTGTGCTCCTAACACCGATGCTTCATTTAGACACTTAAAATGAGGTGGGGGTAAATCTTTTGCTTCTCAGGCATGATGTTTCACAAGCAGAAGTGTAATTCTCCTCCTGCTTGTTGCTCTCAGCCGCTACGTGTTAGGTAGGATGTTAGATAACGTACGTCCTCCCATGTTCTGGCAGAGCTCTTTCCCCCAGGTGGCATAAATGATGAATTTCATCTTGCTACACTAGATATTCAACATTGCTTAGTGTAAAGGATGCATATTTTCATATCTGGCTGTGATCAATAAACAGTTCCTATCTATGGCAACAACTGCCTGCAACATCGAGGGTTTGGATTTTGTTATGTAACGGTTGTCAAAATGGCTATCTTTTGTAATCAATAGCCTGAGAGTCTTTCTCAGGAAGATTTGCATTGCATGATCAACAGCAACAGTAGTCCAAGCCAACTTGATGAAAGGGACAGTTAATCCCAAAGAGCCCAGTAACTGGAATGTGCCCTGCTCTGGGGGGGGATCGCTCAGCTACGTGCATACAGCTGGGTATGGCTGGTGTAGCTGAAGCTGGTAGTTAGCCAGAGGTTTGGGAGCTGGTTGGTGGTTTGGTTTTTTGGGTGGTTTGGTTTTTTGGGTGGTTTGGTTTTTTTTTTTTTTTTCAGTAAGAAAAACATCCACAGTTGTTGCACAGGAAAAGAACAAGTAATCTACCCACACGGAATATATGCAGTTGTCCTTGTTTCCTCCTTGCTTACTTTCACCTTCTGCTAATGTAATTCGGGTGACAAGATTTTTCCAAATGCCAAATTAGGATAAACAGCAGTTGGGTGCAACAGATGAAGGGGAATAACCAGCAGGCTTTTAACAAATAAGTAATACGTGCATAGGGCAGATACTGAAATGCATAAACCTTGCAGTATTTTACAAAAGCGGGCAAAGGAGGTTAACTTATCCATACAGGTAGAGTCCTATAGCTGTAGGGTGTCTGTGCTTCACTGCCCACTCTCCCCTTCCCCTGGAGGCAGCTGCTGCTGAGATGGGACAGCTGAGCTGCATGTGAAGCAACTCCTAACCCACTGAAGTTTTCAACCTGACATGTTAAAACAAACTCCCCCTCACCCAAGCAGGGGAGTGAAAAGAAGCCCAAGGCATGATTCTCCATGGAGGTAAAAGATCCCAAGTGACACAGCCCCTGATACCTGAGCAAGGTCATTTCCACATATGAACAGCAGTGGTTTGCACCTACTTTGCACAGATGCACATGCCTAAGCAGTGACTCTGAGTCACGTTCAATGCAAAGGCAGGTCCAAGCTGACCACGTGTGAAACACCTGCCAGGAGCCAGCCTGTGAAGCGGGGTCTCCTCGCCGTTGATCCTGCGGAGCTGCACACACCCTGGCAATGGAGCAACATCTCCAAAAAGTGTCCCAAACCTAAGAGGAAACAGCAATGACGGTCAAAGCTAGAGCCACATGAAACCGCATAGGTAGGCAATATTGCCTATGCTGTCTGAGCACCACTCGGCTGCATGCAAAACATCTGATTGACAAGTGCAAAGGCCTGAATTAGATGAGTTTTAATATGTTACCATCCTCTTAGGTGAGATCCAGTCACTGACTGTATGCACTTTCCTACGCTGCTGCAATATGAAGTAAAACGGGTTGGCATTAATTGTTAAGTGAAGGTACCAAAACATGCCAAGCCCATGCCTGGTGCTTGGTAGAGCGGACCCAGGCTGCACTTCAGAGCACCTGGTTGGGTCTGTCCAGCCAAAGCCATTTCTCTGGGCTCCCCAGCTGAGCCGGCAAAGCTGACTTTTGCCACTCCAAGGATAAAAGGCCAGGACTGGGACTGACTTAAACCGCTCATGGGAAGATGGGAATGGCCAAGCTGGAACTGGGAGCTGGCAGAAGACCTTGGAAAGTTGGGTATGCTGTCCTACTATACCATCTCAGGAAGGGGAAATAGCAGAGGTGGGAGCAGCGACAGTGTTTTGTACCCTCCCATTCCTGCTTCTCAAGCTCTGCTGTAGCTAAAATACGTAGCAAAGCCACCACCATTCCAGCTGCTTACTTTGCCAATGGTAAGGGCCAAACTTGACTCACATTAGCATTCCCTGTGTCTTGCTGCCTCAGTGCCCAGAAGCAGCTCCATTTCTCCTGATGAAAGGAAGATGGTGCTTTTATTTCTCTGTCAGACTTAGAAAAGCCACAACATAGCAAAGCAGATAGAAGGAAAGCTCAGATAAGCCTCACAAAGGGGGAAGAGCCCAGGCTGAGTGTGGAGCCAGGTGCCCAGGATGTCCCCACGCCGTCCATTCGCAGGTGACCCAGCATGCCCCTCATGAGGCCACCTGAGCACTGGTGGAAACCAAAGCACGGGGCTGGGAGGTAGCATAGCTGAGAGGGATTAACACTGCTGTGCCCTATGTGCTGTAAGTTTCCACTGCTTACGTGCTGGGAGGGAGCGAGTTCCTCCTGCCTGGCATGTGGCTGCCTCAGCCCTGGGCTGCGCGTTGCCTAGCCCGCACCTCGGCCCCGCTTGGACTCACACGCGCCACGCAATGCCTTCACGCAGATATATTTATCAAGCTGAAAACAGTTCTGGTTAACTAACTGTTGTGTTGACTGTGAGGCCTAGCTGCGCCATCTAGGAGGGAAAAAGAGGCCACCTGGAGCTGCAAAAATCACATGAGCCTGCAAAATAAGGAGGGCAGCACGCTGGTGGGAGGTTGGATACTTACTGGAGTGGCAGAATTCCTGCAGCTATACAGAAATGACTCATTTTCACCCCACAGTCCCTCCCCCAACCATAAAAAAAAAATTTACTTTTTACATATTTCCTGGAATATGTGATTTTACTAGAAGTGCACTTCAGGCTCTTGTTATGAAAGGGAATCCAGTCCAGTGGGACAAAGTCATTCTTGGAATAGCTTTCAATGAAATCAAGAGTTATAACTGGACTGACTTTGGTGTAACAAGTCCTCAGGATATTGGTGGCTGCTGCAGTCATGTTTTTGTAGGCAGTCTGGATCTACTAGTTTTCCTAGTATAATAATTGCAATAAGAGCTGTGATGTTTTGTAACCAAACTAGTTTATACTGGCAAAAGCCCTACTTTGGATGATAGAGAGGTGACTTATACCGCTAAATTTCTTCCAGTTCTTATTTGGGAATTGCTATTCTGTTATAAAATGTCTTTATGCTGTCTGCACAATAGGTGGGGATGATTACTTCTGCATTGTTATAACAGTACCATTTTCTAGCATATACAAGCTAAAATGTCTAAACTTTTATATTTTGTAAAATACTAACATTAGAATATGGTTTGGGGAAGAAAGAAACTACTATCTTAAAATAAAATAAAGTAGATTGATGGCCTAGATTAGCCTGCAAGGCAAATTCTGTGTGACAATAAGAGAACAGAATTCACAAAAAAATCTAGAATAGTTTCTTTCATTATTTTTATCAGGCTTGGGATCTTTATTTCCTAAGCTCTCTCTACAACCATCTGCATGAACCCAGAGCCTATATATGTCTATTTTAATTTCTAAGATCCAGGTTAATCTTGTTTGCAGCATGCAGAGAAATTGAGCAGCATTCTGTATGGGATACCACTTAGTGTCATACCCATTTAGAAATGCAGTAGCACTGTGGTGTCACTGCCTGGCCAGCCCAAGGGGCAGTGGGACACCAGCAGCCTTGCCATTGCCAGTTCAGCTGCGGACGGGTCTAAGGAGCTTTTGGGAAGTGGATGTTCAATGGGAGCATCTCCTGAAAGTGAAAGGCAGCACGACAGAGAGCACAAAGTTGCAGGGATAAAATTGAAGTATGGAGCAGTATGGGGCATCTCCTTGAAGGTGGGATTTCACCTTGTATTTTGTCACGGAGAGAATGGAGATAGGCTCGGAAGGCTTTGAAAGCAAAGACAAGCAGCTGTGTTTAAAATTAGGGGAAACTCAATCCGTGCCTGTTGAGAGCAGCTTTACAGTATTTCCATATGTATAGCATGTACCTTAGAAAAACTGCAGATTAGCGGTGTACTGTTCCTTAAAATAAGCCCCCCGATATCTAACTCGCGCAACATCTCAGCAGAGGCAGGAGAGCTGGTGAAGGAGAGAGTCTATGTAGGATCCTAGCAGGCAATCTACAAGGGAAGAAGGGGCTCTGGGCTACCTGAATGTGCAGATTGCTTCTGAGTGGCCCATCGTGGATCGGATCATACTAATGAAACTCAGGTCCTTTGGCCTAGAGCCTCCCCTTGACAACCTGTTTCTTGAGGCAACTTGAAGCTCACAGCAATTAGGCTGCGGGCGGGAGGAATTTGCTCTGGGGGTGGCAGGGCTATTCTGGCACCCTGCAGCCACCTTTCCCCAGGGCTCCTCGTTCTCTTGCCCGTCATGGGAGTGGTGCATATCCTTGATGCGACAGCAGTGGGGCCTTGGGACACCAGGAAAGGTGGTGCTGGAAACAAACAGCCACTGCCAGTGATTCAATGGCCTGCAGCTCATTCGTGCTGAGCCCCAAGAGGTGTGCGGCGCCCGGGGGTGTCGCAGCAGCAGGACACCTCCGGCTGCGCTCCTTCCTGCAGCAACCTGGGGCGCAGCAAAATCGCTCCACCCGCTGTGCATGTGCAAATAAGTCCATCTGCATGTACAGAGTAATACCATCAGCCAGAATATAAATGGGCTTGTACAAATTGGGTTGAGTACTTCTCCTACTGAGATAAGGATGTCAATGGAAAGGGGTGACAAAACGGCAAGCAAAGAGAACAACTTTTTCAGCAGCCCTGTGAATAAATATCCGCAGGGCAAACGTGTATGTGTCTCACAACCAGAGAAAGGATGTTGCAGCAATCAAGGTATAAGAGAAGGAGAGTCTGGCCCAGTTTTGGCTGTGAGACTAGCTAAAAAAGACTATATCTTGTAGATATTACCCAAAAATAGTCTGCAAGACTAAAAATAGCATGGATATATCAAGGTTTAAAAGGAGATCAGAACTGAAGCCTACGAAGATTGAGAAAGTCATATGAGAGACAGAAAATCAGCATGAACTTCACAGCTTATAAAAGAGAGAAATGGAGATTAAATTATACTAACTCACACTACCTAGTCTCAATCTCCAGTCACCTGAGCCAAAACAAGCAGACAGTTTTATTTACTGGTTTTTCATTTTTCCTGGGATGTACAAACTGAAGGTGCTGTATGCCAGACCTCCCGTGCTTCTCGTGTACGGACCGTATTTCTTGCTTGCACAGGCCTCGCTCTTCTGCCAGAACCTTAAGCATGTGCTTTGGTGGCTACCTCAAAAATTGCCTGGAGGACTGAAAAGAGGAGAAGCAAGAAACTGGCTGTGTCTGGAGGAGCAGGCTGTGTGTGAATCCCACTGCTTTCTGCAGGTCAGACACCTGCCTCAGGTTTCCAAAGTTTTGCAAAGTATTTCATGTGCCAGTTTCTCCTGCCGGTGGGTTAGGATGCCCACATGAGCCTGGTGTCCTGGTCTTGAACAGGCAGGTGCCAAGCTGCCCAGAGAGCAGCAGCCCTGGCTATGAACAGTGACCAGTGGCTCACATGGGCAGCTGCCTAGCAAGTATTGGCACCACCAGGGGTGTAGCCAGCTGCCTGGAGGCATTTGGGACTTTAGTTTTAGACTCAGGACCCTTAGTTAAGCATATATCCTGCTCAGGTACTCTAATCTCTCGTCTGATTTAACCCTCCATCCCTGCTCAGGGGTATTAAGGGTTTAATTTGGCATTTGCAACGGGACCCAGATAGATGAAGAGCTTAAGGTGAAAGGACAAGGTAAGCAGGGGGGCTGCAGCAGAGGCTGATCCTTGTCCCGTCTGGGGGACAGCACAGAGCCCTGTCATTCGTGCTGTGTGTTGCTGCAAGCACCGGACACGAGTCAGCTCAGCATGGTCTGGCCAGCCCCTGCATGAGGACGCAGCGCTCAGTCCTGGGAGAGACAAGGGCAGCCATGGGAGGAGCAGGCAGGCTGCTGGGGCAGCTGCAGCACCTCCTGGGGTGGCATGGGGAGAGGAAGGGAGGGAACAGTCCTTCTCAAAGCCCTGCTTGGGCAGTCATAGCCTGTACACAGCCGTACGGCCACAACCAGGCTGGAGACCCGTCTTCTTCCAGCAGTAGTTGAAGGGTTAATATCCCAGTCTACCCCACCCTGGCTCCTCACCATTCTCCTGCTAGCCACAACTACCCTCCCAGCTTTGCCAGCAAAACTGCTGGTATGTGCTTCCCTCAGCCCTCTGGAGTCGAAGTGAGCCACGCTAGCTCAAGCAGTAGAAACACAAGGTCTGCTTGCATGTAGTTCATTGCCAGTAAATAGGTCAAGGAAAGCTGGCGGGGGTGTGTGCACCTGAGTGCTGAGTGAGTGGTAATCTCTTCAGCGGACAGACCTGGAGTTTAAAGATTGGTTTAAACACCTCTGTGGTGATTTGCCTTATGCACCTAGAAGCTAAGGCAGCTGACATTTGCTTTCCATGGCTCGTTGTGTTTAGTGCAAGCTACACCAAGAGGACGAGTCTGGTCAGAGGAACTCCAGATGTGCCCAACCTTTTCTCATCCCCACACACTCCTTGACTGCCTCTTCCCCACCTTGGCAGTTATCTGTCCACCTGGGGGCAAGCAAAGCCGCGCCGCCCTGTGCACACTGCCAGGGGCACAGTCCCTCCCTGCTGGAGCGAGGTGTGAAAGCAGAGGGGTGTGGATGGTCCAGGGGGGTGTCGATGGTCCTGGCGATGCACGGCGTGCATTCCTCTGCCTCGGCGGGGCAAGAGAGCAGTGCCGCTGAGCTGCCTTCTCGCACCAGTGATTTTCATGCACCTAGTTGCTTGCAGCTAGGAAGAAATTGTTTCGGTGCTGCTTTAAACGCTGGGATCTTGACTGCTGAGCCCTGGCAATGTAAAGGAGAGGGACATGCTCTCCTTATACGTGTAATACACGTCCTGTGGTGTAGATGGGTTTGGGGTTGAGCTTATGAGAGCACAAAATTTGCAAGCTCTCACCTCTTCCTTCCTTCTCAAGCACTCTCAGACCAATATGCCGCGCACTCAAAACAAACCGCTTCCTTGCAAGCATCTGTACTACCAAGTTTTATGTAATTCAGAACTGCAAAATCACTTTCTCCGGGTACCTTAGTGAGCAGCAATGTGAGATACTCTGACAAGGGATCCAAGGAGACCTGGTGTTCACTTCCCTGGACAAGCGAGAACCTTATTGTCTTAAATAAGATGATTATCAAGGGGGTGTTTGTGCCCATTCTTGTTTTTGGGGACTCTCCTTTCCCTTTGCTGCCATGACTCATAAAACTCGTTAAACCAGAGTATTCTTAGCAGGAGAACATTTAATTACATAGCAGTTGCAGGGTAGGGATGGAATTTATGTTTGACAGGCTGATGGCAGGATGGCTTTATCTACAAAGCTGTTTAGATGTCAGTATAGCCAATTCCATCCATAAGGTTGGGCAAGCCATACCAGGCACCAAACCAGCAAGGAGGAAAGTAAAATATGTGCCAGGAGCAGGCTCGGGACACTGGTGGTTTGCATAAACAGCCTGAAAATGTGCCTGACATCACCGCGTCTGGGTCAACGTGTGGAAACATTATCTGGTAAACCAACAGCCTTGCACTGCACAGTGACCTAGATTGGAAATACAATGCAGGGAGAGAGAAGGTGAGACTGTGCACTGTTGTAACACATGGATCAGGTTATTTGCTGCTGCTTTTATCTGGCTGTAAGTGTTTAATAGTCAATAAACCACTTGGAAACAAGTTCTGGCCTCTCCCTTCCTTCTCAGGCCCTCTCACACCAACACAGTGTGCAGCCAGACCAATTTATGAACAATGTATTTCAGTACTTAGCAAAATATTAACAAAATATTCTGAAAACCACTGTACCCATCTCAGGTACGTGTGCACCACTTCAAGAGTACAGCCCTATGGTTTCTGTGAAGCTGCTCAGAGGGATTACACCAACATTGGAGTGACTACTCTTCTCTTGTGTGTGTAAACAGGTTTGTTTACATGACGAGAACTCCTTCCACTCTGGCCTGTGAGATTGCAGTAGACGATTCAGTTGAAGCAGGCTAGGATAGGCTAGGATGATTTTGCTCACTGGTGTCAAAAAGCAAAGGGAAGTGTTTGGGAGCTAATGCATGCTACTGTTTGAAATCCCTTCCCATTTGTACATGTTTTGTCACGGTGTACTTACAAGCCATACGTATGACCAAGTAATTTGTCATCAGTTTCATCAGTTTTGGTTTTGGTTTTTTTTTTCTTGTAATTTACCTTATAATTAGCGCATTGTATCATACATTCTAGCCCATCTAAGATTGGATTGTTCTGATTTTAAAACTCTACCATAAAACCTTAGCACGCTGAAAGAAGGAAGTACTGTTCTGGCACAGAAAGCACATCTCCCTCACCTTTAAAGAAATTGTACCTGGATGACGCTTTCAGGAAGGCAGAGGGATGATAATCTTGTAGGGCAATGGCTCAGTGTTCCTATATGATCATTTCCATATTATATTTATATCAACAAAATAAAGATCTCTCTTAACTCTGAAACTCTGCTGGCAGGAAGAAAAACATTTAAAGATTGCATATCAAAGGTTTTTGACATCAAATAATAACTTATCTATAGCCCAGTGTGTTCAATGTGCAGTCTGTGAGCAGGCAAATGGTTTGCTTTCATTTTTCATTCTTCTGTAGACAAAATGTTGTCTCCCAAATTAGCTTTGTTGGCTCCAAATTACTGTGCTTAGTCAAAATTAAGCCTCTTTTTTATATTTTCAGGTTTTTTTTCCAAAGTAATCAAATAGGTAATGGAGTATTCCTCTTTCAAATGTATAGTAACTGAGATTTTTATATTACCGTGAGGCTGAGCTATCAGAAGTCAGAGTGAAACTTTCCTTTTTCAATCCCATTTTTTAAGTTATTTCTTTTGAAAATAATACAGGAAGCTTGACCCCAACAAAATTTTTGCCCCACATTTAAACTGTAGATAAATCTTGGAAAATACACTATAGCTAAATTTTGGAAGACAATGCTTTTTAATCTGCTGTCACGATCAAGGGACCTACATTAATGAAAATGGAGAGTGTTAGGACAGATTTTTCCAGCTTCTGTAGCAGTCAGCTGGTTTTCTTCTATATTTACATAATTTTTAGAAACAAAGTTCCAAGTGTTTTGCTCTTGGGACTTAGTCCAGAGTTATGTTTGTGATTACTCTGCCGCATATTATCTCACTCTTGACAGTCCATCAGAGCAATTAAAAAATTTCTATGTGGTAAACTATAGTAATTCTTAGAGCATTTATTGCTGTTTTCACTGATCCCAGTGAAACCATTTCTCCATTCGTTCTGGAGACTGAAAGATCTCCTCTTCAGGAGTGTTTCTTGACTGATTGAGGGAGTATCAGGTATCTTCCTTTGTCATTTGCAGCTAACGGTCGCTGTGGCTGCATTTTCCACTCTGCGGGCAGTAGTTTCTGTGTCGGATCTAAGGGAATTTCTCCCTGCACACACGTTTTTGGGATGAGCCTTCCATCTTAATTATTCTCCTCTCAACCTGTCCGCAGACCTCATCTCACATTCAAGGAAATCCCAGTCCCCTTCCCGGTCCCACCATGCCGCTCTGTAACTCTCCTTCTGCTGCCTCCATTGGAGCTCAGCGCTCCCCTGCAGAACGGCATTGCAAAACCTCCTCGGGGATGAAGACCTCCTCTATTTATAGAGCGCTGAGGCTAGATGAAAGTTTCCAGAGAGCTTTCTGGAAGGGCTCCCATCTAGCTGCTCTGAAGGCTTGCAAAGGGAAACGAGTTTGCTACCTTGCTTCATAGCTTTGCCCCGCATATAGCATTCACTAAACCTTTGCAGTAAAATATATAGTGTACCAGGCAAGCATTTGATGGTACACATTGGCATTTTTTGAAGAAGTTTTTTCCTGACATGCCTCGTCCATATTTGGATTACAAATGCAAAATCAGAGGCTTGGGGCAGATTCTCTAACATGAACCCACATTCTCAAATGATTTTTATCCTAGGCCTGCGATTCAGTGCTATCTTAAGATAACAGAGAGGGAGAACAGTTTTTAGCTTCGTGCTGTAGTTTTTTCTTAAAAGATTTAGTCTCTTGAGGCTGATATTTTTAAATCGAAAATAAGGCTCCATTAACAAATGCACTGCTGAGTGTTGCTCCACAAAGATATGATTCAGCATTTCTTTTACTCATGTCACAAATGAAATACGGAATATTTCTTAAAATAGGGGAGGAATGGTCACCCTACCTAAAATAAGGTGGGAGCCAGGCTGGGTATGCAGAGTAGGCATATCCACAAACACACGAGCCTTTGTGTGTATATAAGCTAGCCACGTGTGGCCTCTCACATCGATAAGTTGCTGTTTATTTAAAAAAAAAAAAAAACCAGGCAGCAAGCCCTTAACTACTTTTGCCCACAGCACATGGCTTTTATTGGAGGGTATGTTTGCACAAGGGAGGAGCATTGCCTCCCACCCAAATTTCAGCAACACGTACCATTTGATAAATAGGTGAGGACAGAGTCTCTATCTATTCTCTGCCTATCCCCTCCAGTTCAAACTCTATCTATATCACACAGTGAGGAAACTGTAATCTGAGGAACCCTTTTAGGAATCTGTTTTTTAATGAAAACTCCTGAACATTGTCCTAGCATTAGAGGCAGTATGAGGTTAACACCCCCCCCAAAGCAAACAAACAAACACCACCAAAAAAACCCCAACCAACAACAAAAAAAAAAAAAGAGAGAATAATGCCAGGGAGAAAATGTAAGCCTAATGAAACGGTAAGGAAAAAAGTGAAATCCGCCTCCTGACAAGATAAGCATTATCATCTTCCATTGCACTGTGGGTGGATGAAGAATGTGTAAATTGCTTACTGACCTGTTTTTTGCTTCTGCATAAAAATGAAAGGCCATTTCTTCTAGTACCAATAAATGCCACCTTATCTCTAGGTCACTAATTAGCTAGCTGGGTGAGCAAGGAACAGGTTCAGGGGTAGCAATTCTAACAGTGACAAACTGATGCAGCATGATAGCAAGACTCAGACGCAACCCAGACCTAATTACAGCTCTGTAGCACGTACTATCACTCCGAGAACAACCCAAAGATGTTAGTAATTCATATTCAGCTGTGTGCTTGCATGAACTCCTGGTATGTTTAATTTTCCGGGACCTAATATTTAGGTACTGCTTTGTAAAAGCTCTCCAGTGTACAATTCCAGCATTCTGTTTTACTGGATTCATTAACAGCATTGTGCCATCTAAATGTCCATTGAAAGAGATAAAATGAATAGTGTCAATTTAGATCATGCAGGGGGAAGACAACAATTGTTCATACTAATATAGGAATTTAAATTACTATATATCCACTACTAGCATTCCTGTTTTAGTAAGTATCTGTCCTTGGAATAAGTTGCTTGGGAAGTGCTTTAAAACATGCTGAAATATCTTACTCTGGTATTAGACTAAGAGTATTTGCACAGAGGGTTGTGCTTGTTAGCACAGGAAACAAGAAGACACAGAACACCATCATAATGAGTGCATCAATATCACAATTTTTAATACCACATTTGTGCAGTTCTAAAATCTCAAGAACTATCTCAATCAACAGGCAGAACCTTTCAACTACTAAAACCTGAAAAGAAAAAAAAAACACCCTTACAAAATGTGAGTCCCTGGCATGCTGTTCACAGAATCAATAGCCTAAAACACCTCTCCCTGCATCCTTAGATAGCAGAATCAGCTGATGCTAGGCATTATCCTGTCTTGGTATAGAATATCCTGCGCTTTGGATCTGCCGATTCTCTCAATACAGTTTCAAAAGCAAAGGCTTCTCTCTCAGTTAGGGAGAAAGTAGAAATGGGTCAGGTTATATAATATGAAGTAAATAAGGGTGAAGTTACATGACATGACTGAGTCAGCTTACCGTTCTGACTTGGGTGGTCCTGCTTTTCCCTCCCTGACTCCTGGCCTTGCTGGTACACACCCTCTCTTGCACCACATCAAACCACTCGGTAAGCCGATCCAACTCGTTAATCCAACAGAAAACTATTCTCTTGAACTGACTCACCAAAGGGCTTGACAAGCGTGGTGCTAAGGAACATGCTGCTGGAGGGAGCAGAACCACCCCTTTTGATGGGCAGCAACTCAACACCGTGACTTAAATGTACCACAACCAAAGAAAGCGTTGAAGAAGGGGACAAGAGCACCGAAAAGGCAAACAGAAGGGCATGGCGTAAAAGCCTCCGTCTTTGGGAAGGATGGAAATGCAAGAAAAGGCATCACAAAGCCCTTGGGATGGGCGAGACACTGAGGGGAGCAATGGCAGGAAAGCAGCCGGACATTGCATCCTGATATACATCAGAGGCATGCATGGGAACACACAGGCACTGTCCTGGCAGAAGGGGGAACGGGGAGTGCAGGAGAACATGGTGCTGAGCTGTACTGAGTCCACCTAGATTGCAATGGCTTTTCAGGGTTCAGGCTCACAATGCCTATGTGCGTGTGCGTGTCCGTATCCAGCCCTGGCAAAGGTGAGCTCTTCAGGACAGCTGTGCTATCTTGATAGTTTAACAAAACATGAGCTATAATATTGTATCCCCATTGTTCAAGAAAAGGGGGAGGACACCATTGTTCACTTGCAAAACAAACAAAAATGAAGCCTGCCCCCATTCTTCTCAAGAAATTGCCTCATTAAAAGAAAAAAAATCAAACCCCTAAGTCTTATTGAGGAATAACACCTTGTCAGTCTTATCAGCTCAAAAACTCCCTCACTATTATCTTTTCCTTCCTCTCTTAAATTACTGAGACAGGTTTCTCCTTTCATAGCAGCAAATGTTTTAAGCTTGCTGTTTTCTTAGAATCTCTCTTACTGGTACAAATGCCTCAATAAGAAAAAGAATTTAGAGATATCAGAAATTGTGCTAGCCAGCTGGAGAAAGGGAAAAGAAACTGCATCTTCACTCAAAGATAAAATGTCCAGTCTTCTAACACACATATTTATGGCTTCAGGAACAGTTCTTGAGTCCCTCTCTTGAGCTCTGGGTAATAGTTTCTAGGGAATCACGAAAAAAAGCGGAGATTGTAACTCATGAAATAGCAGGATATATTGCAATGCGTGAGCTGAGGCGCTCTCAAGCTTCCCAAACCAAGGGGCACAGAGCAAACTGTCCTCCTTGCCCACACCCCAGGGCATCCCTGTTCTCTTTTCCGAATACAAGGCCAGGCACTGGCAGAAGAGAGAACTACGTGCCTGGCAGCTGAAAGACGAGGAAAGAGAAAATATGATGTGCAATAAATCAGGTACGTGCAAAATAATCATGGCAGGCCACATCATCCTAACACTGCTCGGCATTGTTTCCACCTTGATGATCTTTCAGCATGTCACGATGCTGAATCATGATGACACAGGGGCAAAAAGCACCTATCAGATGTAGAGTGAAAAGGTCATGTTATGATTGTGGCCCTACAAAGCGCTGGAGAGACTTTCTTTACATTGGAGTCCCTTGTTCTCACGCTGGAAGATTTGTCTGCACCGAAATCAAGAAAAGCTTCCGGAGCAGTTCAGATTAACACCTACATATGGATAACACAGGAATCTTTTTTTTTTTCTTCCCAAAACTGCTTATTGCTGTGTCAGTGTGTGGATTTCAAATAGTGTTTAAAAAATGTTCTTTAAAAGTAACTTTCTGTCCATAACTGGAGTTTAAGCACCCCGAGGGCCTGCTGGCTTGCTGAAGTTAGAGGCCAAAAATGTACATAATTGTCAATCTTTAGCAAGACAGGGAGTTCTTTTCTAACCAAAGCCAGAAATACTCCCTCTGGAGAAACCTCACAAACAATGTGGAAAAAGCTTTTGAACTTTCCATGGTACAAAGTTTAAAATGAGGACAAAACTGGAATGAGTCAGTCTTGAGCATTTTCTAAGCTCTGCTGCATTTCCATAGCTTTACAGATATAGACATCTGGTAGCAGCATTTTCAGTAAAAAAAAAAAAAAGGACATTGTCTTGTACTTCACTAGCGTAATTCATTTTTCTTTAAATATGAATAAAATTATTAAAGTAGTCAAATATTTTAATATGTATAAATCTCTCTGGATCAACCCTAACCATATTTTGGGTGTAATAAAAATAGGCTATATTCCCAGAGAAGCAAATGCATATCATTTCAGACAGATTCAGGGACAGCAAAAACAATTTTAGTTGAAGAGCCTGGAGGAATCCCGCAATATTAAACAAAATATTAAACACAAGTTTACACAAAATAATTGAGAGTACTTCTCCTTATAATTTAGCCCAACCCTTATAATCTCAGATTATAATGAAAGCTTTTTCTTTTAAACATTACACCATTGTGATATTCAGTGATAAACAACCAAATTATTCTGTTACTTTAATTTCAGCAAAAACTTTTAAAGAAACTCTACAATGGCATCAGCAAGCACTAAGCAGGATGGAAGGTGGTCCAGGGCACTGCAGATTATTTTCAGGGCTCTGAGCCTGATTATCCATTGTCCCAAGGCCTGTGTGCCACTTCATACTGTGACAGAAGAATATCAAGCTCTTGGCGTATCAGAGAGCTGAAGCCTGGATCTTGAAAATTACTGAGACCCCTTAGCTTGTGCTGGCCACTGAGTGACTGGACGATGGGACCCTGCTGTGGTGTGCTCCTCCATAATGGTCGGCATTAGCACAGCCAGTCAATAACCCTACACCTTCCTGATCACCTCTAATGGGTGACCCTTTCCTCGCTTTGCAGAAACAAGGGGCAGGGGAGGTATTTGGGAGATGAATAAACCACGCTAACCCTTTGAGTACCTCAGGAAAAGAGCGTGCATTCAACAAAGGAGCACTTGCATAGCCTTGTGGATGTACTTTGTACAGTTTGTCCCGATTAGAAAGGAAGTGAGTTCAACAGAGAATCCAACTCAGACAAACAGTTCTCTAGTTTTATTTGGAAAAGCTGCAAACCTGTTACAGTTCACTTGCTAGTATGAAAAGCAAGCTTGAAAAATGCCACTGTTGAGATCAGTGAATAATGGTTTAAGTGGTATAAGAGCAGTCAGGCTGAAGAACACAGTGGAGTGGTCTGGGGGGGAGAGAGCAAATGGTACAAGCACCCAAGTTCTGAATTTTAATTGTGATGCTGTCGTGGACACACATCTGTCTGACTGACGCTTTACACTATCACCAGCCTCAGGAGCATGTGTAGCTTCCAAGTGGCCTTCTGGCAGCAGTGAAAAACTTAGCCTGGAGTCCTAGGGACTTTTTTCCTGTTCACAGCAAAGCTATCTGAAGATGAGATTACTTTCTATTTAAACTTTATTTCTAAGCTGATTTTGTTCTGTGAATTAAACTTCTCTAATCTTGTTATTCTGCATTCCCCCCGCTCCCTGGGCTTCAAAGATTCTTTTTCGGTTGCTTATACAACCTTACCACTGCAGTACTCAAAATATGTAAAGCATGGTATAAATGCAGCTATTATTACTACTTAATGAAAACAGAAAAGTGATTCATTGACCAACCCCCTTTTTTTTTTTGCATTTCTAATAAACATATCAGATCCATATCTAAGTGGTGACAAAAAACTATGACCTTGCATTACGTTTATCCCACAACATCCTGATCGTGACTGGTATTACTTTAAAGACTTTTCATCTGCATTCTCTGCAAAGCAGTATGTATCACCATTACCTAGTCACCAGTCAAGTTCTTTTCCAATATTCACTGACAGAGACAGGAAATTAGCTATCTTGGAAATGCCACGTTAGGGAGCAAGTGAAGAGCAACCAGCAGAAAAGAAAGAGGAGGAAGTCCCTTCCCCCTCAGTTTTGGCAACCGTCATGTTGGTCATTTTGCTTTGTATACCATAAGTTGCTTTTCCTTGTGCTTTGTCCTTACACTGTCTTTTAAGGAACAAGCTCTTTGGCAATGAATAGAGTCTTTATATGCTTGGAAAACATTTCTAGCATGTTGTAGACACTATTGTAATATAAATACTCATTGTCTTCCAGAGTTTCCTTACCACCACCGCTCTTTTCTGCAGCTTTGTCACTGGCCAACAACCTTCATTAAATTATTCTGTGCCGCTGGTGAAGTGCTGTAATCATAAAATATGGCAAATGCTTCATATACCCAAAGACGGATTTTGATGAACTTGGTATTTCTGTTGACCACGCTGGGGAACAGTATGTCAAGACAACCTGAAGTAGCTCAGCACATTAGCAAATGTAAAAATTAAGACCAAGACCTTTAATTGCATCCCAAAAGACATGTGGGAAAGAGAGGGAAAGAACAAAAGACTTTTGAAGCCAAATTAGTCCATGAATTAATAACTATCATTAGGTTTTAGTCAGGCACCATATTTGTACCTTGGTCCTTTTCTTATTTGTTTCATAGTTGGACTATTGAGTTTCAAGTCTGTGACTTTCAACTCCATTATGTTTGCTGAAGGAGTACGCAACAAATGCAAAAGGTCTTTAACTCTTCAGTTTCTTTCTGGCAGAACGTCATTGTTTGCATTTCTGAAGTTTTTGAAAATAACAGCCTTGACTCTCTTCTCATTTAGCCTGGTTTAACAATGCTGCAAGTCCAAGGAATTCAGTTGCATTAATCTCAGTATAAAGCAAGCTAGAGGAATGCCTAGCCTAGTATTTCTGACATACCTCATATACCTGTAGTTAGAGCACAACTCTCATTAAACCTAGATTAAAAATCTGTCCACTTTATGCTCTGGACTTAAAACCTGTTTTTAACCCACTTCCTTCTGCCTCTACCGCTGTATTTTCCTCCCTTTAAGAGCAATGAACAAAGAAATTACTAATGTGCAACTCTATCTGTTCTTAGTTCCCAGCTTTTCCAGTTCATTTGGCTTTTTTTTTTTTTTAATTCAGCCTTGGAGTTTGCTGATCACATTCACCTTGAAATCTCATCCTTTGGGCTTTCATGACCTTGTCCTCTCAGTATTCCTTTTGCCTTTCTAATAATTCACCCTGTTTTTCCTTCTCGTTTTCTGTGTTTGTACCACAGGCGTTTGTAGCCTTGGCACACTTTGTTTCTCCTTTTACATCCTTCACGTAGTACACGCAGTGCCTAACATTCCTCCAAGTCCTACTGCTATGTCAGTTAATTTTAAATCCAGTTCTATGTAGAGAGATGATAAGAACCAAACCATTTTAATTGTGTACATAAAGCCATCTCACTATAATACAAGTATATTACAGTCTTAAGACTCCCAAGAGCCTGTGAGCAGCAAAAGCATTACTATTCCTCTTCTACAGTGGCAAAGAAAAACTGATTTATCCAAAATCACACGAAAGCCTGGGCAGCCTATGGGTTCCCAACCAGAGGATTCATTTCACCTTTCTACCTCCAGATCCGTATAATGCCTCATGTATTTGACACTTCTTGGACTTTACAATGGATTTGCTTAACTTACAGGCAGTGCGCACCAACTGCAGGCACTGCCTCTCGCCAGCCCAGCCCATGGAGCAAACACTTGCTGTCTGTTCACCAAATGGTTCTCCGAGGGGGTGGGCAGGAGAACCCCCAGCTCAGGAGGAGTCCTCGCTCCGGCTTACCACGAGGCTCTGAGGCACCAACCACCATGTTGGGCTGTATCGCAGGAAATTGCACCCACTTTCCTAACATCTACCACAAGCAAGCAAAGCCACGGTTAAGCCGGATCGATCGGAGCTAACACATCACCTCAGAGGAGTCCAGGTCCTCATGTGGCTTCTGACAGCCGACGTGACTGTGTCAGGACCTTCGTCCCTCCACCGGCGCTGCTCTGCCAAACCAGCTTCCTTTTTCCTGTCAGGGGCTTTGCCATGTTGATCACAGCACTGGCCCCAACTCCTGGCCTCTCCTCGTTTCAGCGGCCACATCAGCTGCTCTTTCTTCCTGCTTTTTGCTTTTGCTTTTTTAAGCAGTCTGACTCTGGCCTTCGTTACCACCGAATTAGGTGGGACACAAGCCACAGGTTATTTATGAGGGAGCCAGCGCACGTCCCGCTCTGCCAGCTATCCGGCGGGGATATTTCGGGGCCTACGGGAGTGACAAAACCTGGCCCCCACCGTGCCCGGGTGCTGCCGCCACCCTCCCTGTCACTCAAGGCGACAGCGCCCGGCTTCCATGTTAGGCCGGCGCCCCTCCTGCTCCTCGGTGCCCCCGCCTCACCTGCGGCAGGCCCGCACCCCCTCCGCTCAACACGGAGGGGCAGCGGGGCAGCTCGCCCCTGGGGACAGGGACAAGGGCACCCACGGATTAGGGACCCACCGCCCGTCCGGGGACGGCGGGGGGGTGTCCCGGGCAGCCCAGACGGGTGACACCCCACCCGCCCCCCCTCCCTCCCAGCAGTTTCCCCCCGTCCCTGGCGGCGTGGGTCCGCGGCGGAGGCGGCCGGGGAGGCCGCGCTCCTCGGGGGCCGCTTCCGCCCGCTCTCCCGCCGCCACGGGGGCGCCCCGACCGAGGCCGCCCGGCCGCGGCCCGAGGCCTGTCCGTGCGCTCGGCGGCGGGGCCGGGCCCCGCGGCTGCGGCTGTGCGGCCTGCCTCGGCCCGGCCCCGCCCGCCTGGCGTCGCGGCCCCGCCCGCCTGACGCGCCGGCGGCGCTGGCGGGCTGGAAGTGGCGTACGTGCAAAGCGGGCCGCGAGAGTGGCGCCTCCTCCTCCTCCTCGCCCCGACACAGCGGCGGAGGCGCGGCGGGGAGAGGCGGCGGCCGCGCCGGCCCGCGCACTGGGCAGAGAGGCCGGCGGGGAGCGGAAGGCAGCCTCCCCACCGCGCCAGCCGGCTGCCCCCCGCCGCCGCTCTCCCCCTCGGCCGCGCCGCCGCCGGCGGGGCGGCGATGAGGCGGCGCTAGCGGCGTTAGCGGCGCAGGGAGGGCGGCGCGGGCCCCCGCGGCAGCCTCGCGCCCGGCCGCCCCGAAGGAGGCCGCGGGCCGGCGGAGGCGGAGGGGGCCGCGGCGGAGCCGGGCGGCCATGATGCAGTGAGCGCTCCCTCCCCGCGCGGCCGGGCGGGGGCCCGCGTTAGCGCCGCTCCCGCCCGCCTCCTTACATAACCCCTCGGCGGCGGAGCGGGGCTGCGGCGGCACCACCAGCGCCATGGCGAATGACAGCGGCGGCGGGGCCGGCCAGGGCGGCGGCGAGAGCAGCGGCGGCGGCGGCAGCAGCAGCAGCAGCAGCAGCGAGCGGGACCGGCAGTACTGCGAGCTGTGCGGGAAGATGGAGAACCTGCTGCGGTGCGGGCGCTGCCGCAGCTCCTTCTACTGCAGCAAGGAGCACCAGCGCCAGGACTGGAAGAAGCACAAGCTCATCTGCCGCGGCGGAGGCGCGGCGGCGGCGGCCGCAGCAGGGGGCGCTGCCGAGCCCCGCGGCGGGCACCCCCAGCCGACCCGCGCCCACAGCGCCGGGGCCGCGGCGGGAGGCGGCAGCCGGGCGGCGGGGGGGGCCGGGGCCTTGGCCGCGGCGGGGAAGGGCGCAGCGCCGCCGCCCCCGGAGATCCCCGCCGAGGCCGCCCCGCTGACCAACAACCACGTCGCCGCCGCAGCCGCCGGCGGTGAGGCGGAGGCCCCGGCCGCGGCCCAGTCCCCGTCGCCCTCCGGGGAGGCGGTGCTGCTGTACCGGGACAAGTCGAACCTGTACCCGGGCGGCGTGCAGGCGGGGCCCGGCGGGGCCGCGCTGCGCCCCAACGGGCAGACGAAGTCGCTGGTGCCGCAGCGGCTGGCGCTGGAGTACATCGTGCCCTGCATGAACAAGCACGGCATCTGCGTGGTGGACGACTTCCTCGGCAAGGAGCTGGGCGGGCTGGTGGCCCAGGAGGTGCGGGCCCTCCACCACACCGGCCGCTTCACCGACGGGCAGCTCGTCAGCCAGAAGAGCGACTCCTCCAAGGACATCCGCGGCGACAAGATCACCTGGGTGGAGGGCAAGGAGCCGGGCTGCCAGACCATCCGGCTCCTCATGAACAGCATGGACGATCTCATCCGACACTGCAACGGCAAGCTGGGCAACTACAAAATCAACGGCAGGACGAAAGTGAGTGCGGGAGCCGGGACCCCCGGTGCCCCCCCGTGCAGCCGGGGGGGGTGTGGTGGGGTGGTTTGCGGCGGGAGGGCGGGAGCGGGGCGGCAGAGCCGGCGCTTCCCGGGGCAGGGGCGGGTGTGCGCGCACGTGTGCGCCTGTCCGCGGCTGTGCGTGCGTGTGCGCACGTCCGTCTGTGTGTGTGTCTGTGTGTGTGCGTGTGTGTACGTGTGCGCCCGCTGCCGCCCTGCCTACCGGAGCCGCCTCCCGCCCGGCCGCGGCGGGACCTTCAGCCCCAGCCGCGGGCCCGGGCCGGGTTGGCCGCAGCCTCGGCGGCGGGCGGGTGTTGTTTGCGGTCAGCGCCCGGGGATTGCTCTCGACCGAGAAGGCGTGAGAGGGTTTGTTTGCTTCCTTCCCTCCTTCCAGAGCAGGAAAAAAAGCGCGATCTCATCTATATCCCTGCCTTTTGTTAAAAACTTGACCTGGAAGCTTATCCGCTAGGCGATGAATATTGAAATGCAGGTTCTCCCGTGGTCTCCCGAAAAAACTGAAAGCAGTATACTCATTGGCTCCTCAAAACGGGGGATCGTGAGTGCTAGGCACCGGCTGTAAGGCGTGCTCGGGAGGAACAGCAGCGCGCATCTTACCGGTGCGGCGCTTGCTGAGGAGTGTGAAAAATTGTGCGCATAACGTTTGGAGGCTCGCATGAATGGGTCGGGTTTTGGTACGTCCTGGCTCAGAATGCGGCCTGCCAAGTGCTGGACTTAAAAATGCGGGTAGGAGACCCGCGTCGGTGAGCGAGTGCCCCGGTGGCACTGTAAAACAGTGAGTTACCCTGCGACCCTCGGGCAGTCGGTGCTACAGTGGGCCACAGAGTCACAGCCGTGAGGAGCAGGGTGGCTTTGGGGAGAGATTTTTTTTGCTACTATCATCAAATCTCTTTTCTGCAAATATCTTACTCTTTAGCTATGTTTTGAGACCAGAGAACTGAGTGAAAATCTCCCATTGTATTAGCCTAATTTGCAATTCCTTTCCAGTCCTTTAAATAAAATTCACGCCCTTGGTAAAGGACTAGTAATGAATATTCATCAGTATCTTTTCAGTTAAAAAAAAAAAAAAAGAGGGAGGGAAGCCCCTTCACAATTTGCTACCTCTATTAAAACATAAGGAAGCTAGTGAATTGGTAGGAACCATCCCGCTGTGGTGGTTGCACTGTCACAGACAGACTGTTGTTGCTGCAGCTGCAGAATCTCAGCTGGTAGGAAGCTGCGGGAGGGAGGAGGGGAGAAACTGGAAGGCAAAAAAACAGCCTTGGATTTGTTTGGGGCACGGAAACTCCCGTGATAAAGAAAAGTGGGTGGGAATTTTTCATGTTTTTGAAATGTGGTCTCTGTGTACCTTTAGTTGAACGAGTACTGCGCTAAAACTTTTTGATGGGAACATGGTCTAGATTCCTCCTAGATCCCTGTTAGCTTGGACTTTTCTAAGCCAACTTATCTTTCAGACAGTCCTAAATCTCTTCAAGTCCCCAGTGCTTCAAACTTGCACTCTAAAAGTATCAGTGGCTTTGCTGGGTTTCAATTTTATGCAGCAAAGAGGAATACCACTTCTGCTTTTATGTGCAGTGGTATGCTTCTGTAAATAATACATGCCAGGGCTTTAGAAAAGGACTTTTGGAATTGTAATCCTGAATCATGCACGCAATTCCTGGACTACTGTATCTTACATTTCTTTTGCTGATTGTGAAAGGTAGAGAAAAAGCTTTGCTGTTGCTCCACAAAAGTGTGCAGCATGAAGATATGAAGATTGTTTAGCTCCACTTGGTTTTCAGTCACTGCTGAAATTCCTGTGTACTTGGGGGATCAGAACAGTTGCAGAGGTCAGATCAGTGAAGGTGCAGTGCTTTACTCCTTGGTGGTACAGAAATGCATTACTTTCTGCCTTCTCACCTTCCCTTGCTTATCTCCCCACAAAAGTCAGTGCTTGTAGTGCTGCAGGAAAGCTCAGTTCCCTAAAGTTTCAGCAAGAGCAGAATGAATACTGTCACTCTCACAGATTCACCCCTGAGTTGAATAAACAGAAGTAGTTGGTGAGAAAAGATGGACAAGTCAGTGGAAGAGTTTGATCTGTTGAAACGTGGGGTTTGTCAGTGTTTGGGAATGCTTATTCGTAAAGTCAGCAGGGATAGGAATGATGTGACTTTCACCTTCTCGCTTCTTTTG
Source organism: Gymnogyps californianus (assembly GCF_018139145.2). Classification (NCBI taxonomy): domain Eukaryota; kingdom Metazoa; phylum Chordata; class Aves; order Accipitriformes; family Cathartidae; genus Gymnogyps; species Gymnogyps californianus. Next base: position 45,953,267 of record NC_059473.1, read on the forward strand.
CGTCCATGGAGAACTGCACCTTTCCTCTGCCATTAACACCACAGTAAGTTGAATCAAAGGGCTGTGGCGGGGGGAGCAGTCCGGCAGTGGAAACTTCTTCTGTACATCCCTTCAGGGCTCCTGGCTGTTTAGAAGGGGAAAGAGAAGATGTAAAATAAACACAGAGACACCTCTTGGTCATCTGAAGTAATTTTTTCTTCACTTCTTGCCCCTGCTTTTTCTGAATTGAGGTTTGATTGCGTTGCTGCTTGAGTCCCGGTGTACTTTTTATTCTTGGCAGTATAGATGGGTGTGCAGTGGAGATACTGTAATAGCTGCAACAGGTTACACTGGAGCTTTTCTGTTAGTGCACTTTGCATGGTGACAGCTGCTTAGTTCATTTAGTCAAATACAGTCCGCTTTCAGTTCTTGATGGGTGTGTTGAATTTGCATTCACAGCAAAGACTTTTTAAAAGGAACAATCCACATGTAATATTTATTCTTACTGGTTTCATTTCAAGTAATAGGACCAAAATGTATGGAAATGTAGCACACATTGACTGACTGAGCTCTTACAGAATAATTTTACTACTCCTGTGTGCATACTGTGGTTTGCATAGTTGGTGTCTGGAGAACTTAGTGTATCATGTTACTGAAGGTGCTAAATAAACCAATTTGCAGCATCACTGTTGAGATTTTTAATTCCCCAGCATCTGAACCAGCAAAAGAATTCCAGCCCTTGGCGATCCCCCTGCCCTCTCTAAAACACTACCAATGCTAGCCGCACAAGGTGATAGGTTGGCATGGTATTAAATGATTGCAGTTTGGTACGGCACCTCATGCAAAGGGGGACCTGCTAGAATTGGGCTGTGCTCATAAATGTCAGGGATATAGCTGTGCTGAGGAGATCTGGGGTGGTGAAGCCTTGGAGTTTGTGTTTCCTCAAAAAGTCGTTTACTGAGAAGTCAGACGTGCAGTGTTGTAGCTTTGAGGAGAAGGTGATTTTGTATTAACAGTTCTAAAGGTGTGTTGTTTTGCGTTTTTTTTAAACCTAACTTTAATTTTTTTTTTAATTAGACCTTTAAATGAAAAACAAGCAAAAAACCCAAACCACTTGCAGCCAGTTGTTTAAAATATTGTTGTTACGTTCACTGCAGTGTCTTCTTAGAAAACTGGCTTTGTTTTGAATGTTGTGTAAGGGTTGGCATTATGTCACAGGAGTCACAGGAGCTTTTATTGAATCTTTAACCTTTACCAGATCTAGTTCAAGCTCTGTAAACAAGCATATCCTATTAGAGGGAATGAATCATAAATAAATCTGCTCAACAGTGTGCTGAAATTTCTACCCTCTTTCTATTACTGAGTCTTCAAAAATGTTTTGTTAACTAGATATACCTATAAAATCTTAGTTTTATTCTCTGTGCTTTAACTAGCAGCTGGGTGCTTCTACAGAATTGAATGGATTATTGATCAAAGGTTGTAATGACGCTGTTGATCAAGGCTAATTGCTTTTGGTTTTGGGGAAGAATAGGTGTAGGTAAAATGGGAGAGACGATAGTGTTGTTGGCATTGAACTTGCCGTCACTTCTACAAAATGTCTAGAAGCAGTATGTGAAAAGGGGAAAAGAAATGTGTCTTGAGAGTATACCCTGCATCTCTTAGCCTGTAAAACTATCAGGGAAAAAGCTACATTGTTTTAATGGAATCTATTTTAAACTGATTTACATTCACCAGGGCCAGTCTCTTAAGGTAAAGGACATGAAATAAGGTAAAATGTTAAGTGTGAGAAGCATGAGATTTAACATTTGAAAGTCTCTGTTAAGAGTTTTCTCTAGACTAACTGGGCTACCTAGAACTGATCTACTTAAACTGATGTGGTTCTGCTTAGACCTGACCATCAGTAGATTACTCTCCAGTCTGAAAGGTATCTATATAGCAGTAGGTATAAACTAGCCAACTGCCTTTGAGGTGTGTGGACAGTGCAGCAGCTGGTATAACAGAATGGCTAACTTATTTACTCACCTCAGAAGTCCTGACTTACTGCATTCCTTGCTTTTGTTCTCTTAGTCTCTTTCTTTCCAGACTCTGCTTCCTTCTTTTCTCTAACAGATGGTGGCACATACTTGCATATGTGAGCTATAGTGTCTTTCTCCTACTTCCTGTTATTTTCTAGGGTTTTCTTCTTCCATGTCTTCTCGCCCCCCCCTTATCAATTACCACACTTGTATGTACACGTATTTCTGTTTCCTGCCTGTCCTGTCTTAGCCAGTGGAGGTATAAACCTGCTCATCAAAGTCAGGGAATGAAATTCTCCTGAATCTCACCCAGGTGAGAAGGTTTTTTCCTCCTTCCCCACACAGAGGTTGAGAAGGGGTTAAGAGAGGGGGCTGCTTTATGATTTTTTTCCTAGGTTTCTCTTTCCCCTATTGTGAACTCTGCTGATCATCTAAAACTTCATATAAATCTGAAGTTTCCATCTTTTACTGGTATTGCAATAATATTGGGACATCCCAGTCGTGGACCAGGTACCTAATAATCACCGTATAAACAGACATCTGATCTATCAGCTGTTCCTGCTTCTGCTCCCATCACACCCAGCACCACCCATCTCCTAACCTTACCCTGTGCCTTTTATTGGTAGGAGACTGAATAGACAGTTGGACAGTCCCTGTTACATCCCTTTAGTTTTTGCTTCATTCCCACGCCTTGTAACCTGTCAGAAGACGTACAGTTCAAATTGCTGCATTTTAATGCTCTCCTGTCTCTACCAGTAGGCCAGTGGCACCCGCTGCTTCTCAGCCACCAGTGGCTTAAAAATTTGGTTTATTAGCTACACATTGTGCAAGCCTGCTTTTCTGTTTCTTCTTTAAATTGTTGAATTACATAATTGCTCATCTCTTACTCTCTCCCTGCCTCCAATCTCAAAATAAACTGACCTGATTGTAAGTACTTTAAGTGCTGCTTATAATTCCCTTGATGCTCATCAGTTTTCAACATGATGCTGCGCGCTAGAGCATCCTGGAGTTTTCTGAAGACCTAGAGGGCTCTGGATTCGGACTAGTCTGACTGTGCCCTATTAAATTAGCTTCTTTCAAAGTTAGTAATGCTCCTTTAGAAAATAATCCTCTAAGAGTGAGTGGATTTCTCATACCCTGCTGTTAGCTTTTCAATAAACTGGAAAGAAGAGGCTCTCTGCTCTGGCCATTTATGTATGTTGCGGCTTTCCTACAAACATGTTGGATTAATGTTGCCAAGGAAAGAGAAATGTAACTAGGGAGCAGTAGTCAGCTGATAGAGCTGAAGCTGTCAGCAGCGGTGTAGCGCTGAGAGGGGGCAGAGGGAACGTGGAGGAGGATAGGTTAAGTCTGAGTTCTGCAGATGCTGTTTAAAATAGCATACGGGAGACTCAAGCAAGATTTCTGGATGTTCTTTCCGCTATATCTTATTCTGCAAAATATAACTGTGAGCATGTGCGGCAATAAGAAGACAGATGAAAGTCAGAAGTAGAGAATAAGGGCTTGGCAACCAAGCACATACTGAAAAGTGATGATGGTGGCAAAACATCGGTAGAAGGAAAGTGAGCACAGAGGCGGGTGCAGGGCTCTGCTGCAGCTAGGGTGAGTCCTGCTCTGATCGGAGGACCCAAGAGCTGCAGCTGGGGATCCCGGCTGAAGAACATCTGTAAAGTGGGGGACTTCCCCTTAATTTGCTTATGGCATGCCCACTTACGGAGATCCTTTATCATTCTTGGGATTTATTTCACTATCACACCTTGAATTTATTTCTTGGTGGAAAACTTACTGATCTAATTGGTTCCTAATGGATGACTGTATGGGTTTGAATTTGTCACTGAATTGTGGGAAAGTGTGACTAGGTCTCATACTCACTTGAGTTGCTTGATTGATGCTCATCCTTATTGATTCTTTTCCTGACAGCGATGTTTCTGTTGGCGATGGTGTTTTCTTCTGGATGAGTGTGCTGGTCAGCAAAGGATTGTATGGTGATTCATGGATACTCAGCAGCCCACAGTTCTTGTATCCCTGTTGGGGTAGAGCCCTGACATGCAATGAGTACAGTTTCATTTGTTGTTCCTCATGTACAAGCATTTTGGGTCCCAAACAGAACAGATGATCAAAAGGCTGTCTGTTGTTTCTAATGCAAATGATCTTTTGATTGAGAAGCACAGCAGCCAGAAAGGACACTTGTTTATGGCCAGTGAAAATGAAAACATGAACGTTGCTGAGGTTCTGGCAGGTTCTCCTGCTAGAGAAAATTACAAAGTTATACTAGTTTCTGAGGGCCAACTGTGTGGTGATTGTAACTTTTAAGTGTGGTATGAATATAGCGTGTCTGAGGGTGAGGAGTGCCGGCTGTGACTGCTAGGAACTTCCCCGTACCCCTGTGTCTTAGGCTCTAGTTCAGTGAACACTTTCGGCTGGCACTGCTGGAGAAGTAGTCACTCTTCTTTGCCAGCACAAGTATTTACATGGCCATCCTGTGAACTGGTTTGGGGAACTGATCCATCTGAAAAATAAACTGGCAAAAGAAGTGCTCCTGGTTCAGTGTTCGGATGTTTGTGCTGGCACAGGGGACTGGCAGATGGTGAGACTTTCTTTCAGCAGCAATGCAAATTTATGCCAGCTTAAAGTGTTTGCCAAACTACAGCCTTAGTTTAACACTTAGGGACTGATTATCCCAAAATTTGCCTGTGAAAATTCAAACACAGTTTAAGAAATCTTTGTTAGCTATGTATTTTTTTTCTTTCTTAGCCTTTGTTTTCTTTGTTCTTCCATGTTCAGTATGAGACTCAATTCTTGCCATCAGAAAAGCATTCTTCTGTCCTCCAAGGATCTTCCTTGTGACAGTTTTGTACAGAAGTTTTGCTGGTCTACCCACCATGTGATCCCGTGTAACATGCACAGGGGAAAAAAGTATTTTCTCCAAATGAAAACTGATTTTTTTTCCCCATCTCTGCCCCTCCCCACCCCCAGCTTCAAAGCCAACCTACTAGCTAGATTTCTTATGCTTGTTGGCTGTCCTTATCCATTATTCTAGAGTTTTATTAGCATGAAAGACATTCTTGGTTTCTCTGTTTCAAGACAGAGCTGGACTGGCATCCTCTGCGATGAACACCGTGCTGCAGCTTGCTACTGTTTGCTGCTGGTTGCCGCTGGTAAGGAAAGTCACTGCTCAGGCACATCCCCTTGTGCCAGGTCCAGCACTCGTTCTGCTTCAGGGGCTCTGTTTGAAATGGGCAGTTTCAGTACTATTTCACTTTTCTTGTCCTGTTTCCTCTCTGTTCCCTGGTGCATTAGGATAGCTCTATGAAATTCTGGGTTGGTTTGTTGCTTGCTTTTTCCTGGTCATTTTTGACTGTGCAGCTGAAGTTAGTTTTTGAGTTGTTGCTGTTCTGGAGATTAGGAACCTGTAGCCTTGCGGTATGCGCACATCAGTGATTTCAGTACACTGTGGGTAATTGATACCACTGACAGAAAAAAATGAAATTAATGATTTTCTGACCATGTTGCTGCTTTGATGTGCTATGCTCTCTCTCCTGCGCAGAATGGGCTTGATTCAATACCGCCCAGAAATCAAGTTGGATGCTTCTCATCATAGCTGTACAGCTAGAGAGGAAGAGCTGTCTTCCCTTGCCGGTGGCCTCTTGGACTGAAATTCCTTGGAAGTGATGTCCTGCCAAGTCATAGGACTGTCTGAACAGCAGTTCTCCTCAAATCTCTGGATTAGTTGTATCAGTAACCTTGACTGGGTGTTTGAGAGATATTTTCCCTTTTTCTAGATGATGCTTAATTTCTGAACAGGTTGCCAGCTATTTCCTGCAAATAAATCGGCAGAATATTATTCTCTTTTGTGATATTTACCTGCATTTATGATGTTTGTAATTCAGTTGTGGTGTTTAGACCGTCCTGGTTAATATCTGACAGCTTTTGGCTTGAACAGGCTAGGTTGCTATTGGAATTTTGCAAAATGCTGTCTTCCTAGTTGCTACCATGTTGTCCTGTACTGAGTGCTAGTATGTATGTACCTGTAGGTAATACTTGTAGCTAGTAAGCTACATTTAACCTTGTAGCTTAAATGAAGGCTTTCTGCTGCAGCAGAAAGGAAACTTGTTTTGTAAAAGGGGAATGGATGCTCTGTATAGAGCAAAAGTTTCTTCTTGCCCATCCAGAAACTAAATTGGTTTTCTTTAGGCTCCTTGGAGAGCTCTTGCACAAAGACAGCACTTTTTTCAGTTCAAAATTCAGTTTGGGACTGTTGTGAGTGGGTTGGTTAGTTAATTCTTCAGTGGGATGCTCGTGGGGCTCCCTGTCTCTTGGGCTGCTCTATTTTGTTACTTCACAGTAAGGGAGTGACTGTGGACAATCTAAGGACTGTGCAAGTGGTTTTTGGAAATAAACTTTCTGAGAATATATCAATACAAAATCTTTAATCATTGGCACGTTTTTTACACTACACTAAGAAAATAATATTTTGAAAGCAGTATTTTCAGTGAACAGAACAGTAAAGTTATTTGACTTTGCAGCTACTACTGAATGGAGTAGTCGTTATTTATGACACCCTTTTTGTCTTCCACATTTGTGACTCACTACTTAGACCCTTCAAAAGGAGGGCTAATGCTGGTCTTTGTGGCCTTTTGAAAAAGTCGTTTGGTGCTCATTAAATTCTTGTAAACTCCTTCCAGTTTCTGAAGATTGTTGGTTAATGATAAGCATATTTTCAGTGCAGGCTTGTGCCAGAATTAGCTGGTAAGTGGCAGTCGTAAGCTTCAGGTTGAAAGCGAATTCACTCGCTGTTCCAGGGCAGTGTCTGTCAAAAATAGAGCAATGCTTTTATGCACGTAACAGCTGCTTACACTTGAAGACTTTCTTGTTCTTTGGTATTTAACTTAAAACTACTCGAGAGTATTTTTGTTAGCATATAATGTTATAAATAGGAATCGGGTAGAAATATGTGTGCCTGCACGTCTGTATGGATGTTGTGTGTGAAGGTAGGGTGGTTATGTATATGTTGTGTGCATAGTGCTGTAACGAAGAGATGAAGGCCATACCTGTAGGGTAATTAATGGGGCCTAACGAAAAAGACTATTTTATACCCGAGGATTAATTTTGCACATTAATTTAGGGTCAGACCAGCTCAGAGCACATAGTTTGACCGTGAAGGCATTCTGGACTGTACAAATGACGTACGGCTTTGAGGAGATGCTGCTATGTGGCCCCAGTGTGCTGCTGTGAGAGCAGAGCCTGAGACTGCCTTTCCTTGTTTCAGCAAAACCAAGCATTAATGTTGAAAATGATACAAAGGTGAATGCAGTGAGGGAGTTCAGGAAGCTGTTCTCCCTTTTGGTCCTAAAGGAGTGGAGGAATTGTTGTGTTGGCTGTCAGATGACTGTAAGGAGTTTTAAAATGCAATAAACTGGCTGAAGACTTGGGGGTTTATATGTATTTGCCTAGCTTGGTTTTTTTTTTATATATAAAGATATTTTAGATCTGTTTACAGGAGGAGCTTGTATTGTCAATTCACATCACTTTGTTCTGTTGATAGCTCAGAATTCTTGGTGAAGTGTCAGGCTGTAGGTTTCTCTGCTGGGCACACTCTTGCTGTGGCTCGCTGACCTTCTGGTGTGCCAGGGTCTGTTATCTTCCTGCTTGCGTAGTTCAGAAGGCTGCAGCTATATAGTTAGAAGAGTCCTGAAGTTACTAGTCAAATTAAACCAAAAAGTTACAATAATAGACTAACCTGACTGTTGTGATGATGTGGAATTTAAATTGCTATAGATCAAAACTTGGTCCATACTAGTTTTGAGGCAGAAATCCTCATATGTTTAAGTTCTCTGGACTGTGAAGAAGTCCAGGAATGCAATATGTGAAAGGTTTCCAAGGCAGTTTATAGTTGGTTAATAACATATCTTTGTTGTTGCTGCTCTCTGTCCTGTTCAAGCATCTGTTCAAGCAGCTAACCCTCACCGTGGACACCAAGCTCCCTCAACAGCTCCTGCTGTATTCGAACAGTACGTGGTCTGTGTGCTCGGCTGAAGGCATCGGGCTCTTCCAGTTCCAGTGGTTGCTGCATTGTTCAGGCAGCTGGCACGCAGCCTTGCTGCTGTGAGAAAGGAAACTGTGGCCAGTTGATAAAGGCATCTTAAACTGACTCAGTTTCAGCTGGCATGTTTCATGATGCCCGGTGAAATAGATGTTGGCTAATCGTACCTCTGTTTGGCTTAACCTTATTTGTGTCTCCTTTAGCCCCTGTATGACAGAGCATCAGCCAGTCAGTAGCACTCTTCATAATAGTGGATTTGCTTTTTCAGGTCATACAGGGAGAGGCTGAGAGTGCTGGGCTGTTTATGCTGGAGGGGAGAAGGCACGGGGGGGACCGTACCAGTGTGTACAGATACCTGATGGAGGGACTGAAGAAGAATGAGCCAGGCTCTTCTCAGCGGTGCCCAGTGACGAGGCAGTGGGCACACTGAAATGCAAGAAATTCCATTTAAACATCAGAAACGCTTTTTCCCCTGTGAGGGTGATCAAACAGAGAAGCAGGTTGCCAGAGATGTTGTGGAGTCTCCATCCTTGGAGATACTCGAAACCTGACTGCTGGTCACCCAACCTACTGTGAGTGACCCAGCTCTGAGCAGGGGGCTGGACCAGATGATCTCCAGAGGTGCCTGCCAACCTCAGCCCTCCTGTGGAAAAAAAATACTGCAGTTTGGAGTGGAGGAGATAGAAAACAAGTCAATTTTTGCAGTCTGTTAAAATAGTTTTTTTCCAGCAATGGCACAGTCAGTAGTAAGTCCTGCTTATTGCATCTCTGAGTGAAGTGGCCAGAAGTCTGTCTTCCTACTAGTGGTCATTTGCTTCTTAAAGGAATGTTGTGGTCGGATATGTAAGTAACGTTAACAGTTTGAAATATTCCTGGCTTGGATCCCTTTTGGTCATCCAGGTGGTCACTTGTACTGCAGTCTGTGCTGCTGCCTCTTCACTGTTTTCTCCCATGTTGCCTGTTTTACAGTTCATATGTGCATATGCCCATTACACAGTCATGTCCTAGGATAGCTTGCTGATTTAAAAAATGTGTACACTTCACAGGACTGATTTAAGCAAAAGTTTAAGAAATTGAAATCAATTATTTATCTATAGGGGGGCTCATACTTTATCTCCAAAATTATTTTAAAATTATATGTGATTTTGGGACCTCTTCTATAGTGAGAGGGCATAGTGCACCAGGGATAGCTATCCTTTCTTTGCTAGACAGACAGAAAAGTGAAATAAGCTGTTTCAAAGCCACAAACTACCAAAAAGTGCTTTACTTTAATATTTCCCATGTTTTTACTTTATGTAGCAAATTTGTAACAAACATCTGGACAACATTATTTTCAATATATTTTAGTTTTATTTAAGAAAAATGCCACCCACTTAACATTAAAAACAGTTTCAGAGAAGTGTGAGGAGGGAACCTTTGAACAGGTAAGAGTCAGGCTCATATATTTTGTCAGGCTGTTGTATAAACCAAAAACCTGCAGCTCTCAAGTTGCAATCCTCACCCCTCGTTTAACTTCTAGCCATTTTTCTTTCATCTGTATTCCCCACGCGTACTTGCTGCTCCTGCCCCCTTTCCTCCTGCCTGTGCTCCCCTGGAGACCTTGGTCTGCAGTGGTGGGTTCCTTTGCTGTTGAGGGAGAGGAGAAGGGAGAAGGAGCAGGTGCCAAGGGAGGCAGGCTGCCCCCGGCAGGGGTGCAGAGCACTAGGCTTGCCTCAGTTGCTGCTCTCTGCCAGGTATTCAGCAGTTGCAGGCACCCTGTCGATGGGCTATCCTCTGCAAGGACTGTGTTCGAAAGATAAGAGCCGCATGCCTCTCGGGAGATGCCAGTTTGACCATCCGTGCCCTATATCTAGTTGCAAATTGAAGCCAGATGGAGTTGCGCTCATCTGAAGTGACCTTCTGTATGAACTAGATGCTAGACCATCCCTGAATTGTAGGTTAAAGCTATGTGTTTTTGAAGAGTATCCAGTCTTACTGTAAAAAAAGAAAATTTAAAAGGCAGTGAAACAAAACATAAACCAGCCGTTGTTACTGCTCAAATGCTGATGACCCACTCTGCTCAAAACTTACACCGTTTTTGCACTCTGGCCAATTAGTTTCGGATTTTAGCAAGTTGCCTTCTTATGGTTGCTGGATGGGAGTTCTTTCTTATCGCATGTCTCTGTTTCACACAAGTATTTGTCATCTGTGTTCATACCATTATGTATTTGTGGTAAATAACCAATAATTGGTGTGTATGTGAAGCTTCAAAATGTATATAAACTGATGCTCTTATATACAATCCACCTTCTGGCAATTCAGGAACCCTCTGAGCGGGAGGTTGCATCTGGACCACTGCTCGTAATATGCATAGATGGATGGACATATTTGCTGTTAATTTATGTAATCTTGTTTTAAAAGCCATTTGTACTTTTGGCCTCTGCAACATCCTGTAACAACGAGTCCCACAGTTTGATTAGATGGAAAAGGAACTTCCTTTTGTTTAAAACTTACTGCCTGGTGATTTCAGTGTCTCCTAGACTCTGTATTGTGAAAACTCGTTTCCCAGTGGTTTTACTTTTCATGGTTTTAAAAGTCTGGCATGTGCTTCCATACATTTTCAGCTGACACACTTTCCCTCCTAAACTGAAGAATTGTAGTCTTTTTAGTATTTCTTCAGATGGGTACTGTTCCATGTTTCTGGTCATTCCTGCTGCGCTTTTCTGGTTCTGCTAATCCTCCTTTAAGGTAAGGCAACCAGAATTACAGTAGTTAACATACAAGTACATAATGAATTTGTATGCTGACATAGTGATGTATTCTGTGTTGCCTTTCCCTTTCTAGTGATTTATGACACTTTAGTTGCCTCTGCTGCTGTGCTGAGGTGATGTTCTTACGAGAACAGCCTGTATTTGCTACAGTTTTTTCTAAAGTGATGCTATTCAGTTTAGAAGACATCACTGTGTACGAGGAGGCTGTTATTTTTTTTTCTCTCCAGACAGTATTCCTCTGCACTTACTCTTTCCTGAATTTCACCTGCCATTTTGTTGTCTGGGCACTTGGTATTGTTTTACCCTTCTGTGCACCTTTCTGCAGTCAGGGCTAGGATGGATTATGCAACATATTTCCGTATTGCATGTAAACACTGTCACTCTGCTGCTCACCCCTTTTCCCAGGTCACATATGAAAAGTACAGGTCCTGTGGGGATCCTGCTGGTAACTCCTCATTTTTCACTGAATGGAGGTTAATTTGCTGTAGTGAAATTCCTGTTGCAATTTATTATTTTATTGCTCTTTGCTTTGCCTATTCCAGTACTTTGGAATGCCTTCGAAGTAAGATCCATGCTTAAAATTTCTAATTTTTGCATTAAAATTAATGCCTTGAGTAAATTTTTATTAAATCTCCATTATAGTTTGGAGAAAATGACATGCAGTGACTCCCCAAGGCCTCCTAACACCTGGCACAGACTCAAGAACAACACAGGAGTTCCTAGACTGGAGTTCTGACTTTGTAATTTTCCTTAGTGAAAATAGAAAACGGGAGTGGTCTCTTTCATGAGCCAAAGGCTATGCCAAAATTATATTGTAAGCTGTGTAGGTAATAAGATAAACATATATTATTTTTACCTATTTAGTCCTATAACTTTATAAAGAGCCTTGTAAACATGGAAAATAATATTCCTCTGCAGGACAAGAAATGTAGATGAAGATGCTATCAACTACCTTTATTTTCAGTTTAGTCTTCTCATGTAGCAACATGAATGTTGCAGAGGTGTTGTTTCTGACTTTTTACTGTGCCTTTTACTCTTTCTACACTCACATCCTGCTACTGTGAAGGTACACACCCACTGAAAGACAAAGGTAGTAACAAATGGTCCTTTCTCACCATTGAGCCTTCAGCTTCTACAGTTCAGCTAGTAATAGCTCCATCGTAAAACTGCAGAGAAAAATTGCCTCTGAATGAGTGAAAATTCCAAAACACGTTTTTTTTCTCCCCCGGGGTACAGCTTTCTAGAGGGAGCAATGGAATTCTTCAGGGTGTCAGTGGGGAACAGAATTTGCCAGCGATGGGAAGATGGAGTCCTTTTGAGATTTCTCCCTTTGAAAAATCTCTTATACTTTTTTTCATCATCTGTCCTTCATTTGCAAGGAAGGGTTATATTGGCTTGGGAACCCTTAATTAAGGTTGCCTTTACAGAGGAAGTAAATTCTTGTTTTCTGGAGTAACTTTCAGTCGTCTTGCTGGTAGCTGCGTAGCATTGCTTGTATTGATTCTGGGAATAAAATATATTACAGTCTTTTTACTGGCACTTTAGGGTTTGTGCGTGTGCCAAGCTGGCGGACCAGTCGATACGCTTGAGGGCAGAGCTGCCATTCAGAGAGATACAGACAGTCTGGAGGCAGTTAGCTTTTTGCAAGGCCACTCTGTGTGAACATTTTACCTGGGAGACAGATGATGTGAGCAGCCTTCTGCACACAGTGGGTGGATATCAGCATGATAATACTGTGCTGTGCATGGAGCAGTGGCTTTTTTTCTTATTTTCAGTTGCAATTCTGTGTGCTGATAGTAACCTCTGATGTCCGAGATGTTCTGTAGTGCAGTTGATTAAGGGACCGGAGGACACAGAAAGGCAATTAAAGCTGAGGCCTGATGGGGCATCTCAGTTGTTAGTGCTTGCAGCTTGATTTCATGGGGTTAGTAGAAGGCAGTTTCAATTAAAACCCATGCTGTGAAACTTTCCCCCTTCGTTATTGTGGCACATGGTCAGCAAACACCTCCGCCATCCACAGGTCCTTACCTGCTCCTCCTCTTCCTTCCTCTTCTTCCCTTCAGCCTTTCTCTGGCTTCAAAATTGGTTTTCCTCTTTGGTTGCGCATCTCAGATCAGGTGAAGACTTAGGATACAAAGTGAGTTCTGGGATCTGTAGTATCTTTAGTGTAAAGATACAGGGCCATCTACTACACCTAACGGAAGTGTTAGGTGATTAGTAAATCAGTTGGCTGCCCATGGGTAATTTTCTGAAATGCTGTCTCCTGTTCAGAAACTGCTATCCACTGTTAGTGTACAATAATAGATACATGTTTTAGAAGATCTGTTGTTTATTTTCAGTAATGATGTAGAAACTTCATTTTAAAATATGGTCTATGGCTGAAAAACATACTTCTGCCAACCCTGAAATCTGAAGTGATTGCCTGCTGACTTGAAGGCGATGTTGATTTCTTGTATAGAAATCTGGAATCTAGTATTTTGCAGAATTGATTGTTGTTCCACTTGTTTCCTAGTTCTCATGGTACTCAGCATTATTTTCCCCCTTCCGGTAATGCAGACTTTTGTCAGTGCTGCTATTCCTTCTGGTATCTGCTTCTCTTTCTTCATCTTCCTTTCATTTCACTGTACATCATCTGTCCATCAGTAATTTCCACTGCTGTTGCTTAAGATGATGAGTTCATATCCTTGAGTTGTTTCAAGGTGTTTGCAGACTGAGGCAGTTTTTCATCAATTATGTTCTTGCATATATTTTTTTTATCTTTGGTCATAAAGCTGGGAACAGGCTTTGAAAAATAAAACTTAAGCTCTGCAGATCTTGCATGTAGGTTGCATAAATATGTCCTATGGAACAGTCCTCCTGGTTTGAGATGACACCTCTGATCTAGGCTACTATTGCTAATCCCTGTAATCTCTTCCCAGTGAGTACGGTAGATTGTAAAGCCCTAACTGTCCTTTGGTTTACCAGAACAGTTCCTGCTGATTGGATTTTTAGGGACATACAGAAAAACCTTTCTGCAGAAACATGAGGGAATGAGATGTGCATGTCCTGTCTTGAAATCTGTCATTTCTGGGTAGGATGTGGAACAGTGTGCTTCCCTTTTTTACTAAATGCAGTGCTCTTACAAAAGATTTAAGAGTATGTAAGTACTGGCTGCATGCTAACTCAGCCAGTGTTAGGGTTTCTAACTTTCTGTGTGAGCATTTGGGAAGAGAGATCCTGGTTCTGTGCTCTTCTGAATGCCTTGAAAGAGGAAAAAAAAAAAAATCAGTGACAAGTTGTTTCAGAGAGGCTTTCTTCTTGTTCCTGTCAGGTTTTGTGCACTATGGCTTTTCTGCTTACATCATCACTTCGTGTGGAGTTTGGGTTCCTCCACCTTCTGATTTTTAGAGTGGGAAATTCGAAGTTTGAGGTTAGCATCCTACTTCTAAACACGATACCTGTCGAGTTACAGACAGTCATAGCAATGTTGATTGACAGGAGCCGTGACAGATAGCATCAACAGGTTTTTTTAGTTGTTGTTCATGGAAAGGGGCCAATCTGGAGAAGCCTGCTTGCCTTTTAGGAAGGGTGAATAATTTGATGAATATATGAAGTATTTTTGTTACTGAAATACTGGCAAGGAGGAAAGTAGGTAACTTTTTTGCCTGGATTGGTTATTTTCGTAGCAGTTTCCTAATGCCAAGTATAAATGGACTTGGAACAAACCAGATGGGTTCCTTTTAATCAATTGATAGCTGGTAATGCAGCATGTTTTATTTTTGTCAAGGCATGATGGTGATGTGTTTTTTCCATCACGCTGGTCTCCTGGCATAAGTGGTTGTGACCGATGGGGAAAGTGGGAAAAAGCCTGCTGGAGCTGCACCAGGGAGCTCTGCTCTCTGCAGGAGGTCCTAACCTAAAGATGGTTTTGTTGCTGCCATGAGCGTAAATCTGCTGTAGAGTCAGCTGAATTGGCGTTTAAGAAGACGGTGGGGCTTTTTTATCAGCTAGGTGAGGACGGGCAGTTTCCTCAGGTGTTTCTTGCTGCCTGGAGTCAGTGTTGGGTACATTCAGATCTTTCTCGTGCTCATGTGGCCACGTACTCCTAGAGCAAATACATCGCATTCCTGAGCTGCCCTCCTCCAGGAGTTTCAGTGAGCCGGCGCAGCCTCGCCGTCGTGGCAGAATGCCTCCTTAACTTGACATAATGCGGCTGGCTCTGCTGGGACATACATGGAAGGCGTGGGTTTTGGAGTCACTTTTCTGACTCGCGCGCCAATGTCAGCAGTCCTGCTCCTGGCGTTTATGGTCAGCCTTCAGCTCTGCGTGGCCACAGCTGTTCCTCAAGGCTTTCCCCAAACATTGGTGGGAGCCTGACACAGCTGGAACACCAGTAGATTTGTGTAATGCCTGCTTACGTTTGAACTGGGTACACTGGGTGATCTAGTTCAAACCAAAAAAACCCCAAGTGTTGTTTATACCAGCTGGGAGAGAGGCCCTATTACAGTGCGATGGTGGGATTGTAAAAAAGGGTTTGGATGGAGACAGTTTATGTGTGAAAGCCCATAAAAAGCAGTATGGGCAGAGTCAGCATTTCTTGAATTTAAATTGTAGGTGACTTGAAAGCATATTACAGGCTGTTCGTTGCTATTTGGCTTTAAACCTTAGTCAGACTTTTGTGCAGTGTTAATATAAATTAAATCAGCGCTTTGTCTATTAGCATTTCAGTGCATAGTTATTTGTTTTTTTTAATTTATAAATAATTTCAAAGAATTATCTGGACTCTAATAGTAGGAGTGAATGCTATAGTGTATAGTGTCAAGTTGGGAATGCTGTGGGCATGCTGAATTATGTATGTCCCCTTGCAAATAGCATTAAAAACTATTTTAAAAATAATTTTCCTCAACATTCTGTTTATGGCAGTAAATCCTTCTGTGGTTAAAATCTAGAGGTGGTAGCTGAGACCTTGACTTGGACACTTCAGTAAAAGTTCGCGTAGATACAGTGAACTTAAGATACTTAGAATACACGAGTACCTTCAAGTATCTGGCTAACCATAGTGCTAAACATGTAATCCTATTACCATGCAGTTGCACAACATTCAAATTTATATAAAGATATCTTTCCTGCAAGCTAAATTTCAGTTATATGGTTATTTTGCTCCTTAAAGCGGAAACAAAATTACAGTTTTAAGTAAGAAATGAAATAACTAAAACCAGTCCTTTTTATATCCCCTGCCCATAGTATTTAGCAAAACTATCATGTACAGTTTCTTATCTTCTGTAGGGAAGAAGTTCCAGGCTTCTCAGTGTGTATAGTTTTGCAGGGAGAATGCTAGTGATGATGAGCGATACTCTTTAAATGGCAAATCTCTCAGCTGTTCACTTTCACAGATATTACAGTGAGGTTTTGTTTAAAAATAAAAACAAAAAGCAACCATCCCTTGCCAACCCTTAATCCTCAGGGGTTCTTCTTCCCCAGCCTCTCCTGGTATTAAGAAGCATAAAAAGTCTCCAGCTTTGAAGTTTGGTCTAGCATTTATTTTTAAGGTAATGTAAGTTCAGTTTATCTAGTACCTCTCACACAAACAAACAAATTCACTGATCATATGTAATAATCTTAAAATAGGTAACCACGCTTTTTCATGTGTCATCCACCAGTGTGCCTGCTGATGTCATGTGGTTGGCTCTGGAAATCTGGTGTGCACAAACTACTGTCAGAATATATTTTAAGTGATGTAGCTGAATGAGACTTAACTTCGTACTATTTTAGTGCACTGTTGTAATTTGTTTTAGTGTTGTGTTATTTTTAGTTCTTAAAGATATTGCTTCTCTGTGCTCTTTCTGAATGGTTAGTGATGAAACTAGTAAATTGACTAGTCTCGTTTGAGAGCAGAACGTTCTGCCCCATCTTGGGGGGAAAAAGTACTTACTTTCTACATGGTATTATTAATTTCAAATCATTTACAACGTTAAATTAAAAACAGACTCTTAAAATTTGTGTTGATTGACTTACTTCTCTGTCAGATTTTTGTACAGCGCCAAAACACTGAGTCACCAGTTGCTTCTCTTGGAGGGAATGGGGAGTTATCCATGGAGGTCAGCCAGTTCTACAAATACATTTTACATTATTCAACAGTTGTTTGAATCTGAAGTGTATTGGTCAACTTATTTAATCAGAATGTAGACAGATTTAGGCTGACACAAATCAAAGTATGCTTTAAAACCTTCTCAGCTGCAAAATCGAGTGTTGTGTTTACTCCTAGGCTTTTACAAGAGAACCTTCTGCCCCTGGTGACAGTGCTTTTCATCTACCTTCTTTGGGAAGCCTTGATTAGGTATATCTGGTGGATTTTTTTTTGTTTGTTTGTTCTAGGTTGTTGACCTTTTTTAAAATTTGTAGTAGACTTTGATATCAAAACTATCAGAATGTGTCATGTTGAACCTTAGGGGAGCTATTAGTGCTTTGAAGCACTAACATAGCTTAGATGTGCTCATTTTAAATCCTTTTTCTTTTTTTTTTTTTCTTTTTTTTAAGGGTGTGCGGGTGTGTTAGGCTTGAAGGCATTGTTTATGTTCAGAGATGCATTAGATAAACTTTACTTTTTTTTTAATATCCTGTTTAAGCCACTGCACAACTCTGTATACTTTTTTAGATTTGAACACAGTTTTATTTTCCTAATTTATTTTCCTAATAAGCAGTTAGATTAAGTTAATGGAAGCTAGGCCTTCATAAGATTGAAGGACTGCAAGGGTATTTGCACCAGTTTCACTGATTCAGTTTTAAAACAGCATCTTTTGGTTAAACTGGCACAATTTTGAGAATAGGCATGTCCTACCTAACTTGGCTAGCAGCCTGGAAAATGCCAGTGTGTTAACTATTAAAGAAGATACAATCTTTATTTTTTCCCCTGAAGCTTGTAAGCTGACTCAGCAATCTCTTCTCTTTGCCTTTGGAGATTTGAGACTTGCAACTTTACAAGCTCAGGTACAGGAGAGCAGAGAGAACCTTGTTAATGTTTAAATGTTGTTATCTCAGTTTAGTAGCGGTGGGGGCTGCAGGACTTCAACTGGGAGTTAGGAAGAGTATTTTAGGTCTTCCTGTTATGTCTGTCTATAACACCGGTTTCAGTTGCTCATCAGTTCACCTTTTGAAATGCATTTCTCCGATTGCCCTGCTTTCCTCAGGGCTCAGTCAGAGCCTCCGTGTAGGGGATGTGCCTTCTGTCCCCGTGGCAAGAATCTCCACCATCTCCCCCAGGTTAATGGCTCTTGCTTGATAGTTTCATAGGAGCTTCTCTATCCTATGTAAGTTTTTTATTCATTAGATGTATTAATCAAAGTGTGAGCACATCCCACATTCACACTCACTTCCTGAATATCAGACTTAAGCAACTGCAGTTCAGGGTTTTTTCCTGTGCCATTTGGAAGAACTGATGAATTATGCAAACTTCTGTGCACATTTCTTCATCGATTCAAGAGCTCATGAACATTTCTTAGAGCCTATGCACATGCATGAATGAAAGGAATGATATTTGGAAATCAGCTTTGTGTGGTCTTGCTGTTGAGTGCAATTAGAGTTGAACGGTAGAGGGGGAGTACCAAACTTTGTGTAGCTACAGTGAAAAATACCTGAGCTTGTTTGCTGCGTGACACCCTGGTTACATTCAGGGTGTTGGGATCCAAACTCCATGTGGACGTTCTGGCCCTAGAGTGCTGGGTTGAATGTAGCCACTGAACCAGCATGAAAGTTTCTGCCTTCTGATTTGTGTCAGTTTATTAGGATGTGTGAAGTGAATGTTGCAAGCAGGTAAACACGTAAAACTGAAGACAAGAGTAAAGCAGTGACTTAATTTGAAGAGAAGTTGAAGACCCTGCCGCTGAACTGCTAGGTTGGCAAAACTTTAGCTGAACTTCTGTCTGAGAAATGAACATCTGATTGGCAAGTTAGAAATAAGCAACGTAGTAAAAGTATTAATCTGTTGTGCCAAACTTTTGATGGTATGTTATGTTGCTTGATTTTGTATGCTTATGAAATGTGGTTCTATCAAAGCAAGTAGAAATCTTGTATTGGCCATTGCATTGAAAGGCCTGGGAAGGAGTGAGGTAGGTCACATTACCATTAGTTTCTGAACTCCCTACCAGCTCATGGAAGATATAATCCATGTACATAGCCGTGTGCTGATTCTATTTATAGTGTAAACAGCTATGTCTAAATCTCAGTTTTTCCTCTGTCCCTTCCTATCTGAGTTCATTTTTCATCTCTGTTCTCAGTTCAGTTTGCCTTCTGTTTGCCAGCTCAAGAGCTGGCAGCTTTGCCAAGCCTACTTTCCTGTTAAAACTTCTGCGGCTGCCTTCAGCAGCCACAGGAGAGGGGTGACCCATGCTTGTCATCCTTGCCTTCAGTTGTTTTTTCCTAGAAGAGTAGCTTACTCTGTGATTGCCAGAAGATGACCCAAATAGCTGGTATTTGAAGTCGTTGGGTTTTTTTGGGTTGTTTGTTTGTGTTTTTTTAATCTGCAGCTGGGTGTTTTACCATATCTGCAGAGAAAAATGCAACAGAAAATAGTAGCTCATACTCCTTTGCTAATAGACAAATTGAATGGCTGTAGTGGTAATTTAGGAGAGAGGGCTTAAAGATAAATGATTCAAAGCTGCTGCAATGTGTCAATCTCTTCTTTATGTTAGCTTCTAATTCAAATTTACAGATTCCCATTCTCTCTTAGACATGTGAACTACTGTGTTGTTTAATTTTTAAGCCCATAAGTAGTGGCTTGCTTTCTTCTTGCAGGTTCTCCAGTTGACAATGATTGCAATGATTTTTAATGAGGGAATCTTTCCAGGGGCTGATATTTCTCTCCAGCTTTTCTAGTTTCACAGTGTTAACTTGTGTGAAAACTTGGTTCTCTAGCCTTGCTTAATATATCATGGAGGATAACAGCATAAAGTTTTACTGGGATGAAAATTAGTATGGAAATACTTGGATTAGCTGTGTCCCAAAGAGTTTATTCTACCCCTTTCAGCTTCCTCTGTTTTGGGTAAGGCTGACAGGAGTTTCATTCTATTGATATTTTCTTTCTGTTGCAATTTTCTGTCTCTGCTTATGAAGAACTTGCAGGAGAAGAGTTATGAATCCAAGCCAAGTTGTACCATGTTAGCATGTTTAAGTCAGTAATCTTGACACTGCTCGCACAAGGTAGTACCAATACAGTCTTTTTTCCTTCAATTTGATTGTTATTTTGTACACCTTGTGAAAAATCTTACTGATGTGTGCTTAAACTGAAATGTATTTCCTCGGGACTGTTGTTTGTCAGGGATGAACAAATTCTTGAACTAGAAATACATCACAGATGGACCAAATAGGCACAGGTCAGATTTTATTTTAATTTTCTTTGGTTCTTCATTCCAGTGGTGTGTCTTCTTTTATTTTCTTTGAATAATCTGTCAGATGATCCATGCCAAAGACTTCCAGTGAAGTCTTTGTGACAGCATCTGATAAATTTTGGTAGGAAGTCATTGGTCTTGCATTTAGACATCTTGTTTTGCTCACTGAGATTTGCAGTTCCTTCAGCAAAGAGCAAAAGTGACATCTCCTTGACTGATGCAGCTTTCTTTAATCTGAGCTAAACATAAAGTTATTTTACATTAATAAATTAATACGACAGAACACACGTCCTCTCTCCGTTTTATGTTTGTGGCTTGGGGTCCCCCCCCCCCCCCTTAAGGAATTTTATGTTGTCATGTAACTGGTATTTTCCCCTTTTTCCTAACAGTTTGCTATAACTGCTTCCTTTTTTTTAAGGAACAATACCTAAACTTGCAGGTATCCAGCTGTGAGAGGAATGGAGAGGATAGAGGAAAAAGCTTCCGTCTGTTTACCTGCAAGTCTTCCTTCTTTATATATGGGTGAGGCTGTCATACTTTTGTGAAAGGAGGTCGAGGCTACTCCCAAATGAAATCATGTTTTCAGCTGCACTGGTGTGCTGTGCCTCCCAGGGTCGAGTGTCTTAGCTGCTGCCTCTTTACATAGTGAACAAAATCGTATGGACTATGGATTGTTCCCTCTGATGTTACCTTTGTGCATTTAATTGTTAGAGTAATGGCTGACACACTAAGGATGCAGATGCTTAGCAAAAAATCTATGGTTTCAATTAATTCTTCTGTTAACAACTTAATGTTGCTCGTTTGGGCTGGTGGCCTAAAGTTAATTTTCCAGAGTTAAACATTTGCGAGTGGAACAGCTGTATGTGCATGAGCAATCAGCAGCTTCTTAAGTGTGTGAGTACTTTGGTTTGATAGACACAAGTTGGGCAGATTGCAGAGTGGCGAGGGCGCTTTCATGCTTTCTTGATTACTCATGAATTCCAGAGGGTATCTTAGGACAGCACTCATGTGCTAGGCATGAGTGCTCGGACTAAAAGAGAATGCTGTTGGGTTAAAGAAGGTTAATATTAAAAGTGTTTGCAAGGGAATCCAGTGGGTGAACAAATCCAGTGTGTGACTTAAATATATTCTTTGCAGAAGTTAAGATTACTGAATGCTTAAAAATTGTAATGCCCAAGAAGCACAAAAGGGGAGACCTCCTTGTCTATTAAGAAAATGCAAGTAATGCCTTGAGTTGAATTCATCAATTACTTTTATGGGAGAACTGATGAGACAGGTGTCTCTGTTTTGGAGAGCTAACAACTTTATTGTTCTTAGTCTAAAATGTTAAGGAATCTTGGACATTCTGGTCTCAAACGCCTGGCTCTCTTGAGTGCCATTAACAGTGTTTAAAAAAAAAAAAAAAAGCTGCAACCCCAAAATTTTCTCTCTGCTTAGCATATGTGTATTTGCTTGCTTATTTATACTGTGAAATGTTAAAACAACAACAAAAGTATGTGACTTCATTGTTTACCTGGGTCACGTTTTTGTCCTTTTCACGTGGGTAATCTTGCGGTACATGGCAGTTTGACACAAACTCACTTGATATTGTTTCACAAAGCAATATATTTCCCATGTCCTGTAAATTGTTAAGTTTTGTGACTTTCCTTATCATAGTTCAATTGGGGAGAGGGAATTGTCATACTAACTGGCAAAAGCAATGTATATTATGCTACACCGGCCGATTCGCGAACGTTTGCTTTCCAATTTGCCGCTGAGTCATTCTTACTGTTATAACAAATACATATTAGATAAGTTATCGCAGCAAAACTGTTTCTCGTCTCTTGCAGTTGATGATAGCAGAAGTTTCAGACTCAAAGTTTTTCAGACTTCAAGTCAAAAACAAAACATCTTTTAATGTTTTTAATTTTTTAAAGCTTTTTTAAAATATTGACAGTATTTTATACTCACGTGATTGTGTGAAATGCTTCTGACATTGAATGTGGCTGCTCTTTATGTGAAGTTGATGACAACTGGTGTTTCCCCAGACTTTCCAAAAAGTGCTGCTGGTCCTCTTTTTCTTCAGCAATGTTGATGTTAAAGATTCCTTTCTTGGTTTCCCTTCAGCAAAGAGAACAAGTACTCATTTCAGTACCTTATAAAGGAAACTATAGCAATAGGATACAAATTTATGCTTCTTTAACTGCAAAATTATCTTTTTGAGGAACAGATGGCAACCAAGTGTGCCCTTGAAAAAAACCCTCTGTTGGCCAGAGAGACCTGGGAACTGTCCTAAACTTTTAACACTGGGTTTTTTAGCTCAGTGACAGATACTTATGTCGTTTACGTGCCTGAAGACCTTTTCATAATCTGAGTCTAACTCCTCGTGATTTCAGTGAGAATTGACATTGCTCTAGCTACTCAGTCTCAATGTTGTCCTCATTCTGCATGAGCTTTAGTAGCTGTTTCACACAGGTGTTGAGCAACAATTAATGTCAAGGTTTAATTTACCTGATACTTCTCAGCAAAACCCCTTAAATTAAAACTTCCCTGTTATTAGGAATGCTGTTACAGAATTGGACCTGGATCTGCTTTCAGCACTGTTGATGCTCCATGAGAGCTTGATAGGGTTTATGTGATACGTGGGACTTTTTTCAAGAGGGTTGGCTTTCAGGGAAACCAAATATCTTCCTCTTCCAGCCCAGCTTTGCTTTTGTTTTGTTCCTTTTTTTCTCCGTAAGAAAGGAAATTACAGAACCCTTATTACGTTATTTGGTATCTTTAACTCACTGTTTTGATTTTTGTGGGTTTATCTTCCTGCAGCAAAACTGATAAGTAAAGACTTTGCCAAATATTAGGTCACGTTACTTGATACATGTATTAAGTTTACATAATGTGAGACCTGTCATGATGACTACACTATGATTCCAGTGAAGGTATTGAGAAGCTTAAGTGCCTAATCTCAAAATTACAAGTATATTTGAGTTTTGTAGTTTTGAGTACTTTTCATGCAGTGTAGTCACTTCCATCTCATGTGAATGAAGTTTGGCTTAATTTTTAGGTTTTTTTATAACCACGGTGCTACTGTTTGGCAAATACTATGTTCTGATTTCTGCCTAAAAGGAGCTACCAAAAAATTGCTTCTTCCCGCAGTAGAGTACATATGGAAATAAAGATTTTAAAATGTTTGCTGCTACAGCGAAATCTGTTCTGCTTACATGTGATATGTTTACTGATTGAACTGCAAGTACTTTAAACTATTTCTCAGCCTGCTCAAAGCACAGTTTCTTGCAAGTAATGCAAACTGTGGAAAGCTGTATTTGTTAACATTTAAAAAAGGGGAGGAAAAGTTAAAATTATCAGCATAAAGCAAAAAATGCACTGAAACAGTTGATTTGAAATACTTTTAATCTGATGGGTTACATTTTCACAGTTAACACTTCATTGGGAAAACTATTTTTGATATTTTACGTAACAGAGGTGAAAGAGTTTGCAATCCAGAGGTCTGACTTTAAATTCTGACTTAACCAGGCTAAATCTAGACAGGAATGATTGCGTTTAAAAGTTTTTAGGGTTTTTTTAGACAGCAGACATTCATTGAGGTTTGTGGTCTATTGGATTGTTGGTAGAAACTCACTTTTTTTGCTTTTCTTTTAAATTCATGTTACGACTTTTTGCAGATAGGATATTGTCACTGCAGACATCTGAGTGCTGTGGTGGCAGTGGATGACTTGGTCTGGAAAACTTTGTTCTGATCTCTTTCAAAAACCTGAAATGATTACTATTTCCAGCAAATGCATAATGATACGGGGATGTGCCGTACAACAAATGGGCCATGTGAACTGATAGCTAATCAAGCTAATCAGGCCATCTGTTAGCAAGGTGGCCAGTTTGTTTCACACGCACATCCGCATGTCTGAAGACTCAGAAACCAAACCACCTTCTAGGGGTCTTTCAAGTCAGCTGAGCTAAGTGCAGCATGGGAAGTTAAATACACTACTGTACTGGGAATCGTTTGATGTCAGAAGGTTATTGCAGATTACTGTCGGTGTCTGTTTTCAATTTCTCACTTCTTGACTAAAAAGGATGTTTTTGTTATACATGTAGGCTTGTTTCAACAAAGGTTCAAAGACCTCCTATGTACAGGACAAAATGCAAGCCCAAGAATGCACTTGGGGTGATTAAGGTGGGCTAATGGTCTTGTCTAAAAAGTCTCCTAAAAATAAAGTTTGACGCTACTTCTTGAGGAGAAATTCTTTGCACTAGAAACACAGAATAAAAAAAGACAAAAAGATAGCTGTCTGTGAACTTGAGTCTGGAAAACAAGTCCTTATCACAAGGAGAAGCGTATGCTACTTAATTATACACAAGACTTTTCTCCTCTTTTGTATTTCATTCAAGGGAGGGAAGTCTGAAGGATTAGTCACAACATGGGAGCAGCCCCACCTTCCATACCTTAATGAACAGTGTTCCTCTCAATGTGTTTCATGCCTTTGTTGTAGACATCTGTTTGTGTTCAAAACCAGTTTTTAACTAGAAAAAAACCACAGATAAAATTTTTCCCCCATTATTTCTAACTTATTTTTTCTGTTGCTTATGTATGAATTACTTAGGAATTAATACAGATAAAATGTAGACTTTTTTCCCCCCACACAGATAAAATTGATTATCGTGTTTGATTCTTTGACTCTAGGCTATGGTGGCTTGTTATCCAGGCAATGGAACAGGATACGTGCGCCATGTTGATAATCCAAATGGAGATGGAAGATGTGTTACGTGTATATATTATCTTAATAAAGACTGGGATGCCAAGGTATGCAATAATTTCTTTCTATAACTTTTTTTTACATACACTTGCTAATGCACCTTCGCTACATCTCTTTGTTCATGTCCTTATTTCTGTGCCTTAGTTGTGTTCTTACATTGTTAACTGTGGGTATCCATTGCCCCCCTGGTTCTGCTGTTTGTGAGAGCAGATAGAGATGAGGCATTTATTTTCAAGGTTTTGAATGATGCCAGCAGGACCTCCTTGACAGTGAGATTGAAGGAAGGTTGTGTGTTTTTCATGTGTGTTTCTCAATTATACGTGTAAGTATCTGCTAGTATCCAAATTTCATAAATATCTAATTATGCAACTTATTGTACATTATTTGTATGGTAAACCCCCCCCCATACACACGCACAAAGTAAATAAAGAATATTTGAAAGGTAATGGCTCTTAGTTTATTTCTCCTTATGTTCCTGTTGAATCTTGAGTTTACTGTTTGTGCAACTAGATTACTTAATTGAGTATGCTTATAAAAAGAAGGATGCTGTAGCTTGAGAGCAGTTTCAGATAAGCCAAGTGTTATGGTTATTGCTATATCAGTATAGTTCAAAGCAGCACAAGTCTTTGTATCATTGTAGATAGAGGGTGTAGGATAAGGATTTGTAACACAGTTCAAGTGGTCTAAGAATTTGCTACCAGTGACTCGAAACTCTCCATAGATGTAGTGACTATGATAAAGTAACTTTTTAATAAGGATTTTCCTAGTGATTCAGTAGAATTGGGTAGATTTGAAGAATGGACGTAGCTAACTGGCTGTATTGAAAGCAGGAGAAAGTAATGCAAAGATAGCTTTGTTTATTCCTTGATTGCTGTGCAGTTAGCTATGGAGAAGTTTATTCTCATTGTATATGAAAAAAAGATAGAACTACCGATATTTGTATCATACTTAGGAAGTAGCATGTGGAAGAGCACGTAAGCAGTTGGTTTCTGTGAATTGGGTGCACCAGATATGGATAACACAGGCTGGAGCTGAGAGTTTTTCTTTTTCTTTTTCTCCCTCCCCCCCCCCCCTTTTTTTTTGAGTGCTGTCCATTTCTTAGAAGAGCCGGATGAGACAATGAGACTGATAACATACTCGCATAAAACTGGTAGATCGGAAAGCTGAGTCAGAAATGGATGCAATTGAAGCTTTCTGTTTCTGACTTGCTCTTTGAAATGTCAAATTTGATCCTTCAATTAGAAAATAAATTACTAGCCTTTTTTTTGCCATGATAGCATCTTTGCATATAAGTGCACTGGTTGGACTGAACATCTTAAAATGCAGCTTTGGGGCATTTTTAGTTGATTTACGGTTTCTCTCCTGGAAGAAAATGAATACATACCAGAGTGTAGAAGTCAAGCAAATTGCATTTTCACAATAACTGTGGAAAGTTTACTAGCTGGATATTTAATTTATGAACAAAGGTATTTCATTTCCTGCAAAATCTATTTTAAATTACAAATTAATATATTACCAAGTATATTGGCTAGCAAAGAAAGAAGCTCAAACTTTCTTTAGGAGAACAAATTGATCTAAATTGTTACTTCTTGTTCACGGATTTAGATCACAATTAAAAAACAGTCATTTATGTCAGTTTACCTTGTTAGTACTTGCACTGTTATGACTTTCCCATGAAGGCCTATGGTGGCTATCTATAGTTAGATTTAACAACATCAGTACCATCAGTAGGAAGAAGTTAATGTGACTGGAAAATAATTAACCCCACCTAATTGTACTGTTTTCTAGGTGTGCATAGGTAGGTCCAACTGTTTTTCAAAGCCTGGAAGAGATCTAAATTGACCAGGAGTAATACAGATTCAAGCTTTAGTTTGAAGTTTCCTAGTCTTTCCTCATTTTAATTACAGAAACATGACATAAACTTGTGCTGCTGTTAAATGAAACAGTCTCTTCAATGGGAAAGGATGAAACTCCGATGTGAAATACAGTTTCTCTCATGTGTATTGGCATATTTTTAGCCACCTGTGTAATATCAGTCAGTCTTGTCCATTTTTTGCAAGTAGGTAATGCAGCTAAAACCCAACCAATCTAAAACCACAGCTTTTTGCTTAAACATGAATGGAGGTTTAGTATTTGCAAGCATTCTGAAATTACTCAGTGAAAAATGTGTAAAATGTTTTGTTAAATGAAATGTATCAACAGAAAAGCCATAGATTCAGAATTTCTGTAGCATCTGGTAAAGGCTTTTATTTCAGTTCCAAGTGTCTGAAATATTTTCAAATGTGATATTCAGTACTTCTAAATACTATGAGACATTGTTTTCAAGCACAAGTTTTAAATATTTAATTTGTAGGTAAGTGGAGGCATCCTTCGGATATTTCCAGAAGGTAAAGCCCAATTCGCTGATATTGAACCCAAATTCGATAGACTGCTATTCTTCTGGTCTGATCGCCGCAACCCTCATGAAGTACAGCCAGCATTTGCTACAAGGTAGGACTAATGGACTCTCTATATATTGCATGATGCCTCTTTTATCAAGAAATGAGCAAATCCTAATGAGAAATGAGTGACACTATGAATTATGACCTGATCCCAGGTCTTTCCGTGTACAGGTCCAGTTGCACTATGACGAGAAGGGGTTTTCTTCTGCTAATTGATTAGGCTTCTGCTGTGCTCCTGAGTTTGTACTGATGTCTGATCTCTTATTTTGGAGAAAACATCCTCTTGGGTGGGTAGGAGGGAGGACTGGAAACACCAGAAGTTTCTGAGCATGTACTTGGCAGAACTGCTTAGGAGCACACAGAGCCATAAGCAGACCCCACCTTGGCCAAGGGGTGTTGTCTTCATTATTTCTCTTGTAATGGCTTTACACTCTCCTCCCTTCCCTTCGTCCTTAGCACCTTACTGTGTTACTGGAAGATTGACTAGGTACTTCAGTTTTATGTCCCCTCTTGTTGGGAGGGAGTTGTTAGAAAAATAGTAATTTTCAAACTAAGCCACCACATTCTAGTTTGGGAGTTGGGAGAGGGCTGTGGGGCAGAAACGACCATTGACACACAAATCTTTTCTTTCTCTGGAGTATTAGAGGAGTTGCTCCCAGTCTGAGTCACAGGGGGAACTTGATATCTCCTTTGTCCCTCAGTGAAGGGCAGTGGCTGATGCTAAAGGTACCTGCATTCACTGCCCTCACATCTTGAGTGGCGTTTCCAGATAGCGTTAACAGGTAAATCATTGGAGTTGTTGATCCAGACTTCCTGTTGCCCGTGTTGTAACACATTTGGATGGCCAGAGCACTGAACATTGGAGCTGTGAGATAACACAAGTACCTTTGCAAGAAGTAACTTGAAACTGCCATCAGCATGTCCTCTTGTAGCCTTTCGGGAGGCTGTACCGCTCTCCCCTCCCCCTTTGTGCTCTGAGCAGTCAGAGGGTGAAATGCCATTTACTAAAGCTCCTTCACGTCTTTTCTCAATAGCTGGCATTTCATATTTAAATCCTCTATGGGCAGTGGAAAAGCAAAGGAGCTGTGTAAGAAGGGGTAGTTAATTTTTGCTTATGGCAAATGTCCAAAAAAAGAGGTTCTTGCAGTGTGACTCAGTGATGGACTTGACCCATTACACTATGTCGTGGTTTAACCCCAGCCAGCAGCTCAGCACCACGCAGCCGCTCCCTCACTCCCCGCGCCCCGCTCCCGGTGGGATGGGGAGGAGAATCGGGAAAGAAGGTAAAACTTGTGGGTTAAGATAAGAACTACAGTAAAATATAATACTATCAACAATAATAATAATAATGAAATATAATAATAATAGTAATGAAAAGTAATATAACAAAAAAAAAAAAGAAGAAAGAGGAAAAAAAAGAAGAAAAAAAAACCCCCAGTGATGCACAATGCAGTTGCTCACCACCTGCTGACTGATGCCCGAGCAGCGATCCGCCCCTCCCAGCCAACTCCCCACCGTTTATATACTGGGCATGATGTTCTATGGTATGGAATACCCCTTTGGCTAGTTCGGGTCAGCTGTCCTGGCTATGCTCCCTCCCAGCTTCTTGCACACCTGCTTGCTGGCAGAGCATGGGAAACTGAAAAGTCCTTGGCTTAAGATAAGTGCTACTTAGCAACAACTAAAACATCAGCATGTTATCAACAGTATTCTCACACTAAATCCAAAACACAGCACTATACCAGCTACTAAGAAGAAAATTAACTCTATCCCAGCCAAAACCAGGACACCAAGTAAAGTAAAAGGTGAAGTCACAGGGCAAGGTGATACGGACAGAGACTATATTACAGATTCTGGGCAAGAACCATAATAGCAACTCATCAGGAAAAAGAAGTGTAAACTTATAGCATCAGTGTCACCCTTTCAATGACTGTTCAAACAATACCTACTAATAGAAAGAAAAACCTGCTTGCTTTGTGCTTTATAAAATCTTTCTTCTGTCAGACTGCAGAAGTATCATCTCATTTGGGTTGTGTTTTATGTCAAGTGCTTCACTGTTTTTTTTTTTTCTTCATAGTTCAGGAATTCTTTTTCCATCCGTTTCCCTAGGTACGCAATAACAGTGTGGTATTTTGATGCAGATGAAAGAGCACGAGCTAAAGTAAAATATCTAACAGGTAATCTCTTATTAAAATCCTCTGTGTTCTTTTTTTCTGGAAGAATAGCTAAGTAGTCCAGCCTCATCTCCTTAGCCCACCCTGTGCACAGAAAGGGGGAGAAAAACAGCATAACTCGGAGTCAGGTTTTACAGGGAAAGGTGACCCAGTGGCTGAGCTGCTAGACAGTGACTTGGGAAATCCAGGTCAGTGCCTTGTCCTGCTCACACTTCCTCTGAGACCTGAGGCTGCTCAGTATTTTTATATGGGGGATACAGCTTCTCCCTAGTCTTGTCTCCTTAATAGGTATGGAGGATAAATACACCAGAGACTGTGAGGCACTGCAGAACTGAGAGCCCAAATAGTTTTGATCTAATATAGTGATTCCACAAGTGAATACAACTTAACTTGACTAGAATCTCTATATTGGATAAACAAAAGCCTAAAATTAAAATCTGGAATCAAAGAATGGAGTTACTTCCTCCATTTCCAATTCCACATATCTAGCATCTGTTTTCCTTTTTTGGCTTCTCCCTCAAGAGGAAGTTGATCTAATTTTCCTGTTCAAATTAGCACTATAAGGAGAAATGGCCTAGGACTTCTGCCATGCTTGTAATTGCCATCACGATTTTGGGTTTGTTACAGTAGTTTAAAAATAAACCAAAATCAGGTGTACTGCAAGTGCACACATGCACAGGGCCAGTTTCTCCATGGTTTTGTCAAGAGCTCTGAAACCAATGATGTAGAAGACGTGTGCCAGTCATTTCCAAATGAGATTTCCATTCATTGCTGTTAGGTGTCTGAAGCTCATAAGTAGCCCCAGAGCTATCTAGCGGCTGCGAAAGCTGCAGTTTAGTTCAGTCCCCCTTTGTGCAGCCAGTGACTTTGTGCATTTCGGGAGCGGTGAGAGCAATGCAGCTCCTGCCTGGCTTGCGAAGAAATGCAGGGAGTCCTTTAGCTCCGGCTGGGCAGGCTGTCCTGCTGCTCGGTGGTGCATGCCCGGCGAGGCACGGTGACTTCCCAGGCGGTCAGGAATGCCGGGTAACGCCCGCCTGGTCTCCGCAGGAAGCCTGTCTGTCTGTAAGCCGGGTTTCGTGTCACACACGTGTGACCACGCAGCTCCTGGAGCCAGCCTTGCCGGATCAGAGCTGTTCTGGTTGTCTCCGCGCAGCTTCGGCTGCTGCCCTTTCAGAGAGAGTGCAGGGAAGTGGTTCGGGTGGGTTTGTATCTGCAGGGAAGGTGCTCCCTCCCGGCCCCCCTCCCTCTCAAGGGTCCCCCTAAACTGCAGGCCCTTAAGGAAGAAAGGCTGGGTTGGAGGGGTTGTTTAAATTTCAGTATTGGTTTGCCCTGTAATTGATTTATATTATCATATTGTTGTGATTTCAGTTTTCGTTTGCAATTAAAATTGCATTCTTTGCTCTGTATCTGCAGCAAGAATTGTGTGAGATGCTTTTTCTTTTCTACTGACAATAAAATATAAAATTATAGAATAAAATGTCATAAAATAGAAGACTATGCATTTTTGGCTTAGTGTCAGTCTAACTAAAGCCAGGTAGAATATGTGTGAATTTTTCTTAAGTATGGGATGCTGTGTCTGTTAATGTTTTGATAGTCAAACTTTTATTTGGGAGTACCTGAAGTTATCTAGGTCAATTTTTAGAAAAAAGGACAGAAGAGGTGTGGGTTGGTTGGTGGTTTTCTTCTGTTTATTTTTTAGCAGCAAGTCAAATGGAATGTTGTATTTTAAAAATCCCTCAGAGTTTTTTTACAAAGGTAAATGCCCAGAAACTCCGGATATTCTGTTACACGATAATGGACAATATCCTCAGATTCTCAATTGGCCGTTCTTAAAGCTTACCTTTATAAAGGCTGAGATGATGAGCTTCAGAACTGCAAGTATTATGTGAAGTATCCCATTTTCTACTTGGGCAGCCAAATACGTGCCTGCTTTCAGAGATGATGAGTAACCACGGCTTGTTAACTCTACACAGCACAGGATACAGAGCATGTATACAAAAATATCTATCTTGCTAGATCATACGTACTAGACAATCTTCAAAGTACTCTCTTAAAATTAATCTGGAAAGTGATGTAACAGTTCTATAGTCTGTACTTTGATAAATACTGAAAAATAATACCTATTTCCTTTTCATATTTCTGCAGGTGAAAAAGGTGTGAGGGTTGAACTTAATAAACCTTCTGACTCAGTTGGGAAAGACGTTTTATAAGCCTTTGATTTAGCAAATCCCCTTGCTATTCTCCCTGATAAATCTTGATGCTATCTATTAACTTTTGAATGTGAATAACAAGATAAAGGAAAATCAACAACAAACCAACATTTTAATAAAGAAGCAAACAGTGTTTCAATGTTGCATCAAATAGAAGGTTCTTTGACTGCTGAAGCATTGTACTATGTGATTGTGACTCCAGGCCTGTGACTGCTTATGTGAAGAAGATAAGCAATCAGTAAGAAACAGCATATGCATCTGGACATAAATAAGTGCCCTACATAGAATTTGTCCATCCTTATATTTTGCCAGACCTGTCATCCAGCTGAATCCAATTCATCTCTCCCTTTTTTTATATGGTAAAAGTTTGAATTTTGGGTAATTTTTGTATGACCAGGTACAGTTTATCAAAATTGAGTCTTAAAAAAAAAAAAAGAAAAACTGAAAAAAAAAAAAAGAAAAAAAATTACAGTATTCTCCAAAATAACATGGATCTATTTTTGTAAAACTGTTCATACTGTTCTCCTCTGCCATGAAAGACCTAATTTAATGTGAGGGTTGCCAGTAACTGATTCACTTTAATTTTCTTTACACCTTAAGTCAGAAAAGGAGCACTTTAATTACCAGCTAAAAACCTGATTGTTTTATATCATATCTCACACTAATCTTAACTTTTAAAGATTGCTGCTGTATTGTTTTTTTGACTATGTCCTCTTGAACCTTATTAACAGACGCAAATCAGTATCTCGCTATTAGTAACATTCAGTTTGTGGTTTTTATGTTGAATCCACAGAGGGGAAGTTTCTGTCTCTTCTTTGTTTTTTGGTTTGTTTTTTTTTTGTTTTATTTTGGTTTTTTTTTAAGTGACTGGCACTAAGTGAACTTGACACTATCGGTTGCTGTCATTGGCTTTGGGGACCTGGTAAATACCATCAAGTTACAAGAATATACAAGGGCTTTCCTAGGCTATTAGAGGTACCCAGAACCTCCTTACGTACTTGACAGAAAATTTTGAGCTTTCTCCCTTTTCTAAAGAATACTTGCCACTCCCCTTTCCTTTGTATATAAGTTAATAGAATATCTAAAATTCACTTTTTTTTAATTTCCTTTTCAAATGTTGGTGTCCCATGCAGTCTGTAAGTTGACACCTTGATCTATTATATAGTATCAAGGAGATGGTCAGCACACTGAAGCTGAAGTGCATCACTGTAGGCTCCTTGTGCAATACATCTTTAGGTTTTCACTGTGCTGAAGGATTTCCCCAAGACGACACTGCCCTTTGATCAATACTGAGGTATATATTTAGTAAGAAAACATTTACTTTCTTTTACATTGTTTTCATTTTATCAAGGAGAGGGGACATCACAGAATAAAACTGAGATGTGCAGAAACTTTGATATTCTTATTTTTAAGAAATGGATGTTTTGGACACTGATACTTTTTTTTTCTTCTTCTTTCTTTTTTTTCCTGAGCTTCAAAAGCTTGAGAAAACAAAAGCAAACCTATAAAAGACAGCATTCATATTTACAGGAGTTTGGGGGTTGATCGGCTTACCCATTGCAGTTTTCTATCTGTCCCTTATTCCTTACTTAGCCAAAACAATGTGAGTGTACAGAAATATTTCTGTATATATTACAACTTGTGACAATTTTAGCATCTGTATAGTTTGTATTCAATTAGAGACCTTTTCTATGGAAAGCTCAGTAATTTTTTATTAAAAAGATTACTATTGTTCATGTAAAACATGAAAAAGCTAATTGTTTAGTAACAAACTGACAGAAGGGGGAAAAAATTCAGTATTGGTATATCATTTAGAAGAACTAACAGAAATCCCAGTTTTGTTTTGATTTCGCTTTTCCTTTTTTTAGTAAGTTCTTGCCCTTTACAGTTCTCTTCCTCTTTCCTCTTTTCTTCCCAGAAAAAAAGACAGGATACCTTTACTGTAAGTGCCTCTGCCAACCTGGCCAAGGAGTGCAAATCTTCATTACTGTCTGGTCTGCAGTGCATTTAGGCTACCAATGAAACAAGCAAAAAAGCCACCTCTTCTACTTCATCTTCTTTAGTACTACTTTAATGGAGGTTTGGTTGGTTTTGTTTTAGAAATGTAAGCATAAGCCTTTAAACTCATTTCGGTCCCTCTGTAATTCAAACTTCTGCAGTTACACGGCGTATCAAATTCTAATCACACTGTAGGTTTGTGCTTGCCAGACAGGTTTAAAAAGTGCTTAATTTTTCACTCCATGTAAGTCATTACAATAGGGTCAACAAATCAGGTCAGCCATTTCTTCCATGTCCTTTAGAAACTGTTCATTTCATGTCGGTTGAATATTCAGTCTTGAGCATCACCAAGCAGGTCCTTGTTTTAAAACTATTTTTTAAACTGTCTTATGATCTGTATGTGTCTAGTCCTGGTTAAAGATAAAGCTTCATAATGTTATTTTTATTCATGATGTTAGCTGGCTGTGAAATATGAGACCTTTATCTATAGCAGGCGAAGAAATTCAGGATTCATTTACAGGTTGCCTATAAAGTTGTGTAATTTGAAAAGCAGTGTTCATTATGAAAGAGCTCTCAAGTTGCTTGTAAAGCTAATCTAATTAAAAAAGATGATGTATAAAGGTTCTTGAAAACTATGTGGTTATTTGTAATCTTTGTAACTTTTAAAACTACTCCATAGCAAGTAATTTATAAATGCCCCCTGATAAAGGGGGCATGTGGATTTTTGGTGGGTTTTTGGGGGTGTTTTGTTTTGTTGTGGGATGTTGTGGGGTTTTTTTAGTGATTTTGGGTTTGGTGGTTGTTGGGGTTTTTGTTGGTTTTTTTTGTTTTTTTTTTTAAATCAGAGCTATTTCTGCTCTGGGGAAGGATCTGAGGGGTGGTTTTTTGTTTTGGTTTTTTTTTTTGTTTGGTTGGTTTTTTTTGTTTGTTTTTTTTTTTTTTTAGAATGCCTACAGCTGCCTGGGTGTGGTGATCGTTTTCTTGATGATTTTCTCCCTCAAAAACAGCACCAAGTTTAGATTGGCTGGAGAGTGATGGTGGGACATAGAGGCAGCTCTAGTTTTTTCACCACTTTGACAGGTATGTGAGGTGCAAAATGAAAGCCCTCTTCAAACAGGATTTGTAAGGTTTAATGGGAGCTCTTCAGTTTTATTTGGCTCCCAATGAATTACGAGCCCTTTGAAGATGGCAGAAGAATGGTAGAGTCTACAGATGCCAACCCATACAAGATGCCACACAATTTCCCTAAGCTTTTTGATGAGCTTCATAATGACTGGATGGTAATCAAGGAAACATGTGGCTGGCTGTGCTTCTGCCGCTGCTGTAACTCTTGTGAAGCCCTCCTGCGTGTGCTTGTCTGTCTTGTGCTGCTTCAGGAAGAGTTACCTGGATCTCGGGATGAGTCTGCCAGCCTTAGTGCACCTTTCATGGCACTTGGGTACCTGTTGCGCTCAGTTCTGCTCTAAGGTGATGGTTCTTGCCAGTGTGTTAGGCTGAAACCTAAGTGCAGCAGCACTGAGCTGATCCCGAAGTGCTTTGAGGCTTTTTCCG
This sequence comes from Gymnogyps californianus, assembly GCF_018139145.2. Classification (NCBI taxonomy): domain Eukaryota; kingdom Metazoa; phylum Chordata; class Aves; order Accipitriformes; family Cathartidae; genus Gymnogyps; species Gymnogyps californianus. The sequence goes on from NC_059473.1 coordinate 45,988,535, forward strand.
TGCTTCCGTGCTGTATAACTTCTTACACGTTCTCTTGAAATAGCCTCTTCCCCATCCTTGTTTTACATTGAACAAGGAAGAAGCCTTTCTAGCACTTGCAACCATCCTGTGTAGACCTGATTTTTTTAAATTGTCACATTGTTGAGCACAATATGCAGGGGGATCGTGTTGCATAGTAAAGTCAAACACTGCACCAGGGAAAGATGAAGTCTCTCTTGGGTGTTTCTGAAAAGAAGGATGCTTGCAAACCTGAGAGGAAGCTAGCTGACAGCCTGTATCTTATGTAAAACATCTGGCTGTGCTGACCACTTTAAGGTCAGGAGTGGAAAGATCACACCTCTAAGTCATACCGATAAGTATAATCAGACTGGAAAGTACCATCTTTGTGCTTGCTGAATGCTTTGAAGAAGAGGAGAGAGTGCAAAGTGACAATAGCAAACTCAAAGTCTCAAAACCCCAGATGTCTAGTGGAAGTCTAGCGCGTGTACCTTGCCTGCAGGCAGGCAGATATGCAGATAGCTGCGTGCACTTGCAAATACATAGTGGGAATTTATGAGTACTGAGCAGCAAAGACTTCGAAGAAATTTGTGGGACTTAACTGGATTTGGATCTCATCTGCTTTTGGGGGGGGGAGGGGGTGGGTATGGATCTGTAGAAACTTGGGTCTCCCATTGTCAGCTTTCATATAAAATACTCATTTAGCTTTTTTTGCGGGTGTAAAGTAAAGCTTGAATGTAAGTAATTACTGCAGATGCTTTGAAGTCTGTTTGTGCTATTGTACTGCTGCGGGAGCTGTGTTCACTCTGGACTGTCTGCTGAATCTGAGTTTCCTGACCCTGTCTGGTGGGGGTGGATAGCAGCTGACAGAAGCAGGTTCAAGGTCCTCTGTCCTACCAGACAAAACTAGTTCAGAGAATTCACTCTGTTGACTTTTGCTACCACTTACTCAGTTCCATCAGGCTTTTCCCCATAGCTTTGAAGTTGAGTGAATATACAGCACATTCATCCCTTTCCTGAAATAAGAAAAAAAAAAAAAAAAAGCCCATAGCTCCCAAATGGACAAGCCAGGTACTAAGAGTTGGCTCTAAAAGTGGAAGGGGCAGATGAGATGCAAATCACCAACCCATTGGGGATAGACTCAAGTCCTTAGCAGGACAAGGAGGAAGGAATGAGTGGAATAGAAATGGTAAAGTAGGATGGGAAGAGACTGATGCACGAGACCAAGATAAAACACGTGTGTGAGGTGAGTATGAGGAATATGGGACGTGCCAAGTAAAAATATGCTATAGGTATCTGCATTGGGGAGGAACGTGAAGTGTGAGGAGAAAGAATGCACAATGTGTTTGCTTCAGGAAAGACAGTTGTTGATGCATCCCATCCATCCTTTCTCTTCATGGATGTGTGTGGCAAAATAGCGTATTTTTATCTCTGAAGATGAGAGGTCCATAACTTTTTGCTTGAACTAGGAGTTAGTTTCCTTGTCTGTCAGTTGTAAGTTGTTGGACTTTGGGTTTTTTTTTCCCCCTCTTATTAAATGTGCAGCTCAGGATTAAACTTCTATTGGTAATAGCTTATGGGTTCTTCTGGAGAATTTACTATAATTGCCTTGTATATAACGTGGTGATAAATGCTGGAAAAGGTGACCAGCTCAGCCTATAAGCCCAGTACCAGCATCTTCACGTGGCTAAAAGTTTGCAGGGCATGCCTCACATCTGAGTGGGGAGGGATGCAAAAAACACAGATGGACTAACAACTTGCCAGCATCACACACAGCTGACTCACTGCTTCAGGGCAGCGTCTAAACTGGAAACCCACTATTTCTTTCAAATGCTGTTGGAGATGGGAAGTAAAATTTCATCTCTGGGTATTCACCATGTGGATCCAGTGCTCCTTGTGGGCCTGTCTGTGTGTCAGTGTGGTTTGCCAGGGTGGAACCAGTTCCTCTCCTGGGCTCGTTTCAAGAGCTGATGTGGTTCAATTTTGGTTTTGCTTTTAAATAAAAGATGAATCCAGAATAACTGAAATGCAGAGATTTGACTCCTACTCACAAACAGAAAGCCTAATACCTGAATATTGTATTGGGTTGTGAGCTGGTATTTCACTACCTAAAGAAAGCAAGGGTCAAACAAAAAGCTGAGCAAAAAAATGATCAGAACTATCTTAAGGCAAGTCACTTAGGTTCTAAGTGTATCTTGCTTACATTACTGTATGTAAGCAAGCTTTATGAAGCCATTAATAAAGATTGCGTTATAGCAGAGGACAAGATGGGAGTGAACGTGTCAAGAAAACCCAACAAACCACTAGCCAGCAACAAACTAAACACTACCACCCCTAACCCTGAAAAGTGCTATCTTGGCTGTTGGTGAGTGCGGTACCTTGGGTTACCAGAACTGAAAGATATTTCAGAAGAACTGTTTTTATTTGAGCACTTGGCAACATCTTTGGACATCAAGGAGAAAATATTTCTCCAAGGAAAATGTGATTGTGGACACCACTAATGTTTGGCAAAGGGAATTGGGGCCATGGGTAATAACAATGTGTTTTCTGAGATTAGAGTCCGGTTGATGGTGTTCCCGATAGCAAAGAGCAAGGTTTGAGCTGTCAGATTAGGCATATTTATTTTCCCTTCACTTCCCCTTCCCCAGCCACAACATAATAGTAAGTAACGTGGTGCTGGGCACGTGTTCTGCACAGTTGTATTTTAATGAACAAGCAAAAACTGTAGTAAGTTAACTCTCTTCGGTCCTAAATTTTTGTTATATGTAGAACTCTTTAATGGGATGTAGGTAGCAATTTCTAAACTTCTTTGATTACTTTTATTTTTCCCCACCTGCACTATGAGAACATTTTAGTTTTTAAAAAAACCCTTTATTTAAAGTAGCACAAGTAGGGAACAACTGTATAGAGTCGAGAGTTGCTGCAACTTCATCACCATGCGATGTTACGCAATGACGTAACCAGGGAGGGCATGTATTTTACGGTAAAAATTAGGCTTATGCAAATCCAGGAAAACACGCGGGGGCGGGGGGGAGCGGGTATTGCGCGATCCTTGTTGCGGGTGGCCGAGGGAAGCTGGCCGCGGCCGCGGCTGTGGCCGGGGGCGCAGGGAGCCGGGGCGCGGAAATGCTGCGGGAACCTGCTCCCGGGGACGGCTGGAAGCGGGAGCGGGCGACGGGGTCCCCCTGGTGTCCTAACCGGGACAAGGCCTCCGTAAGAGCAGAAAAACGCGTTCTTGGTGTCCTAGAGGCGACGGAGACAAGTCGCTCTATTTTAGGTGGAGGATGTTGTGCTGCGCAAACAAAAGTTATTTTAACTTGTAGCAATCAAAGGATGTGTATTTTGGTTGGGAGGCTTTTTTGTTGTTGATTACGGTGGTGTAAGCTCTTGTTTAGATACTCACTAGGCAGCTTTATCTACGACTAAACATCCACCGGTGCAGGGATGAAGGAGGAAGGGAAGAGGGAGGTGGCTGGTTACACCTCCAGTGCTTACAGTAGGTTTGCAAATTTGCTCTAGTTTTCTCAGGCAAGAGTGCACGGAGAAAAACAGCTCTGCTTCCTACCTCCCCGGCACGTTCCCTTGCCATTTCTGCTCCCACACATGCGTGGGGGCCTCTCCTGCCCCTTGCTAACCCAGCGCTTTTGCATCCTTCTGGGCTGCGTTAGCTCCCCAAGTGTTGTCCCACGTGCTGTCAGCTGAGCTGCAGGCTTTTGTGCTACACCCCTTGTGTGGGTGTTGGATTAAATTATAAAATACTTGGCTGAGGAAAATGTTTGGGTTTTTTTCTCCGAGATGAAGGCTGGCAGCAGCCTGGTGCTACATAAGCCCTTGGCTGAGAGTTGCAAAAAATGCCTGGAGAGGAGTGGCTACCAAGTCATGGCCAGCAGTGTAGCTTCTGGCTGCTTCTACTGCCTGCCCTGAGTTGGTGCTGCTTGACAAAAGCTCAGTGTGGCAAGCTGCTGACCGTCTCGGGGAAGCAAACTAGTCTTGAATTGCTGAGGGTGCTCCTCCTCTTTTGGCAGAGGTGGCGGGATTATACATGACACAGCTGAACTGTGGCAGTTCATGGGACATACCCTTCAGCTTGCACTGAATTCAGTGTATCCAACCATGCTAGCATCACCCAGGAGCAGTTTCATGCCAAGCTTGGGTAGTCTTTCTATTGAAGAGAGGAAAGAGAGACACAAGGAGACTGGAAACTGGTGCAGGATTCACAAACAGGACATCTACTTGTCAGTCTCCTGAAAATGGTATCACTTCAACACAAATCCACACCCACATGTGAAAATACTCTTGGGGCTGGGGTCAACCCATCATTTAACAACTCAAAGCTGAGTGAGGATGCTTGCCCGACAGCAGAGACCTCCAATCCCTCTCCTTTTGCTCAAGAAGTTAAGGCAGCGTTTCCCTCAGTACCTGCTGCAGGGTGGGCATGGACTGACCGCAACCCTATGCGTGGTTCAGCACCTGCGCTGCTCAGGGTGCAAAGTGTTGGTTTAGTGTGGGAGCGCTCCGCTGCAGAAGAGTCTTGGGGGAATGTAACATTTCTGGAGCCAGTGAAGGGATTAAGAGGAAGGCTGCATTAAGGCAACTTTTCAGCGTTTTCCTCCAAACTGAGGTCTCGTCATTCCTTCAGGGGATGCTTGTGTCCATAACGCCTTGCAAACAGCTCCAAAGTCGTGGTATCGCTTACCATTTGGGACGTGTGTCTGCTTAGACAAAACTGCTTTTCAAGACGCAAGTGTCAGCCCAAATGTTAGCAGTAAGACCTTTTGGGTGGTATCCTCTTAACTCTGCCAAATTGCCTGGGAAATGTTGCCAGCGAGCTTGAATAGTCTTTTAGGGTTTTGCAGTGCCTGAAATACCTCCTATTTCCTGTCATCAGATGCTTTTCTTGCCTTCTAAATCTCTTATAGGTGCATTCAGAGTTAATTACATCTGAGCTTTAATTCATGCTGTCTACAGGGCTGATAATCCTCCCCCCGCCCCAGCGTGGCTTGGCAATGAAGCAGCAATTAAAACCTGCCTTTCCAGGGCAGGCCGTGAGAGGCGGTGACCCAGGTACCGGCTCCTCTGCCCAGCTTGGCAGGGCAGAGCTTCCTCGTACCTGTCTTTGTGTCGTGGCACGTGCCCAGCTCCTGCCTGAAGTCCCCCAGTCTCTCTGATGCATGGGGTGGGGGGCTTAGCCTTCATGGACGTGGTCTGGGTGGTGGCAGGGACGAGAGCTGCCCGTGCCAAACCTTGCAGGGAGAGAAAGAAACGTGCAGCTGGAAATAAACTGGTAGTTAGAGATGGTGTGAGCAGTCCTGGGCTGCGCCAGCGCAAGGGCAAGCAGGTGGATCTTAACTGCCTTCAGCTGTAATTTCACTCTGTCGTGAAGTGCTCGTGGGGTTGTTGTTAGGCAGAATCCCCACTGAGGGGGGGAGGTGGGAAGGGGCTCCTGGAGATGGTCTGGTCCAGCTCCTCTGCCCTTGAGCAGGGTCACCCGGAGCTGGCTGCCCAGGACCATGTCCAGCTGGGGTTTGAGTATCTTCAAGGATGGAGACTCCACCACCTCTCCAGGCAACCTATTCCCGTGTTCAACCACCCTTACTGTAATAAAGTTGTTTCTTATGTTTAAATTAAATTTCCTATATAGGTACTGCTAAATGCAAATCAAAGGAATAACCCAAATAATTCTTAGCGTCATATCCCGCAGAAGACAGCAGATTTAAGACTGAAGTCCCTTACTTGCAGCTTTCCACACCCCACCTGGTACAGGTGCCGTCCTCTCTGGAGCCCCTGGGGTGTTTTATCCTCAGGATGACTCTTCCCTTTGGATGTGTTTCCATTTGCCATCTGGCAGAACAGCCCAGACTTTGTACCGTATCCTTCCACCGTCGTGTTATCTGGAGCAGCCTATGCCAAGCTGTGTGGTCCTGTCACACACCAGGGAGTTTGTCTTGCTGTTGGTTGAAAAACAGCTAGTGTAAGATGTGCTGTGCACTATAAATAGCGCGGCCCCTAAGACTCTTGGGAGTAATGCCTGTAAAATAGCAAGTGTGTGCTGGGTTATGCATTAAACAGGCCAAAACCATTGGACTTGGTACGCTGCGCTCAACATGAAGGGACTTCTGAATTGGTAAAAAATAACCTGCTCCAGTTGAATTATTTCTTGCTTCTGAGAAGTGCTGCCTTTGAGTTGAACAAAATGGCCAGTGCTTCCTCAAGCCACGTGTGGGTGCTGCAGGCAGGCTGCGTCCCACTGTGCACTGGCTGCAGGCAAGTGCTGCAGAGGCTGCGCCGGCATCTGCAGGTGGGCACCCTCCGAGCAAGCAATTTGCACGGCTTTTTTGCTTTGTGCCTCTCTCAGAACACAACCCACACCCTCCTGGTGAATCAAAAACCGCTTACAAATGGGTGGCAGCACACCCACCAAGCGGCTCCTTCTGGGGAGAAAGCGGATAATTACTGGGATGCTTCTGGGAAGAGACCAGGGTGGTCAGTGGGAAGGCAAAGGCAGGGGAGCGAAGCAGTGGGGAGGAAGTGTAGTAAGAGCAGAGAGGCCCTATGGCTGTTCCTCCCATCAGTAAGTTGCTGAACAAAGCTACTAGAAGAATTAAAAACCCCAACTAAACCATATTCCTATAGCTAAGATACTGTACCAGGACTTCACTGAGCTGTAGTCTACATCTTACCCCAGACTTTGTGTGTGACTAGTGACAGATCTCTGAAGAGAAGGTACTTGCAGTGAACACAGAAATTATGGTCCAGAGGTTGATGTCATTTAAAGAAAAATAAAGTACTTACTGCTTCTAAATTAAGCAATGAGGGAGCCAAATACTTGGCTTGTTGGTTTTTGCTCCTTCAAACCTTCTTTGTTAGGCAGTTTATGAAATGTCAGGTCTAAGACTTACTGGGACAAAAAAGCAGATGAAATGATGCGAACGATAGGGGATGGAAGGGACAGAGACAGGGTGAGCTATTCAGGCCAAGCTGCTACACCTTCTTAGAAACTTAATCTAGTCTTAAAGCAGCCTGGCCTGGCAGAGGCTAAAAGGGAACAGAGGGATTAAGGCCATGGCCGTCTCCCTCTTTTAGCTTTCACACCTACAGTACACTACCCTTCCCTCGGCCTGTCACATCCCTCCAGCTCCCTGGCTTAGCTGAGGCACAGGAGTTAAGTTTTGTGTTTCATAAACCTCTCTGACTTCCTACAACTCCATCCTGCCTCTCTTGTGGAGCTGGGTTGATGCCACATGGTGACAGAAAATTAGATTTTTACTGCAATGGATGCAAGTGGTGTGGTATATGTAGACCACAAAAGGATGCCTTTTGGGTTATTCACTGAGCCCTGAACTAGAAAAAGGAGCTACTGTCTCACCTTCCAAGTCCCTCTTGTGGCAAAGCTAGAAGAAACACTCACAGAAAACCCATTTAGCTGTAAATTTACTTCTCATCTCTCAGCTCGTTGCAGACCTCCCTCCACACCCCCCCCATTCCTCCTCCTTTAACTTGTTTGTGGTGCAGTCAGGGTTCCTGCTGATCCATCTTCAGCCTGGAGTGCAGGTGTAGGTGAAATACAAGCCTGCTAATTCTGCACTTTCTGTTCTTTCCCTGTACAGGTTGGAGAGGAAGAAGTAAGTATTCCTTAAGTGCAAGGAGTGCCACCTAATGGCCTGTTGAAGAATCCCAAAGCTCCACACAGGCTGGTGTCTTGCTATTTTTTTCCATATACACAAGTATATGAGAACACGCACAGTATTTTTTCACACGCATACTGAAATGCAAGTCTCTTTCATGGCCTGTCTACCCATAAACTATGCTTTAAGGGTAATCTAAGGTGGAGTCTTTACATTCATATGCAAACAATTGTTTCTTTAAGCTCAAGACTTCAAAACAGCTGTAATAATCCAGATGCAAGTAAGAACTTGGGTATTTTAGTTTGGAGTGTAAAATTCATGAATGCTGGCTAGCAGGTAAGAAGCAGCTGCTGTGAGAGCAGCTGTTTCACTGCTGTCATTACTGTGTCAGGCAGCAACAATCCTATAGGACCATACATATCCTATATGAACAATATAATTATTAATTAAATATATTACATAATTATTTAATATAATGTACAACTTAAATAGAATTATTAATTAAATATAATATTAATACAATAACCCTGTATGAACACTCGTAGGGGAATATAGGTCAGATGTAACCTTGGGAGGTCACCCAGTCCAACCCTTTAGTGGCCTTTCAATTTAAGGTGGCAGAACGCAACAGCTGATGCATGGACACCATGTTCAAGGATGACCAGACCCAGCAGTGATGAAGCAAACAGCTGTGGCGGCAGTTTCTTAACATTCTCCAGCCAGAGCAGTCTGCATCATCCTGTCATCACCATGAATTGCTCCAACCACTTCAGAAGAGACGTCCATCTCGCTTCTTCTCAGAAACCCACCATTTGTTCTTTCTTGCTGTTACCCTTCAGTACAGTGTAACTTGCTTTACGTTAAGGATGTATAGGGATGCTGTGCGTATGGAAAATACAACAGAGCCGAGGGGCTCCAGAAGAACACGAGGAAGAAGGAAATCCTTACAAGCCATTTACTTGCTGCAACAAGAGAAGCTTGGAGCTTGAATAGCTCCTTTGCACTTCAGGAATTATTCACTAGCTGTCCAGTTAGGACTAAGCCCTCTAGCCTTTGATTTTGTAAAATATTATTACCTGGTATCCTTTATTACCAACACCGGTCCAGTGGTAGGTAGCACAGCCTGTCCCAAATAAAAAACATTTAGTTGTTCTCTTGAAAAACGTTCCTAGAAAGGAGGCTCGGGTAAGTAATTCCTACACAGTTGGAGCAGCAGCACCTGCCCTGCCTGAGAAGTGTACTTCCACCTAGACATAAATAGCCTGCTCATCAGCTTATGCACAGGCACTAGGGTTGAACTTGCTTTAAGAATACACTTCCCATGCGACCTTGATATCCCAAGTGAAAACAAATAGTGGTTGGACTACTGGAGATGGCAAAGTATAGAGGAATGCACATTATCACTTTTAAAATATGTCATAAAGCAGACTATTTCTATTACATATCTTCTTGCAAGACACTAATTCATTTTTGTTAGTCCGGAGAAAAAGTCTACTTCCCGCTCCTTCAGCGGAACTCATCAAGTATTATGAAAACTTCCTAGATAACATTTCCATAAAGTAAAAAATACTTGAAAATATTTGACCTTCAAGATTTCTTGCCCGATAACCAGTTTTAAGACAACTTAAGAGCAGCCTCTTATTATAATAATGAAATAGCTAAGTAAGCCCCACTGAGGTAGTTTAACCTCTAGAAATGTTACCTGAATCATTCTGAGCAATTCCAGTAGACCACCACAGAATGAGATTGCTTTTGCCTTTAGTTTGCAGAACCATTTGTTGACAAAGAGCACGTACACGTTTGACGCCTCTCATACCTGATTTGTCTCAGAAATCAAGTATATTAACTCATTTCTCACATTTCCAGTCAGGCAACCTATTTTACAGTTCAGTGAAGCATGTTTGTTCAAGATTCACTACTAGTTTCTCTTGTTATAGACAGTACCTAAACTCACTCAGGACAAAGTCAACTGACATAGAAGATGAAATTTCTCAACTTTGACCCAAATTTACCAGCATATTTTACAAGCACGCTGGTAGTCATTGTTATAATTGTGGGAAGGACACTTTATTCAAGAACAAAATCTTACAGAAACAGCATTCACAGTAACATACCCAAAAAAACAAGGCCATGACCTGTTAATAATAGCCTGCAATAGGTAGCAACTGCAAAGCCTATCCACCCAGCTCTTTGTCACCTTTATCTCTGTATAAAAGAGATCTTGGCATCATAATACTTCATTGTAAAAACACGCATGGGCAGAGGTGATGTTTTTCCATAGCTGGTCCAGAATTGCTCAATTGTTTTGAAAACAGATCTATTTTAGGACATTTGTGTATTTGAGACAGGACTTGCCTACAGCTTAAGTTCCTCCCCGCCCCGACAGGCTATACTATTCACTGAATTCTACAGGTCAATTCCCACATTTGTTTTCTGTTTGTTGTTCAAATGAACACTGTTGATGTAAAAGAAGACATTAGAAAAAAAATTCCATTTAACAATACTCCCAATCCTCCCTTCTCCTTTACTCTTATCAGTTGCAGTGGGAAAGACAAACCAGGAAACTGATGAGAACAATAGTAAGGGAAATATCTCTCAAAAAATGCTTCATGATGTGAGACCATTCATGATGTGAATCTAATCCTCATCTTAAAAACATATGACAGTACAAATACTTCTGTCCTTGTAAATGTCAAGTTTCACTGGGAACACTGACAGATACTGCAGTTTTAAGAAGGAAGTATGGAAAATTAACATGTCAAATCAAGTTTTAGAATCAGTATTTGTAAAATTTTCCACAGAAATGCAACACAAGTGAAACTGTGTTTGCACTGTTCCTTAAGAAGGAAAAGTGTTAATACAGAAAGGATCTCTTAAATCAGACTGTTATTAGATATACAAGTGAGCGCACTGGTGAGTAATACAAGATGGCCACAACTGCCATGTGAAACCCAGGCTTAGTGAAAATTTAAAATTCAGTATCAATTTATTCAGAATATGCAAGAACAATCCGATTCACATTAAACATCTGTAGCATATTTAAAAAATACACCAATGTTTAAAAAGAGTTTAGGTATCATTTGCCAAATTCCATTGCACGTCAGTTTATTTCCCAATTTCAAAAGGGAGCAGCAAGTAATTGATTATATAAAGGCAAACATATGTGCATCCAAGGCTAATATAGCCATTTAAAGTTGTAGCAACAATATATGAAACAGCATAATTATTTTTTCTTTTTTTAAACAAAAGTATTTATAATCAGTTTTACAAGTAAGGAATCAAGCTGTTAACTGTTTAACCAGTTAAATACTTTCAGTGCAACAAGAGAACTGTTAACATTTCAGAAAGTTTATATAGAAAACACATCTGCTCAGTACTCATCACTTCTCACAGCACAACAGTTTTAGTACTCAACTGACTGGCTTGTTGGATACTAACCACCAAGCTGGCTGGCTTCCAGAAGAAGCAAAATAAAGACCGTCAGCTCATGTCAATTTAATGCCATTTTGACCTGTAAAGCACTGAAAGTTTAACTGAAAAATCATGATGACTTTTATGACATGGCCTGGAACAGTCTTTACCAGTATTGCTACCAATATTCCTCAACTTTTACTTACTAGTGTTAGGATATGGGGGTCAGTTACGCATGCACATAATACCTATATCCTAAAAAACTAGTGAACTTTCAACACAGAGTTTGTGCAAACCATCAGAAAAAGCGGGTGGAGAATCTAGCCGGGATCCTGGACCAGAAGACACACATAAGACTGAAATTCATTAGCTTCCATTTGACCACTCAACTTTTAACAGTATAGCTAATTTTTAAATCCTTTTTGAAAACAAGCTCCTCAAATGATTTTTTTCTTTTTTTTAATTGAGCCCTTAAGTGTAGGGCCTTCTCCTCATCTGCCAAGTATCTTGTGCTTGATTTCCTAGCACCTTCATCGCCCTTCTGGATTTTCTCTTCTCCTGCTACAATCCACCCATTAAACCTAAATGGATGCTTTGCTATGTTTTTGATGCCTATGCCTCTCCCATCTTTGACAAAAGCCTGTATTTGAGATTCTCACTCTCATCTATCTTTTCAAAAAGGTCACAGGTGAGAAGGACCACCTGACAGTGTAATTGTGGCTTATGCAAAATATTTACTATTCTAAAAATACATGCCACTTAATTACACTGCAGTAAACAGAAGAATTCTAATCTATTATAGGTGGTTAAGAATGGCCAAAAACACTTAAAAACAACAACACAAAGGGGTCTGAAGAACAAAGATAAATTAGCAGGATTAAAAGTGTTTTAATTTTAAAAACTGCCTTGAAAATACGCAGTTCAGCAAGCAGTCACCTTCTCTTGTATTACCCAGATTCTGCAGCAAGAACATTGGCACAAACATCCACCTACTAAAACCTGAGTATTCGATTCTTTGGAACACAAGTAGCAGCTAGCTTCCTAGTCAGCGCTGATGTGCAACTCCACAAAACTTGTTCAGCATGCTGACAGTATTTAAATTTAAATTGCAGTTCAGAAGAGGCACATAGGGAAGTAACCACAGCTAAGCAAACCCTGAGCAAAGTAGTTTTCAAGCCATGTTTTCAGCCCTGGTTTATCTTTTTGAGAAAGCTTTCTGGAAGGTTTTATGCAAGACAAGAATCAAGGTGTTCATTTATTTTAGACTCGAAAACCTCAGCCAGGCAAACAGGACAACTGACTTTTTTATCCTGCCTTACAGCAGTGCTGGAACTTGCAGAGGACACTGTAGATTCAGCTTTGGTTTTCATAGGTGTATTTATACTTAAAGTGACATCACTACTCCCTTTTTTAATGAAATAGTTTTCAAAGGCAGTTTTGTCTTCCATTTTTGGCCACTGCTGCAGTATATTAGTACTTTCTGAGCTTTTTTTCTCAGTTGCAACCTGAGCTGCTGTTGTCTGCTCAAAACAGATTTGTTTTGGTGGCCTGTTATAAAGTGGCATACCCCTCTTGCCATTTGCAGAACCTTGGTTTGATTTTTCTTCCATAACACGAGCGATTTTAACAGGCGATCCACTAACATTCTTGTAAGCTTTTGTATTAGCAACAGAGGGTTTAGGAAACTCACGCTTTGAAGCTAAGTTGATTTTCTCACTGGCATCATCAGTATAAAGTGGAAAGAAGATGCCACTACGGGGTGATTTTTCAAATTTTATCTCATTTTTAGGGATTGGTATTGTCCTTATGGCTGAACGATGCTGTGAACCAGGTGTTTCACTGTTTCTAACACTGCTGCTAGAATTCATGCTTTTTTCTGAGAGTCCACTGTCTCCTCCTCCAAGGCGATATCCCTTTCCACTAAAAGGCATCAGATCTTGCATATCACGCATTTGTGTCTTGCCTGCAAAATAAGAACAGAAGAAAATAAGAAAAAAGTTAGTAACTTTTTCATATATAAATTATGGGCTTACTATTTTATGTGCTTCACCCGAAAAATCTGCTGCTTGAAAGCAGTGCAGCAAACTAAGCCTTTTGCAAATAATTAAGTTGAGAAGGAGCCTAGAAATGCACAAATAAAATGGGCCCTGTTCTTTGCTACTTAACAGTAATATCTAAACAAAGCTCATGTAGTGGTTGATCTGTATTTGTTCAAGGAACTGTCTGGACAAAAACAGTTTGGAAAAGAAAAAAATAATTATTTTAAATACCGTTATTAGTTGACTCAGAATTTGGAAGTTTTACTGGCTGAGTTTTCTCCTTGGATTTCTTAGAGAAGTTCTCTGGCTCCTTTACTTTTGTGAATGTACCTCCACACGTCTCTTGATGCTCAACCCACCAAAAGTCTCGTGCAGAGGGTGCTCTATTCATCGAACGTTTCACATATCCGAAGTAAGGTTTTCTATTTTGACAGGGGCCATTGCATCGCCACCAGTGCTGGCGGTACAAATCCACCTCATCATGAAAACTATGATAGATCTAGGTTTAAAAAAAATAAGCAGTCATTCAGAAAGTTTCTAATTTTATATCACTAGCTCTACAATATTTTTAAAAAAAATATATTGCCATTTCATTCTTTCCATTACTGCTGTGGTTTTTACATTATCAGTTAAAAGAGCTGAGCCTGGGTAAAATTTGATCAACATTTAGCTACCATTAAAACAAAGCTTTGAAAAAAGACAGGATGCGTAGGAATATGTCCTAGCTATCTTGTTTGAACTGCAATAAAATCACTTTGAAAATCTATCTACAGTTTCACCCTAAATGACGTACTCTTTAGAATGCATTGTAAACAATACCAGTATTGTATTCTCCCTCCAGCTCTTATGTTAATTGATCTTATCAGACACATTATTTTCAAATATCATCAACCCATTAGCCTCTACTGACACAAATCTTAACTAAAACAGACTGCTCTTCCCCAAATATTATTCTGAACATGGAGCTATTCTGTCCCTGGTATCATTAAGTTGTTTCAAGTTTAAAACAAAAGTTTAAAGAAAAATACTTACAGAGGGAATAATTGAAAATTATATGACTAACAACTCACCACATCTTCCTCAACCTGTTCCCACCATCATCCCCAACAAAGTAACTATAGAACTGGCATACACTTGGATGCAAATTTGTATTGGTACCAACTGTGGAGTGTCTAACAAGAACAAGTATATTACTCATATGTATTACTCGTATATATTACACCAGGCATACTAAAAAACCAAATCAGGAAGACACCTCTATTAAATTAGGTTAAGTGGATTATGCTTACTGTGACATTGGCTCCAGTCAAGCGATTAATGCGACGCATGTGTTTGCAGAACTCTGGTCCATGAGATTCACGATCTTTGTCATTATTAGTAACAAAAAGCAGGGCATGGATCATTTCATGCAACAGTGTCTAAAATGACATAAATCATTAGCTATTTACCAAAAAGCATTACATATAGTTTCAAAATTAAGCTGGAAGTATTTTACTCCTCTACATTTATCTTGGTACCGATCTTATTTTCATGCATTCACATATTCAGTCTGGGTCATAAAAACATAATACTTATTCTACCTGTCAAATCAGATTACCTCTATTTCCATACCACCAAAACATGCTGGAGAATATTACTACAATAAGTGACATTCCAAAAAGGAGAAGTAATCCTCAGACTTAAGTCAGATCTTTAAAGAGATCATCCCATCTACAACCCAAAAAAAGAGACGCTTGTGAGAAAGTTGAACCTCTACAGCATTTCTGTTTATTAAGCAAATCTGAATGTTGAGCCAACTCAGAGCAGCAGCCCTGACAGAGGCACAGGAAGCAACACAAAGTTATGTTTACAGTCATACCCTGTATCCTTATTTTCTGCTGTTGGCCTTTTGACCTAAAAGATGAAACTACAGCCATTTTCTGATTGTGCTTACAGTCCAAGTTTGTTTTTAATATTAGAGGATAATTTAGGAGTAAAAAAGTTGGGGTTTTTTTCTTTATGAAGTCAGTAAAATAAACAAGTGACTTTAGACTCCTACTCAGACTTGCCCATTTAGAAACATAAAACTGAAAGATTACCACGATACTGCAACACAAGCAACACAAATGTAACAATAAAGCCACCACTATTTTACTATCTATAAGTCACTGTATATAGAAATCCCGCTATGAAGTGTAAAATGTTTGTATGGAGTGGTGGGGAGGCACAATACATTTTATGTGCAGATTCATGAGCAATCTTCAAATACCTCAACGAGATCCTTCCTTGGTCTTAACTTTAGAAGTGGTTCACTTAGACGAATGGAACACATTCCACCTTTTCCTTCATATCTACACACTCCAGCACAGCTGAAAGAGTCACAGAAAGAAAATATGAAAAGCTACTTGTTTCTGTAGTACATGAAGAAAATTGAGAGTTAGAGCTAAAATGCCATCCCCTTCCAACACATGCTAGGTAACGCAGAACATGAAAAAACACTTTTAGTAGTTACTTGAAAAACTCAACATCTTTAAGCAAAAAAAAAAAAGCCTGCAAGTTCCTTAGAATAAGTTGTGACTGACCTAGCAAAAGTGAAACTATAATTTATTAGATCTCTTGCAATCACTTAATTCAAAGCTAGCAATCCTGAAAGAAAAAAAAAAAAAAAATCACAATGGACTGTTCCAAGCTAACCTGTTTAGGAGGCAGAGGACTGTTTTCATTAGAACTCCTGATGGAGTGAAATACATAAAACAGAGGCTGAAGATACACAGCAGCCAACACCGACTTAACCGCTGGTTGCTGCAATTTCACGCCTCCCCCTCCTTTTGACTCTTACTGAACCTTCACATATCATCACTTCTGCATGCTAATCCAGCAGAAAACACTTTTTTTTTTTGTTACTTAGTCCTCTACCAGTTCAGTATCCAAATATTTTCAAGTGTCTAAAGAGTACTGCAACCAGCAGAGGACAAGAGGGGACAGGACTCCAGCAGCCAGCAATTGCATCAGCTGATCTGCTGCAGAACTGCAGCCTGCAGTTCAAAGCTTTTTTTTTTAAAATCTCAGATTTCCTGTATATTCCCCTTCCTAGTCTATTCTAAGTCTTGTTAATATACTATTATCATTTCATATTTGCCTTTCTGCCATGCTGTAAACTATCATAAAAACTGAGAACAAGAGAAATGACAGCAATACAAGTATGTTCTTTCAAGTTTCAACATACACCGTTTAAGACCAAGTTATTTATTCCACTTTAACATCTCTGCAGTTTTCCTGCACCACGGGAAAAGCCATTTATGGCTGCCAAGGACAACAAATGAAGGACAAAACAGACAATGACAATGACCAACCCACATCCTGGGGTACGAACTATGTTAGAAAAGCAGGAGGCTCAAATATGTGGAAGAGAAACTGTGGCACTAGTACATCGCCCCTATGAAGCCACAGTTAGGAGCAGCATATAGCGAGCGACAAATGACAGCTTTTCCTCCCCCTCCCTGAAACCCACAGCTACATGATGAGATGAGCTGCTGCTTATTTGATGGGTTACAGCCTCTTCCGACAGCTCCGACACAGCACCAGCACACTGCTGGGGCCCGTTCAGAAGCACGGCAGCTTCTGAAACCTAACGCCGGTGACCGCCATCCTGCAGCGCTGCTCGGGAAGGACCGGCTTTCCCCGCCGCCTTCCCGCTCCTGGCGAGCCCCCCCCCCCCCCCCCCGCCCCCGGCTCCCCACCCGAGCCGGGCGAGGCCTGGCGGGAGGCCGCTCACCGCCGCGCCCGCCCCGAGAGCCCCGGCCCCCTCCCCACGCAG